>NC_088415.1:29703307-30303307 GCF_034236695.1 Oncorhynchus nerka | reverse complement strand
GTGGAGGATGAAAGTGTGTGTCTGTGTGTGTGTGAGAGAGAGAGAGAGAGAGAGAGAGAGAGAGAGAGAGAGAGAGAGAGAGAGAGAGAGAGAGAGAGAGAGAGGCCCTCTGTATGAATATGACACTAAGATACAGAAATTGAAAAGGTTCTGCCATGCACTTATCACACAGGAAACAACAGTGGGTCACACCCTTCGAGGGCACATATTGGCACCTGCAAGTGTGAATGCATGGTGTCAATCGTGCATCAACATACTATTTTATGTCAAAGTTGTTATATCACATTAATGATAAAGGGATACTCATGTATACTAATGTAAACTCCTCACAACATCTAATTTCAAATGAAGTATTCTATTCTATTCCCCTAGGTTGTGCTATGGGGCAGGAGCAGAGAGGAGCTACACCACAGAATCTACAACCAGCCCATCCGTGACTGGGAGGGCCAACCTACACACATGTATGGAGAGATAGTGCATTCCTCCCTGGTGTCTCTCCACAACAGCTACACACAGGTAACATCTCACTACACCATACTCAGATAGACTGTAGAGATCAATCATCACTCACTGTCTATGTCCTGACTCTAGTACTGCTATATTGATGTTCTGTTCATGTGTTTGTTTATATTCCTATAGGAGACACGTGAACACTATCTGGTGCTGTTCTCCTTCCACTTGTTGATCCTATCTCTGGACCACTCTCACCATGATTTTATCTATGAGGTTGGTTCCTTTACAAATGGGGAAATGCTGTAACGACACTGTGCAGATGCATTTTGAACATTTAACTTGAATGTAAAATGTGTTCACCTAAGGCCAGCTAGTCAATGTGTTGCTTCTTCTTTTTCAGGGCATGCTGCCTCTCTCTGGACTGTCTTTCCAAGCCACTTCACTAGCCTCCAACTCGCAAACCATGTTCCAGATCAGTGGTGAGTTCTATTATGATTGTGCAGATAGTTCATTAAAGCATAAATAGACAAGGGTATATGATTTATTGTGGTTTATCATGGCTGTGCTACGGTCATAGGTATGATGCGAAGCCAACAGTAAATGGTTTAATTATTGTATTGTAACACGGCTACCATCTCCCTCCCCATTCTAGGTCCAATGGTGGACTCCAAAGTATTCACCTGTGCCAGTGCAGCAGAGATGAACAAATGGATACACCACATGGAGGAGAGGAAATACAAATCCATGAGCCAACTGCTAAGCCCCTCCCACTGTGCACTGTCTTACCTGGTAATTCAATCAGCATAAGAACCACACCCGTATACAGTAAATGACAGATCCTAAACAGATGTCATTGCAAAATGTTAAACTGTCTGAACAATTGTGAGGTTCACTTTGCTTGATCACAACTTGAACATCTAATAGCACATATGAATAGCACATATTACATACAGTTGAAGTCGGAAGTTTACATACACTTAGGTTGGAGTCATTAAAAATCATTTTTCAACCACTCCACAAATTTCTTGTTAAAACAAACTATAGTTTTGGCAAGTCGGTTAGGACATCTACTTTGTGCATGACACAAGTCATTTTTCCAACAATTGTTTACAGACAGATTATTTCACTTATAATTCACTGTATCACAATTCCAGTGGGTCAGATGTTTCCATACACTAAGTTGACTGTGTCTTTAAACAGCTTGGAAAATTCCAGAAAATTATGTCATGGCTTTAGAAGTTTCTGATAGGCTAATTGACATAATTTGAGTCAATTGGAAGTGTACCTGTGGATGTATTTCAAGGGCTAACTTCAAACGTAGCTTGACATCATGGGAAAATCCAAATAAATCAGCCAAGACCTCCACATTCTGGTTCATCCTTGGGAGCAATTTCCAAACGCCTGAAGATACCCCTCATCTGTACACAAGTATAAATACCATGGGACCACGCAGCTGTCATACCGCTCAGGAAGGAGACGCATTCTGTCAAATTCTTATTTTCAATGACGGCCTAGGAACTGTTGGTTAACTGCCTTGTTCAGGGGCAGAACGACAGATTTTTACCATGTCAGCTCGGGGATTCGATCTTGCAACCTTTCGGTTACTATAAAGTGGTGATCCTGACAGGGAATTTTTACTAGGATTACATGTCAGGAATTGTGGAAAAACTCAGTTTAAATGTATTTGGCTAAGGTGTATGTAAACTTCCGACTTCAACTATATATTACACTAATGAGCTAAAAGCATCATCATGAAAGGACATTTGCTGCAAATAATTATGGCGAAACTCTCCAAATATGAAGCTACGTTTCTGTTGTCACTTACTGTAGGTACCCTGCGATGAGATCTGGAAGAAAGAGGAACTGAAAATGTATTTACTGCAAGCCCCAATTCAGCAGTGGGAAGGGGCCCCCATCCAGCACATGGGCCAGCCTGTATACATATCCATGGTCCACATCATCAACACACAGAGACAGGTACACAACCCGCACTGTAACTTGTGTACTCACCAGTACTCTAAAGTCCATTTTAAGGGGTCTTGATAGCTTGATAGCTGTCATGTTAGACATGCTAAACGATTCAAATAGGCATGCATGTTGTACTGGAATGAAAAAGGCAAAACTATGTGGATGGAAATGGTGGCAAAATTACCCCAAAAATCTGAAATCCCTCTTATCTCCAACAAAAAGATAAACATCTGCTATAAAGATCTCAATAGCTAGGTAGGTGAATCTAGCTATCCACAATGTCCAGAGATAGAACAAAATCACAATTCCATCAAAAATAGCACCACTGCTGCCACCAGTGTAACTTTAGGGGCCGCATACAGTTGGATGGATGACCTCCTTTAAGCAACAAAGAGTGGACGGAGACAGATTACTATTTAGGCAGACCCAATTGAATACCATTAGCCAAAACTCAGAAACTGTCTGTCACTTCCTGTTTCAATAAAGCTATTACAATACAATTAATGCATTGGTCAATCAAATAACAGATCATTAAAACCCAGGTAAATAATTAATGACATATTTCCAGAATTAGGTAAACACACAGGTATGTTCTAAAACAGAATCAACACATGCTATACATGCCATGCAAAGGAATCAAATACTCAGACAATACTTCATCACTAGTATCTGCTACATAAAAAAATATAAATAATGCTAATGCTAATAAATATGCTAATCAACCAATAATGATCATAGGCCTAATAATAATACTTGATTATGCTAATATTAGAATGCTAATGATAATTATAATAGTGGACTTCAGATCAAATTAACAGTGTGATAATGTTAAAACATTCTTGCAGGGACTCCATCAGCAACTTCTAGTACTCTTCCCTCAAGATGTCCTCCTGCTCTCTGTGGATAACAAGAGCCTCAGTGTCATATATGAGGTACAGTCAAATTATGTTCTCTAGGAAACAATTTCACTGGAACTCCTACAATAGGAACCTGGTGACCTTACCATGTTTGCCAATTGTCGCTATAGAGTAGATGTTGGTGTGATATACTATGATGTACAGTTTAGAAGATGTTGTAAAATATAGAGGTGATCCAATACTAACCTTTCTCAATTCAAGATAAATGGCACTTCAACCTGTATTTCATAACACTTTAGGGTAGATTGCCTCGGAAAAGCATCACAGCCGTGGAGAGGTCAGCATTACCTGGGAGGCTGGAGTTCGAGTTAGCAGGTTAAATACAAAACTGACATAATGTCATTCTGCTCTAACATGTTTATATAATGAGGGAAATTGACTGTGAATTGACCATCCAAACTGCAGAGATATGTTTCAATTCCACTGTGTCAGGTGTTGCTGTATGTATTGGTGAAGAACACTGTACTTCTATTGTATATTGTGTGGCTCAGGTGAACTGATTGAGCCGCTGCAGGTATCTTGCACCTGTCCTGAAGAATATCAGAATTGGATCTTCCAGCTACAACAGGTAAAGTACCGTTACTTTGGAACAAAACAAACGGATCGGGAAAACTGTGTGGCTAGCCTTTTGCCTGTTTCCATTGATTCCAATTGAGCCATACATGTACATCTATTTTGTGAAGATGCAGGATGTTAAAAATAAGTAATTTTTTACAGAAAACGTTTTTTACAGAAAAAAAATAAAATGAGAGACAAGTCCCAAAAAGTAGTTGCAGAACGACTCAGTAGTGTTTATTTCTTTTCTCAATAGCAGGAAAAAAACCTCCAAGCTACCTCAAACCACCCGGCTCCACCTCTCATGCCAAAAAAACAAAGGAGCAGAAAGGAGTCCCAGGAACCAATGATAATTGCACATTAATGAGACTAACTGACCAATGGCCTCACAATATAGAAGACTCATGCCTCTTTTCATTAATAGACACTATTTGTGGATATCATGTATACAGTTCCTTTAGAAAGTATTCATACCCCTTGACTTATTCCACATTTTGTTGTGTTATAGCCTGAATTCAAAATTGATTAAACGTATATTTTTTTCTCACCAATCTACATAAAATAGCTCATAGTTAGTGAAAACATGTTTTTAGAAATGTTTGCAAATTTACTGGAAATGAAATACAGAAATATCTAATTTACATAAGCATTCACATAAGCATAAGCATTCACACCCCTGAGTCAATACATGTTGGAATCACCTTTGGCAGCTATTACAGCTGTGAGTCTCTCTGGGTAAGTCTCTAAGCGTTTCGACACATTGATTGTATTATTTTATTTTATTTTAATTTAAGCTCAAAGTGGTTGTTGATCATTGCTAGACAGCCATTTTCAAGTATTGCCATAGATTTTCAAGACAATTAGTCAAAACTGTAACTAGGCCACTAAGGAACATTCAATGTCATCTTGGTAAGCAACTCCAGTGTATATTTGGAATGATCTTTTAGGTTATTGTCCTGCTGAAAGGTGAATTTGTCTCCCAGTGTTTGTTGGAAAGCAGACTGAACCAGGTTTTCCTCTAGGAATTTGCCTGTGCTTAGCTCTATTCCATTTATTTTTTATCCTTAACAACTCCCTAGTCCTTGCCGATGACAAGCACACTCAATAACATGATGCAGCCACCACCATGCTTGAAAATATGAAGAGTGGTACTTAGTGATATGTTGAATTTGGCCCAAATATAACACTTTGGATTCAGGACATAAAATGTATTTCTTTGCCAAATGTTTCGCAGTTTTACTTTAGTGCCTTGTTGCAAAAATATTTTTATTCTGTACAGGCTTCTTTCTTTTCACTCGGTCATTTAGGTTATTATTGTGGAGTAACTACAATGTTGTTGATCCTTTCTCAGTTTTCTCCCATCACAGCCATTAAACTCTAACTGTTTTAAAGTCACCATTGGCCTCATGCTGAAATCCCTGTGTGGTTTCCTTCCTCTCTGGCAACTGACTTCTACACCTGCATTACTTGCTGTTTGGGGGTTTAGGCTGGGTTTCTGTCCAGCACTTTGACATCAGCTTATGTAAGAAGGGCTTTATAAATACATTTGATTGATTGACTTAGGAAGGACGCCTGTATCTTTGTATTGATATATCATCCAAAGTGTAATTAACCCTTCTCCTACAATTTACATGGCCCTGTGGAAATCAAATTAACAATAAAAAATGTATTTCAAAATCCGTCTGTTTAAGCTAGGGCTTTGTCTCAATCCACTGTATCTGCCAATATAGCCCTTCCGCATATGCGGTAAAAGGTGGCAGAGCTAGAGCGGTGTTTGTCAGACCATAAGACATCCGGAAAATCTGTCTTCTCGAGAAAAGGTCTAAAGCGTCCGAAAGGTTAGGCCTACAAACTATTATGAAAGATGAAACTCTCACGCTGATGTTCTCCGTATGGCTCTAAGATCCGCACAAGCTTCACAGGACTCGTCTGAAGTCGGTAAAGCCTCTTCTGCCAACTTCTGTCTGCAGCGTCCCAAGAGTTTGGTCTCCACACTAATATGACCCCTCTGTAGGACGCCCACAAGCCTCACAAGACTCCTCTGAAGGTCCCCGGTACCAATTGTTTCCTGAGCTTTCTTATATCTCTCAGATATAGGGCAGACACTTAAAGAACAAACTTCCTTTTTATATATTTGTTTTACTATCTGTTCCATGTAATGAATCTGTTATTCAATGCGTTTCTATGGGCTAATAACAGTAACAACAAATTCAATGTGTCATCTAATAATTTTTGTATATATTTTTTTATACTATTAAGGGGTCTTAAAATTCTAAATCAAATACTGTAATGATCCTTGGTATGACCATCTTAAAACAATTCCATAAGTTAGCTTAGTAGAACCCCCCTTACTCCAGCTTAGACAGGGCTTAGAGTCTCTTAACTCTCTAGAGGGTTAATAACTTCACCATGCTGAAAAGGATATTCAATGTCGGCTTTTTTTACCCATCTATTAATAGGTGGACTTCTTTGCGAGGCATTGAAAAACCTCCCTTGTCTTTGTGTTTGAATCTGTGTTTTACTGCTCGACTGAGGGACCTTACAGATAATTGTATGTGTGGGGTACAGAGATGAGGTAGTCATTTAAAAATCATATTAAACACTATTATTGCACACAAAGTGAGTCCATACAACTTATTTGACCTGTTAAGCAAATGTTCACTCCTGAACTTATTTAGGCTTGCCATAACAAAGTCATTGAATCCTTATTGACTCAAGACATTTCAGCTCTTCATTTTTAATTAATTTTCAAAATTTTATAAAACATAATTCCACTTTGTCATTATGGGGTATTGTGTGTAGGCCAGTGACACAAAATCTCCATTTAATCCATTTTAAATTCAGACTGTAACAACCAAATGTGGAAAAAGTCAAGGGTGTGAATACTTTCTGAAGGCACTGTATATGTATATATTATTCAGTCTGGTCCAATGAAATTAAGAGATTCTGGTGAACATTCTTCTGCTGTAGACTACTGTCTGTAGTACTCTGCTTCACTAGTGACTGTAATAGCAATGAATAGGCTAAATAGGGAGTTTATTTTTAGTGAACTGATTGTACAATATTTTTCATAGAATCTCTGTGAACCAAAATAAAAAATCTAGTGCTGTTCATGACCTTTTCCATATTTTCTGTTATGATTGTTCTTGAAATGTACGGACTCAATAAAAAGTAACTAAATACCTTTCCCAAATTGTGTTCTTATTATGTACAATACTTATATGTGCAGTACAAGTAACTCAAACTTTATGTCATGGTCACAAACATTCAGGCTTCACCTACATATTATTATATGAAACAATTTCAGCAGTGGTCTTATAAAACACTGAAAAGTATGTGCATTTATTTCAGGGGTAAAACATTTAAAGTATTATGTTCAGAACCAGAAATCTCAAGTAGCGCATGTATTATAAGTTCTAAGATTTGTTCAAATGGTATGGCATATTTTTGGCAGACCCTGGCCCTCATAAATTACAGTCATAATAGTAAATTAGCCATTACTCATTTAAACAAGTGCATCTACACTATGTAAATGTACATCATTATCTCCATAGAGAATAACCAGCTATAGGAGCATAAACAAATACACAACACCAAACATTTAAATTAGCACTAACAACTTTTTTTTTAAACTATATTTAAAAAATATTTTATGTGTCACTGGAATGGTGAACATCTGCATGTAGATGGTAGTAGTGGTTGGTCAATAATATAATGTGCTACTGTCTTTTTTGTCTACGCGTAAACAACTCTTATTGTCAATAGGGTGTAACTAGCAGTGAAAGTCAAAAGACAGGGAAGATGCACAAACACTGTAGTTCTTAATGTTTTGTTGAAAGTGATGTCTGAAATTATTATTGTTATTCCTATTACAGTGCTTGGGGGCAAAGACAAATGCTTGGTTTCTGATACAGTATTCCCATAGTTGTGTTACAGTAGTTGTACTGTATATGCAGTCATAGCAAGCATGAGTGAAAGAAAATTACTGCTATGCAGCTGGATAACCATATTTCTTAAGAATATTGCTTATGCTCGAGCTATGCCAAAAATGATGTCCTTATGAGCACCTGCAGACTAAATAAAACTCCCACATCCAGATAATCTAAAACTGCTCAGCTATTGTATAACTGGTGTTGCATAAAAGCTGGGTCTAATGGATACGAGTTGAGAGTTGCTGCCCTGTTTGATTGGACATTCCAAGTGTAAATGAAAACGTGCAGGATGGAAAGGACACTTAAAAGAGCTCCTCTTCCAGTTTCTGTGTGACACACTTAACACGGATGTTTTCTCTGAGGTTGCGGAGACGCGCACTGCGACTTGTGATCTCCTCCACGTTGGTTTTGGGGAACCAGCCCCGCTCCCCGTCTGACAGCCGAATGCCTTCCACCCAGCCTGTGGATACACAATACACAACATCCTCAGCAAACAAAAACACACCTAGTGACATTATCACTTGTGGTGGTCTACTTGTGGTGGTTTAAGACTCAAACTTTACACATGATAGAAAACTGTTATGAACTACTTTTAGGGTAAGGGAGAAAATATTTTATTTTACTGAAGTTGCTGTTTAAAATGTATACTTATTTAAAAATAAAAAACAACTATTTAACCTTTATTTAACCAGGTAAGCTAGTTGAGAACAAGTTCTCATTTGCAACTGCGACCTGGCCAAGATAAAGCATAGCAGTTCGACACATTCAACAACACAGAGTTACACGTGGAATGAACGAAACATACAGTCAATAATACAGTAGAAAAAAAGAAAACAAAGTCTATATACAGTGAGTGCAAATTAGGTCAAATAAGGGAGTTAAGGCAATAAATAGGCCATGGTGGCAAAGTAATTACAATATGGCAATTAAACACTGGAATGGTAGATGTGCAAAAGATGTATGTGCAAGTAGAGATACTGTGGTGCAAAAGGAGAAAAATAAATAAATACAGTTTGGTGATGAGGTAGATAGATGGGCTGTATACAGATGGGCTATGAACAGGTGCAGTGATCTGTGAGCTGCTCTGACAGCTGGTTCTTAAAGCTAGTGAGGGAGATGGGAATCTCCAGCTTCAGTGATTTTTGCAGTTCGTTCCAGTCAGTGGCAGCAGAGAACTGGAAGGAAAGGCGACCAAAGGAGGAATTGGCTTTGGGGGTGACCAGTGAGATATACCTGCTGGAGAGCGTGCTACAAGTGGGTGCTGCTATGGTGACCAGCGAGCTGAGATAGGGCGGGGTTTTACCTAGCAGTGACTTGTAGATAACCTGTAGCCAGTGGGTTTGGCGACGAGTATGAAGCGAGGGCCAGCCAATGAGAGCGTATAGGTCGCAGTGGTGAGTAGTGTATGGGGCTTTGGTGGCAAAACGGATGGCACTGTGATAGACTACATCCAGTTTTCTGAGTAGAAAGTTGGAGGCTATTTTATAGATGACATCGCCGAAGTCAAGGATCGGTAGGATGGTCAGTTTTACGAGGGTATGTTTGGCAGCATGAGTGAAGGAAGCTTTGTTGCGAAATAGGAAGCCGATTCTAGATTACATTTTTGATTGGAGATACTTAATGTGAGTCTGGAAGGAGAGTTTACAGTCTAGCCAGACACCTAGGTATTTGTAGTTATCCATGTATTCTAAGTCAGAGCCGTCCAGAGTAGTGATGCTGGATGGGCGGGCAGGTGCGGACAATGATCGGTTGAATAGCATGCATTTAGTTTTATTTGCGTTTAAGAGCAGTTGGAGGCCCCGGAAGGAGAGTTGTATGGCATTGAAGCTCGTCTGGAGGTTAATTAACATAGTGTCCAAAGAAGGGCCAGAAGTATACAGAATGGTGTCGTCTGCGTAGAGGTGGATCAGAGAATCACCAGCAGCAAGAGCGACATCATTGATGTATACAGAGAAGAGAGTCGGCCCGAGAATTGAACCCTGTGGCACCCCCATAGAGACTGCCAGAGGTCCGGACAACAGGCCCTCCGATTTGACACACTGAGCTCTATCAGAGAAGTAGTTGGTGAACCAGGCGAGGCAATCATTTGAGAAACCAAGGCTGTTGAGTCTGCCAATAAGAATGTGGTGATTGACAGAGTCGAAAGCCTTGGCCAGGTCGATGAATACAGCTGCACAGTAATGTCTCTTATCGATGGTGGTTATGATATCGTTAAGGACCTTGAGCGTGGCTGAGGTGCACCCAGGACCAGCTCGGAAACCAGATTGCATAGCGGAGAAGGTACGATGTGATTCAAAATGGTCAGTAATCTGTTTGTTAACTTGGCTTTCGAAGACCTTAGAGATGCAGGGTAGGATAGATAAAGGTCTGTAGTAGATTAGGTCTAGAGTGTCTCCCTCTTTGAAGAGGGGGATGACCGCGGCAGTTTTCCAATCTTTGGGAATCTCAGACGATACGAAAGAGAGGTTGAACAGGCTAGTAATAGGGGTTGCAACAATTTCGGCAGGTAATTTTAGAAAGAGAGGGTCCAGATTGTCTAGCCCGGCTGATTTGTAGGGGCCCAGATTTTGCAGCTCTTTCAGAACATCAGCTATCTGGATATGAGTGAAGGAGAATGGTGGGGGCTTGGGCGGGTTGCTGTGGAGGGTGCCGGGCAGTTGACCGGGGTAGGGGTAGCCAGGTGGAAAGCATGGCTAGCCGTAGAGAAATGCTTATTGAAATTCTCAATTATAGCGGATTTGTCGGTTGTAACAGTGTTTCCTAGCCTCAGAGCAGTGGGTAGCTGGGAGGAGGTGCTCTTATTCTCCATGGACTTTACAGTGTCCCAGAACTTTTTTGAATTTGTACTGCAGGATGCAAATTTCTGTTTAAAAAAGCTAGCCTTAGCTTTCCTAACTGCCTGTGTATATTGGTTCCTAACTTCCCTGAAAAGTTGCATATCACGGGGGCTATTCGATGCTAATGCAGAACGCCACAGGATGTTTTTGTGCTGGTCAAGGGCAGACAGGTCTGGAGTGAACCAAGGGCTATATCTATTCCTGGTTCTACATTTTTTGCATGCCTATTTAAGATGGTGAGGAAGGCACTTTTAAAGAATAACCAGGCATCCTCTACTGTCGGGGTGAGGTCAATGTCATTCCAGGATACAACTGCCAGGTCGATTAGAAAGGCCTGTTCGCAGAAGTGTTTTAGGGAGCGTTTGACAGTTACGGATGCAGACAATGAGGTAGTGATCGCTGAGATCTTGGTTGAAAACAGCAGAGGTGTATTTGGAGGGTGAGTTAGTTAGGATGACATCTATGAGGGTGCCCGTGTTTATGGATTTGGGGTTGTACCTGGTAGGTTCATTGATAAGTTGTGTGAGGTTGAGGGCATTAAGCTTAGATTGTAGGATGGCTGGGGTGTTAAGCATGTCCCAGTTTAGGTCACCTAGCAGCACGAGCTCAGAAGATAGATGGGGGGCAATCAAATCACATATGGTGTCGAGGGCACAGCTGGGGGCAGAGGGTGGTCTTGTAGCAAGCGGCAATGGTGAGAGACTGGTTTCTGGAAAGGTTAATTTTTAGAAGTAGAAGCTCAAATTGTTTGGGTACAGACCTGGATAGTAAGACAGAACTCTGCAGGTTATCTTTGCAGTAAATTGCAACACCGCCCCCTTTGGCAGTTCTATCTTGTCGAAAAATGTTATAGTTAGGAATGGAAATTTCAAGGTTTTTGGTGGTCTTCCTAAGCCAGGATTCAGACACGGCTAGGACATCCGGATTGGTGGAATGTGCTAGGGCAGTGAATAAAACAAACTTAGGGAGGAGGCTTCTAATGTTAACATGCATGAAACCAAGGCTTTTACGGTTGCAGAAGTCAACAAATGAGAGAGCCTGGGGAATGGGAGTGGAGGTAGACACTGCAGGGCCTGGATTAACCTCTACATCACCAGAGGAACAGAGGAGGAGTAGGATAAGGGTACGGCTAAAGGCTAACAGAACTGGACACCTAGTACGTTCAGAACAGAGAGTAAAAGGAGCAGATTTCTGGGCACGGTAGAATATATTCAAGGCATAATGTACAGACAAAGGTATAGTAGGATGTGAATACAGTGGGGGTAAACCTGTGCATATAGTGATAACGAAAGAGATATTGTCTCTAGAAATATCATTTAAACCAGGTGATGTCACTGCATGTGTGGGAGGTGGAACTAAATTGTTAGCCGAGGCGTGTTGAGCAGTGCTAGAGGCTCGACAGTGAAATAAAACAATAGTTACAAACCAGAGCAGCAATCGACACGGCATGGTGACGTTAGGGAAAGGCATGCGTAGCCAGGTGATCATACAAGTCCAGCGCGTGGCTTCAGGCAGCTAGCGGCACAGCAGGCTAACAGAAAGGCCTTAGAGGAGGAAAGTCTGTTGTGGCCCCCTTGTGCAGTTACATCACGGATCAGCAGGACTCCGTGTGGTAAACCAGGCCAATTGGCAAAATATGTATAGTGGGCTTAGAAATATGTCTGAATGGCCTCTTAAGCCAGCAGTCCAATGTGCTTTAGATAGCTAGCAGGCCGCAGATTTGCGGCTGTGCGTTCAGGGGTCATTAGCTGCTATAATTCCAGGTGGGGAAAAAAAATATCTTAATAAAAATGTTTAAAAAATAATCATTTAAAAAAAGAAACAATTAAACGTTAAAATAAAATAAAAAATAGGTTCAGAGCTTGCGATAGGAATCCGGAGATATGGAGAAGAATAAGTCCCACTAGCTCTGGTTTGAGTTGCACTGTACAGACTGGCGAGAGTTGTCCGGGATAAAGGTAGCTGATGACCACTAGCAAAGGATAGCTGACTGCTAGCTAGTGGCTTCGGAATGTATTTGATGGGCCTCGTAAGCCAACAGTCCGTTGTGCTCTAGACAGATAGCATTCAGGGGACGTTAGCTGCGAAGGTCGGAAGGTGAGAAGGTTCAGAGCTTGCGATAGGAATCCGGAGATTTGGAGAGAAAAATAGGTCCGGTATGCTCTGGTTGAATCGCTTTGTACAAACTGGCTAGAGGTTAGCTGATGACTGTTAGCTGGCTAGTTAGCTGGCTAGTTTATGTTGGAGAGATTCCAGTAATAGAGGCCGAGAAAAATACTTTAGAGAAAAAGCAGGTCCACACCACATTGGGTGAGGCGGTTGCAGGAGAGTATTTTGAAGTAAGGGTTTAGAAAAATATTAAAAGATATGCGAAGAAAAATATATAAAAATATATATACATGGGACACGACAAGACGAAGGACAAATATGTCTGACTGCTACGCCATCTTGGATTGAACCTGCTTATGATGATAGAGTTTAATGTGAGCTTGCCAAAGGGAGTTTCTCACCGTCACTTGTAATGGTCTTGGCTTGAAGAATATCAGCTTTCTCCAATGTAAGCTCATCATGCTCTTGGGCCTGGTAACTCTTGATGCATTGAACTTGGGAAAGATCTGAGAGGAGAAACAACCAAAGGTGTATAAAATGACTGAAAAGGCTGTACTTCTGTTAAAATCGATTTTTAAAAATATTTTAAAACGTAATGCAATATTTTCCAAGTTACAGTAAATGAAACAACAGAAGCTCAGGGACATGACTGAAGTTGGTTTATAAGTCATTGAAATACTTAATCAGCACAGCAAGATGTGACTGCTTATCCAGACTATTGATAAAGCAGCTACTTACCATCATTCTCAGTGGCCTGCTCAATATCTTCCAATGGATCAGAGGGGAACATGGCTGTGATCCATCTTTGTTTCCCACTCCTGGGAAGAAACAAAACCCACGTAGAGGCTGTCAGTTCCTACTTTATCACTACCATTACATATCATGATAGTGGTATGTATAGCAGCTCACTCAGTGTGGGCCTTGAGTAGGATCTGGTGTTTGAGTTGCCGGCCCTCACACAGCTGCAGGTGGAAGATGAAACCTGAGATGCCCTGAAGCTTCTGACTGAGGTCCTTCACCTTCAGCTGCCCGATCTTAGCGTGAACAAACACCATGAACTTCCACGTGCTGCAGACAGACCAGAGACAGGAATTTGTCAATGTATGCCATGCATCACTCAATCAACCAACATTTATGACATACAGTAACACCATACATAGTGTTGCATAGTGTGGCAGAGCATAGCATAGCTCAGCATACTGTAGCATGGCATTACGCCATACATATAAAACACTTTTCTTTCTATTCTCCCTCTACATTGTACATCTTTAGTACTCACTCCTTCCTCTTGGACAGCAGAAGACAGTCATTGAACAGATGCAGGTACACAGGCCTTGTGGGCAACTTGAACTTTGACCCAGAAATACTCATGGTCTGTGTGTCCACTTCGAGCAGTTCTCCATGCTTGACCAGCCAGCGAGACTGGGAGATCAGAGGGAATATCTAAAAGGGGAGATGTATGTGATTAATGAGCATGAATGAACAGTTATTTAATTATTACTGGGGTTAGAGGCATGCGGTTTCTTTACTTGCAATCTACAATGGGCAAACATTATATGGTTAATCCATACTATGGCAATAATAAGAAATAGGATCTGTTGTTGTCCAAAACCATTGATTCTCAGCAGTGGATAGGGGAAAGGGGAATATACTGTACATGAGTATACAGTAGGTGTACTGAGAATGAATGAGGTTGTTCCCAACGAGAGATGTTGTCATCTACCTTGCCCTCAAAGTGGATCTTCTTATTGAGGTGAATGAGCTCTTCCATCCTCTTCATTGACTGCACACTGGAGTTACATTCCTTTATAATCTGTTGTGATAAGAACGGTTATTTCAATGTTTTAGGCAATATAGTCTATTAGTAAAAAGTTTAATCATTTCTCTATTATTTATTTTGTATAACGACTAAAAATTAACCAAACTTCAACTTTTGGTATATGTTTTATTTTTTGCTACCTTTTTCAGCTCATTGAAGGCCTTGGTGGCTGTGTCCTCATCCCTAGAGCCTGGTGTTGTCCTCTTTAGGATATTCTATAAGATAGAAGGAAGATAGAACATTTTGGATCTCAACTTTCACCTCAGGACACTGCAAAGCCTGCTGCTGTATATTTGCTTATTCACTGGTCCGTAACTTGATGTAAGTTAGAGTAATTGTTTTGTCCCTACAGCCAGTCATGAATAGTTTAATTTTATGGTGAACAAGGGTGCTTTATCATACCTCCACCAGCATCTTGAGCCGTGTGATCCTCTGGAAGGGGAGGATGAGGAAGGAGGCGAGGGGAAGACGCTGGCAGATGGGGTCTTCTTCCAAACGAGCCAGGATACCTGGGAAGCGAGCATTCTCCTGTCTACAGAGACAAAAATCGCTTCAAATCTAGCACTATGGTCAGAAAAAACCTTCACTGGTATGGATTGGAGATATATGTGTAAATGTGACTCACCACCTGGATTCGGTCTTATGTAGCAAAATTTGAAATGGTGTATTTTATTTTTATACATTGGATAAAAGTAGAGAGTCAGAGATACAAAATGAGATAACGTACACTGCATTTGAGGAACAAATGGAAGTTTGTTTGTTGTCTTTTAAAGTTGATCAATTGTAAACTCACATTTGAGAAAATGGCCTTTACATTTTTTGGCATTTAGTGAAGAGCTCTTCTTTGTCTACACCCATTCAGCATCGTTCACACCCTCTTAAGCTTTAGCCCCACCCATCTCGTTTCGCTATCAGAGCGAATGATTGGATAAGATGAAAACAGCCTAACCAACTCTGCTGGCAACAATTTTATTACGTTCTTTTGCAGATGTTTACTGACACTGGCCATATTCAATGGGTGTTGTACACACATCACGTAATGTTAGTTAACGAGCCAGCCAGCTAATATTAGCTAATTAAACGACAATAAACAGTGCCAACAATGCCACAGTGCTGGGAGCTAACCAACCAGGTTCAATGTTATCTAGCTAACATTTGGCTCTAATTAAAAAAGCAAATGGCTCTGGAATATGAATAATAACGTCAGCTAGGGAGCCAGCCAACTAACGTTAGTTAGCTAGCTAACAGTAAACTTTATCTTAAGACATTTAGCTATCTAGGTAAACAATGAACCTAGCTATGTAAACCAAAGTGTAAATTCAAACAACGTCACGTAACGTTAGCTAACAAGCCAGCCAGCTAACGTTAGCTAGTTAAACAACAACGAACAGTGCCAACAATGCCACAGTGCTGGGAGCTAACCAACCGGTTTCAATGTTAGCTAGCTAACCACATTCATTAGGCTGTCATTAGCTAGCTAACAACATTTTTCTTAAGTTCAAATGGCTCTCCTGTGAAGTCGTGACTTGCAACATACGCCTAGTTTCCTGAATAGGTTCACATATATCTATGGTCATGAACCCTGTTTCTGAAGAGCTACAGGGTTTCGTTCCAACCCAGCACTAGCACACTTGGTCTTGATGATTAGTTGAACCAGGTGTGTTAGTGCTGGGCTGGAACAGAAACCTGCACACCGTCGATATCCATATGTACAAAGTGACAATTCGAGCGTGTGTACTAGGCACTGAGCAACATAATTTGCATTATACTTACGGTCTCAAATGTGCAACAAAGCAAAATAGATTACACACAAAGTAAGACTGCTCACAACATGCGCTGGTAGGTCTGTTCCTGGTAGGCCTGGTTGGTCACGTAGGGGAGGTAGACCCTTCGCAGGGCGGGACAGTGGGCCAGGACGATGTCAGACACGTCAAAACGCAAGATGTCCTCCTCCAGCCGGTGCTCCAGGTCCTGCAGGAACCTAGAGAGAGAGATGAAAGGAAGAGAGGGAGTAACAAAGAAAGTGAAATATTCAGAGAAAATCGAGCGTGGGATCGAAACAGAGAGAGATATTGAAAGCAGTGGGGCTAAGCTACCTGCCATCCATGACCTCTATACCAGGCAGTGTCGGAGGAAGGCCCCTAAAAATGGTCAAAGACTTCAGCCACCCAAGTCATAGATTGTTTTCTCTACTACTGCACAGCAAGCAATACCGATGCAGCAAGACTTGAACCAAGAGGACCCTGAACAGCTTCTATCCCCAAGCCATAAGACTGCTAAATAGTAAGTTAAATAGTTAACCAATAGCTACCTGGACCAACTGCATTGACCCTTTTGTCACTATCTCTTTTAACTCATCACATATGCTGCTACTTAAAAAAAATATATATATATATATATATTATTGAATATCCGAAACATACAATATACTTGCAGTGAAGCCGCTCAACAACTACATCATATCAATCATCCAACAGACTCCCATTCAGAGCAACACACAGAAGCATCCAGGTTCAATGCCCTGCTCAAGGGGCGCGTTGACAGATCTCCCACCAGGCCAAACGTGAACCCGAACCCTCCAAGATCCCCCCACAGTTCCCCAATAGCTGTCCTGCAACCATTCGAAACCCCTCCCACAATCACCCCCCCCCAAGAAGAAGAAGAAAGAAAATATATACAATTAAAGAGAAAAAAGGAAGACAGAAGAAAATAGCAAACAACACTGCAAAAAATAATACATTTAAAACAAAGGACACCAAAGGACACCAAGGATAACTAAAATCATAACAGCAATGCCAACTGTATATGTTTGTGTGCATGTCTGGCACTATTACATGTATGTGTGTGTTCTTGTATGCGTTTATTTGAATGAGAGTGTATGTATATTCATGTGTACAAACACCTGCATGGCATCAGCCTCATGCAAACCGGCATTAGTTGTAAAAACTGCCCCTCTGTGTCATTTAAACATACTTTTTATCATGTTTTATTTTGTTTGAAAAAGAGAGATACTTTTGGCAATCTGCACAAAGGCAAAAAGGCAATTTTAAAACAATGGATGAGCTTTTCTTAGTAATCTACTTGAGAACCATTTAGGCTTCAAGTAAAACTTTTGAATAAATGAAGCTTTTAGAGAGAGGTTTAGTGCTTTTATATTTAATAATCTCAACCCACCCAATTCATATTCATTATATAGATAGGCACATTTTATTTTGTCTGGTTTGGCGTCCCAGATAAAGCGAAATATTTTTTGCTCATATGATTTGAAAAATGTAGGCAGCGCCATAAGTAAGTGAGTAAACTGAGATATGACTAAGGAGTTAATCAGGGCAATTTTTCCATAAATAGACATGTATTTACCTCTCCATGGTTGCAGGATCTTGTCTATTTTTACAAGTTTTCTATTGAAATTAATTGTGGAGAGCTTATTTTTATATTTTGTGATATGAATTCCAAGTATGTCTACTTCACCATCAGCCCATTTTATAGGTAAACTGCAGGGTAATGTAAAAGTTGTATTTTTTAAAGGTCCAATACATAATATTGTACACTTATCATAATTAGGTTTTAGTCCAGAGAGTACAGAAAAGTTAGCTAGATTTTCAATGAGACATTGCAGGGATCTAGCTTGCAGACTTAATATAAAACTTGAGTCATCAATACATGGACACCTTTGTTTTTAATCCTTGGATTTCTAATCCTCTAATGTTGTTATTGGATCTGATTTTAATAGCTAGCATTTCGATGGCCATAACGAATAGATATGGTGACAGAGGACACCCTTCTTTAACTCCTCTTGACAATTCAAAACTCTCTGAGAAGTAGCCGTTACTTACTATTTTACACCTGGGGTTACTAGGATAGGATAAAGTAATCCTTCTCACCCCCCCCCCCCCCCTTAAAAGATTTAGATGCACTATTGTAAAGTGGCTGTTCCACTGGATGTCTTAAGGTGAACGCACCAATTTGTAAGTCGCTCTGGATAAGAGCGTCTGCTAAATGACTTAAATGTAAAATGTAAATGTTACTATACATCATTTTTTACCCATTTTCTAAGAGAATTACCGAAATTGGAAAAATCCAGGCATTTATAAATAAAATCCAGTCTTACTTTATCAAATGCCTTTTCAAAATCCGCTATAAATACCAGGCCTGGCTTCTGAGATGTTTCATGATGTTCTATTAATTCTAGTAGTTGTTGTATATTATCTCCATTGTATCGTCCATGTAAAAAACCTGTCTGATCAGGCTGAACAATACCTGGTAAAACCCTTTAATTCTGAGTGCTATGCATTTCACAAGTATTTTTGCATCACAATATTGAAGTGTAAGGGGCCTCCATCTGGGTCTCGTTTTAATAATAGAGAAATAAGACCTTCCTGCTAAGTACCTGACAGACTACCATTTATATAGGAGTAGTTAAAACAAATCTAACAATGGAGCTTTTAGAATATCAAAAAACGCTTGATACCGGTATGTCATCAAGCCCTGGGGTTTTTCCAGACTGAAAGGATTTAATAGCCTCAAAAAGTTATTCCTCTGTAATTTGGCCTTCGCATTGATCTTTTTGTAAATGTTCAATTTTCAATTTTTTATATTATTTGGAAAGAATTCCTTACCGTAATCTTCATTCAGTGGGAGAGGATGAGACGGAAAAGAGAACATCTGCCTAAAATAGTTAGCTGCCTCTTTTAAAATATAATTCTGAGAATCATAGATGACTCCGTCTTCAGTAACAAGTTTCTGCAAATTATTTTTGTTAGAGTTCCTGTATTGGAGATTCAAGAAGAATTTTGTGCATTTTTCTCCATATTCCATCTAGTTTGCTTTATTTTTGTAATAGATTACATTAGAATAAGTTCCTCAAGTTCTTTTTGTTTTTCCTCTAACTTATTTTGTACCTCTGTAGTATTGTTTTTATTGCTAACTACCTGTACTATTAGTTCATGGATTTCCCTTGTTAGTCTTGTCTCTTTCGCCAGAAACTGCTCATTTAAATTATTGATGAATATTGAATTGAATGTACATTTAAAGGTATCCCAAACAATAAAGGGATTTGCTGAACCTATATTATACGGGAAAAATTCAGTTATAAATGATTTTGTCTTATTTTTAACTAAGTTGTCCTCCAGTAAACTTTGATTAAATTTCCAATATACCCGTCCACGTGGAAAATCTATAAGAGTTTTGTGAATGCCAATTAGATCATGATCCGATTGCATTCTGTCTCCTATTAAAACTTTTTTTAACCTTTGATGCAAGAGAGAAAGAGACAAGAAAGTAGTCAAGATGACTAGCTTGATTAAGTCTCCTCCATGTATATCTCACTAGTTTTTAGTGTCCAAATATCCACTATTTCTAACGTGTCCATAATATTTGTGATTTCCTTCAGGGCACGGTGATGATAGTTTGTAGAGTGATTACCTTTATGGTCCAATGAGGTACTTAACACTGTGTTATAGTCTCCTTCCATAATTAATTGATAATTTGTTGCCTGTAAATTCAATAAATTGATATAAATTATTTTGAAGAAGTATGGATCATCCTGATTTGGACCATATAGATTAATGAGCCAAATCTCTTATTTCATCCACTTTCATATTCAAAAGGATCCACCTTCCTTGCGAATCATTCCTGACTATTTGCACATTCAGATCAAAATTGTTGTTAATTAATATCATCACACCATTTGAGGTCCTTTGTCCATGACAGAAAATGATTCCACCACCCCATTCCTTTTTCCACGCAACTTCATCTAAGGATGTATTGAGTTTTCTGTAAACAGTATATGCTATATTCCTTTTCTTTTAGCCATGTAAAGACTGATCTTTTTTTACAATCTGCTAAATCGATACAATTATAACTGGCTATACTTATTTCACCCCTTACCATAACTAGATACTATTCTCAGTCTAAATTGACCATCATTAGTGCTTCTAAAGTTACTGCCATCAGAGGTATTATGACGGTCAAAACTAGAGTTTTCAAATGTCTGATATTTAGAATTCAAGCAATAGGTTCTAGCAATATTTGTTTTATTCCCTTGCCTGTTTTCCTGTGAGCCAATGCCACAGATGTTAGAAAATTGAGACAAGATATTATGTGTGTAGTAAATCTGAGTAGGTTGATGTGTATGATATTGGATGTGATTTGGTGAGAGTGTTTACGATGTCTGTATAAGAGTAAGGCTATAATGTGTTATGTCCAAAAAATAATAACTCTGTCAATGTGCATGGTTGAGTGTCTATGTGTGTAACATTTAGTGCGTATAGCCTTAATATTCATGATGATAATTGTAATCCATATTGTATCACCGTCATAGTGGCGTCATAATTATCTTTAACATCATCGAAAAACACATCCCAGCATTTCCATAGCAATTGACGTTTCACATGATCATAAAATAGACCTTGCATTACTCTAGACCTTGCATTACTCTCACTACAGTACAAATGTATTCAGTACAATATGTTATTATTCTGATATCTCCCCTTGCTTGTTGTAAACATATATAAACTTGTAGACAAATACATAAAAAAGATAGACAAACAAACACATAAAATTATAAAACTGTTATTGACAATAGAGAGAGAGAAGAGAAGAAGAACGAGAGCGAGATCAGCTGTGTGTGTGTGTAAGTCCGTATGTGTAAGTGCGCATGTAATTGAGTACCTGTGTGTTCATATCCACTTCATAATGTTCAAATATTTTTACAGTTCCCATACTTTCTTTTTTTTGTAACCTGAAGTCCCTGTAGAATTTAATAGAGCCATGGTGTTATGGAGCTGTCTCGGAATAGCTGTCCATCTATAAAGAATTTGTCCACAATGATAAAGGCATGCTTACTCTTCTCTCGTTGTTGCCTTTGTACCGGATACAGTCTCTTAGGACGTTCGTTTATCTCCCTTGGAAATTGGTCATTGAGACCGAATTTGGTCCCTTTAAGCTCCCTTCATCTGCTTTTGATCAGCTCATTTTGTTGGTAGTGTTCAAATTTTGTGATGATCGGTCGGGGACCCTTGGTCTTGTCGGTCATCGCTCCAAGTCTTTGTACTTGGTTGAAAGCCACCTTGTTTACAGTCTCTGTAGAAAGTTTCAAGGAGGATTGTATGAATTCTCTGATCACGCCCTCTGGATTATTGGATGCGTCATCAGAAATCTCAGGAAAAAAATGATTTCCACGCATGCTACGACTTTGTATGTGTAGTAGCGACTCCTTCATCACCCTGTTTTCCCTGAGTAGACGATCCATGTTGGAATTGTGTATTTTTACCTTGGCTGTGAGTTCCTTCCTGCTACTGTTTATGTTTATGTATGCTGCTGCTACTGTTTATTATCTATCCTGTTGCCAGTGGTGGAAAAAGTATCCAATTGTCATACCTGAGTAAAAGTAAAGATACCTTAACAAAAAAGGACTCAAGTAAAAGTGAAAGTCACCCAGTAAAACACTACTTGAGTAAAACTCAAAAATGATTTGTTTTTAAATCTACTTAAGTATCAAAAGTAAATGTAATTGCTAAAATATACTTAAGTATCAAAAGTATACATCATTCCTAATATTAAATCAAACAAGACGGCATGATTTTAATGTTTTTTTTAAATGTATGGATCACCAGGGGCACACTTCAGCACTCACACATAATTTACAAACAAAGCATATTTGTGTTAGTGAGTCTGCCAGATCAGAGGCAGTAAGGATGACCAGGCATTTTCTTCTGATAATTGCATGAATTGGACAATTTTTCTGTCCTGCTAAGCATTCAAAATGTATCAAGTACTTTTGGGTGTCAGGGAAAATGTATGGAGTAAAAAGTATATTATTTTCTTTAAGTAGTACTTTAAAGTATTTTTACTGAAGTACTTTACACCACTGCCTGTTGCCTAGTCACTTTATCTCTTCCTATATGTACATATCTACCTTAATTACCTCGTACCCCTGCACATCTACTTGGTACTGGTACCCTGTATATATTATCGTTACTTATTGTTTATTTATTCCTTGTGTTATTATTTTTCTATTATTTCTCTTTTTCCTCTCTGCATTGTTAGGAACGGCCCATGAGTAAGCATTTCACTGTTAGTCTACACCTGTTTGTGACTAATCAAATTTGATTTGAAGAGAAACAGAAGAATAAGAAAAACCAAGACAGAAAAAACAGAGAATCTCATGACATACATTAATTTACTATACCTCTCACTGACGTCCTTGACCTCGGGGAGCTTGGAGAAGAGCCACTGTCTGTCCTGGGCCCCCAGACACTCCCCCAGCTCCTGGGACAGCATAAAATGGTCCACTGCGATGGTCAGACTCCGAATGTACGACGCCTCTGATGTCACCAGCTCAAACTTGGCCTGTGATGAGGAGACATTATGGGCCTTTAGGAAACAATAGGCACACCTCTCACTCACAATTAAAAACATGATACTTTATTTATCTAAATATGAAAAATGAAATACTTGAAATCATGACGTTATCATGAGACATATTGGGAAAATCTATGAATTTAATGTTATGACCACAAATCAAAATATGTTATGTTAACAAAATAGGTAATCCATCCCATAGATGAAACAGATCAACTTGGCTGGCTAATTGGATATGCTAAAAGCCTGTAGTGCTGCCATAGACATGGATAGAGGCTGCACTTTCCACAAAAGATAGGATATTGGGCACACCTTCTATCCATCTCTATGAGTGCTTCCCAAATCCCAATCTGGCTTGATGTCATCCCCATGTTCTCACCTCCTGTAGTTTGCGCTCCACGTTGCTGAAGTTGTCCAGCTGACCGCTGTTCCGGACATCAGGGATGTCTTGCCACAGCGAGAAGGCGGAGCCTCGTGACGAGCAAAAGGAGCTGGATGGAGACAGATTAGATGGAGATGGAGTCTCCCCAGCCCCTTCCTCACTTAGCCCCTCCTCCTCAGCACCTGGCTCCTCCCCCTGCTGCCTCAGGATTTCTCGGTTGATTGCAACATCACTGTACTCCTGGTACAGAATTGCTGAGGAGAGAGAAAGAGAGAGAGCGATGAGAATTTGAGTAAGAAGAGTACATAGGGGTGATTGAGAATTAAAATCAATATTGCAGAAAGTTTAAAAAAAAATACTTTCAGATATTATGTTGTTATGTAGCATGTGGTTGAACGAGTGTGGATACCATTGCTATGCCATATAAATACAATTGATAATGGAGGTGGAGAAGGGAGGTGGAATAAACCACATTTTTGACACAAGACTCACAGCTGGGGAGGAACCGTGACAGACGATTGGATCTGCTGACTGTGGGAGGAGTGCACCAATCATCCTCAATGGATTTCTTCCTCAAACTGTGGGAAAGTAGTATTTATAGTCGTTATAACAGTGTCATTCACAGTGGACAACCTTACAACTCACTTCCAGCTAAGATTTGTAGTTTAAATTTGTGAGTTTAACTTTGATATAATACACCCATTTTTTACTGTTAAAACACACTTTTTGATTGTGAATCCGGTGCTACGTCGATGTTGTTGCGTGTTTTTGTCAGCAGATGGCAGTTGCGGTGTAGGTCCTACTGGACTATGGGGGGCGCTGTCACTGGCACCACCTGAGCCACGATGCCTGGAAGTGGACTTATCTGGAGAGGAAGAAAGTAGATAGAGGTTTAAGGAACCTAGCAAACACACAACCACTACAGAACGTTGTCTCAAGTTCAAACATCCTCTTACATAGAAAACAGCTTTGCTAAATTGGTTATAGCATTTGCTGTCAAAAACATCATGTCTAACACATCCCACTGCAGTGGTGCTCAACCCTGAGGCAGGACACTCACAGTCAGGGCTGAAGTTGCTGGGGTTCTGCCTGTCGCGGGAGGCCACGCGAGCTGACAGCGACTTGCCAAGCTTTAGTGTGAACGAGTTCTTCCTCTGGGAAAGCTGTAGCCGTGAGATCAGCTCTGAGGCTGAGAAGCGACGCCGCTCGTGTTCCGCCATACTGGAGCGGGCTAAAGAGCTTCCACCGGTGGCCGAGGAATTCTCTACAGCCCCATAGTTCAAGACAGATGAGTGCTCTGACAACTGCAGCGGCTCTGCGGAAAAAGGTGGAGTCTTTCGGGGGTTGGGTGTCCCCCCTGTTGATGAGGGGCTCGTGGCATCTACAGGGTCTCCCCCGATGTCCTCCTCCAGGAAGGAATCGAAGGGTCCTGAGAAGAGGTAGTCGCCATCCAGAATGGGGCTGGCCAAAGAATCGTCACTCAGGCTGTCTGGTGAGTACACTCGCATCTTACGCCCTAGGACACAACACAAACAAGACTGAGGTGGACTTCTCTGCAAACTCCAGCCAGTTATATTGGAAATAGGCCTTGTACAAAATATTTCAGAAGTAAGATTTGAAGTGTGATTTTTATGTCCTACAGATGACAAAATGGAGGAAAGAAACATTCTCCTGATGAGGACTAACAGAGAGTTGACAAAGTGGAATGGATAGATACTGTACTTACGGATAGACTTTTCCTTGAGTGAACCCTGTGACGTCCTCCTCTGGGGTCGACAGGTGTCTGGGGTCTGCATCTCCGGAGGCTCATGTGAGTATGGAGAGCCAGGTGGCTGAGAGTTACAGTAGTCTGTGTCCCTGTACAGGGAGGACAGAGGGAGGAACAGGGGCAGGCTGAGGGCTGTGTGGAGGGGACGAAACACCGTCGACACCACCATGGGTCTCTCACACTTCTCTTGCCCTGGAGGGTCAGTCCTCCTATCTTCCCGGATAAAAAGCTCAACGTCACCCCCTAGCATCTGAGAGTCTGAACTCAGGTCCGTATCAGTGTCTTGATCAGGGTTACTCCTCCAGCCGCCATTTAATGCTTCAGTCCTTATGTGTTTGCGATGATTCAGAGGCAAAGGGGTGGAGTGCTGAACGTCTGCAGTAGGTGATCCATGGCCGTTGTCGCTGGGGGTCACAGGCGGCTGCCGCTCCTGCTGACACACGGCGATGTGGTTGTGCTGGCACTGCCGCAGGAGAGGCCTGTCGTCCCGGGCCTCGCTCAAAGCCTGGGACTCGCCTGAGACCGGGAACCACATGCTGGGACACTCTCCTCGGCAACGGAAGACATGGAGGTGAGGCTGGAAGTCAGGGAGAGGGGAGAATCCATACCCGGGAAGCATGACTGAGAGAACACATGGGAAATGCAGAAAGGAGAAACAAGTTTTTGCAATAAACTTCAATATGCTAACATAGTATCCTCTTGCCATATCTGGTAAAACAGCACCCACTGAGCATGGTTACATGCACACAATAATACCATTATTATGGATAGTCAGATTAATATAACAGTGTGTTTAAAACGTTTACATGCTTTGCAAGAAAACCATTTCCCTAATAATCCTGTTTACATGGACATATTTGAAATCAGGCTACCTGGTGGGACTTAAATAAATGCAGAAAATCGGCAATGAAAATAAACGTTTTACCACATGTTATTGACCATGTTATTTTTGCGACGGGTATTCGGACATATAAAGTTTGCATGTTAAACTCACTTCACTCGCACATAAAAGGGAGGCTTGCGCTACAGGTGCTGGCACATGTGCAGATCGAATTCACAGCCGGAGTGCTGATTAAACTGTTTACATGTCTAATCATTTGAAAGAAAAAAGAAAAACAGGTGTTTTAATCGACGTATGCTTACTTCGATTTTGACCTTATTATGACAAGCAGAGTAAGGTGTTTACATGACTATTTCCATACTTGGCCTAGTGCCATAATCAGTTTAATATCCAATGATGTGTGCACTCAGTGTAGGCTATATTGTATTCACTAATCACTATTAAAAGGAACATTTCATCATGTGGCTTCCCTCTATACGAGACATGATATGTTAAATTGAAATACTGAGTGAGACTGCTATTAACCACTGGTGGAGACAGTTATATCCTTATATGGAAGGTGTTGCTGTTGTACATAAAGCAAACCTGCTGTAGCCCAAGTACCAAATGCAGTACAAAACGACTCATCCGCTAGTTTGTTTATAGTTTGTGTATGCCAAAACAAACCGATCAGGTCCCCTTCACAAATAATTGTCATGGTTTTGTAATGTATACTGTTATCAAATAGTATGTTTCCTGAAATACTTTCAGTTTGTTCTATCTCTCACACATTGTGTAACAATCTGTTGTGGCAGTGTGAAAGATGTATTGTATACTTGCTAAGGAAGATGTCTGTTCATTGGAGCAAAATGGCAGTTGAACATGGACGCATGAAACCCCCCACCCTCTCTCCTCTAGGCCTGGCTCTGTGCTGCAGCTGAGAGTGTCTTCCTGCTCTAATTAAAGACTGCACCACACGCAGCTCTCAGCCCCCTGTACTTATCCTCTACCTACCCCCCCCCCCCCCACACACACACACAAACCTCCTTTATCTACAGATGGCATGCTGAACCAGGCCAGAGCCACACACATTCAGCCTTAACCCTTCACAAAGTGCGCCTAAACCAAGTGACACTACATATTCAGTCCTCGTCACCTTTCACCTGACAATATAGACCCATCTATCTCTCACAGTGTTTAATCTTTAACCTGGTTGTTATGACATGATCAGCAGTCTAGAGATTCAGAGAGACCGAGAGAAGGGAGAGGGATTCTAAGAGATTGAGGGAGAGAAAAAGAGAGAGTGACCCACAAATGATTCCCCCACTGAGCCATGAAAATTAGGTCGGCACTTTACACTAGTGTTACTTACTATAAACAAATTGGGGGGAATTCAGACTGGAGTTACATGCATGTAGCTTGAGCACTTTTCTCTCTATGCGTATTCTGGCCTTGAACATGGGGAAATGCCAGTGCCAGCAAGGTACGGTACGCATTTGGGGAGGAAATCAAAGAAATGTGTGCGTCTACATACGCAGTATTCTGACCTTGACTTAATTGACTAATAATTCTAGCACCTGAACGTGTGAGGAAACAATGAATAAGGTTAAGTGTACCTGTCAGTTTCCAAGTGGAAAAAACATCTATACTGAACAAAAATATAAACGCAACAGGTCCCATGTTTCATGAGCTGATATAAAAGATCCCAGAAATGTTCCATATGCACACAAAGCTAATATCTCTCCATTTTTGTACACAAATTTGTTTATATCCCTGTTTGTGAGCATTTCTCCTTTGCCAAGATAATCCATCCACCTGATAGGTGTGGCATATCAATAAACTGATTAAACAGCATGATCATTACACAAGTGCACCTTGTACTGGGGACAATAAAAGGCCACTAAAATGTGTAGTTTTGTCACACAGCACAATACCACAGATGTCTCGAGTTTTGAGGGATCGTACAATTGGCATGCTGATTGCAGGAACTTCCAACAGAGCTGTTGGCAGATAATGTAATGTTCATTTCTCTATCATAAGCCACCTCCAACATTGTTTTAGAGAATTTGGCAGTATGTCCAACTGGCCTCACAACCGCAGATCACGTGTATTTTTTTTACATTTATTTAGTTAGGCAAGTCAGTAAAGAACAAATTGTTATTTACAATGACCCAGACAACGCTGGGTCAATTGTCAATTGTGTGCTGCCCTTTGGTACTCCCAATCACGGCTGGTCGTGATACAGCCTGGAATTGAACCAGGGTCTGCAGTGATGCCTCTAGCACTGAGATGCAGTGCCTTAGACCACTGCGCCACTCGGGAGCCCACACCAGCCCAGTATTTCTGTCTGTAATAAAGCCCCTTTGTGGGGAAAAACTCATTCTGATTGGCTTGGCCTGGCTCCCCAGTGGGTGGGCCTATGCCCTCCCAGGTCAACCCATACGTGTGCCCCTGCCCAGTCATGTGAAATCCATAGATTAGGGCCTAATGATTTTTCTCTCGACCTGTGTGCACGTTACAAACTTTCATTCATAGGCTAGGTTGTAGCAACCTCATGGTGGATATAGGGAAAATGTGAGTATCATGTAGTATAAATCTATTGATGTTACATTGAATTGGGTGCATGGATATGGACAGGTTATATACCATAGAGAAAGAGTGACTTGAACTGGATACTGTCTTATTGTACCTTTATCAGTGGCGGTCGGTGCCATTTAAGATGAGGGAATACGATTATTTTTGTTCATGAGCATGGCCTTTTTCTATTACAGCAAAAATAATCGCATTCCCTCATCTTAAATGGCACCGACCGCCACTGATAAAGGTACAATAAGACAGTATCCAGTTCAAGTCACTCTTTCTCTATGGTCTATAACCTGTCCATATCCAGTCTACCACTGTGTCCCTACTATCATACAGAAAAACATGTAACACCTTGCAACCCTGCAATGTCAAATCAAATGTATCTATATAGCCCTTCGTACATCAGCTGATATTTTTATTTTACCTTTATTTAACCAGGCAAGTCAGTTAAGAACAAATTCTTATTTTTTTAATTGTTTAATTATTTGAATTATTATTATTTTTTTTAGCCCTTTTTCTCCCCAATTTCGTGGTATCCAATTGTTGTAGTAGGTACTATCTTGTCTCATCGCTACAACTTCCGTACGGGCTCGGAAGAGACGAAGGTTGAAAGTCATGCGTCCTCCGATACACAACCCAACCAGCCGTACTGCTTCTTAACACAGCGCGCATCCAACCCGGAAGCCAGCCGCACCAATGTGTCGGAGGGTACACCGTGCACCTGGCAACCTTGGCTAGCACTGCACCCGGCCTGCCACAGGAGTCGCTGGTGCGCGATGAGACAAGGACATCCCTACCGACCAAGCCCTCCCTAACCCGGACGACGCTAGGCCAATTGTGCGTTGCCCCACAGACCTCCCGGTCGCGGCCGGTTACGACAGAGCCTGGGCGCGAACCCAGGGACTCTGATGGCACAGCTGGTGCTGCAGTACAGCTGTATTCCATTCAAAAGGCTTAAAATGTGCCTTTGGTTGTATAGTGTTATTTGGGAGTGTTATGGACTTTGGCGTAGGCGTTTCCCCTGTAATTTTAATAGGCCACAATAAGAAAGAATGTCTACATTGTTAATGAGTAGCTAGTACACTGGAATCTCTTTTATAACAGTTTTGATTAAAGAACAATGTTCAATCTTTTTTTTATGTGCGGCATAATCCCTTATCAGACTCATAACATGGATACCATAAATTCAATTTTGATGCATCGTTATAAAAAAGTCTCCATGTCTGTATCATCAGTCACTTTAAGTTAGCATGTTAGCATAGTTTGAACTCTTTGGTAATAATGTCATGGTTAAGGTTGCAAAATTCCGGGAACTTTCAATAAATTCCCTGGTTTTCCAGAAATCCTGGTTGGAGGATTCCGGATTTCCTGCTTATTCCCTCCTGATGCCGGGCTACCGCCAACCGGGATTTCAGGAAAACCAGGGAATTTATTGAAAGTTACTTTCATTCCTAGTCATAGTCATACATCACTCACTCTGGCATGGGAATCATGGGACTCACTGCAGATAAACAAAACACATTGTGACAGTCACAATTTTCAAGTGGTAATAATAATAGGGTATGATGACTGGTGTCACTGTTTAGATTGATCAACAGCCTTTCAACAGTCCGTCCTCCTCAATCTCAAACAATTTGCATAAATCTCTCTTTATCTCTTTCCAGTTTCAAAGGGTAACCATAATTCAGGGGACAGTCAGAGACCTGTCCTGAAGATGTGCGTCTTCTCCCTCATGTCTCTCATCCAGAGTTATGGGGTCTGTTATTGGATGTGTGTGTTTGAGCAGGCGGAGTGGAGTGGCCTGGCGGTGTGGTGTGACCCCATCCTGTATGTGTGTGAGAAGGCAGTGAAGCCCTGTCACATCAAGACACTAATTTCCCTGTAGTAGACTGGGGGACTCTGCCACTATGCCATAGATATAATATATACAGTATTTCACACCATTGGACTCTCCACTATGCTGGTGAGGCAGCATAGCACATTCCCATTCAAGTTAAGTTATAGTAATTAATCTTCTATGTGCAAAGTGGTATCGGACAGTAGGACACACTGAGGGTATAGCATTCTGGAGGAGATTGTCAAACTTTTCCTCCACTAGCACTGAGAATGTGAGGAGATTAATTTGTGATTGGAAATATCCCTTGGGTGCAAGAGGATACTGAGATGAAAATTACATTAAATGTATTTACAATGAAACCCCACCTGAAAAGCGATTGCAACTTCAAACACTCGGAACCACCTACTGCGACCATTTTCTCAAAATCAAAAGACTAAAGTGTCTAGTCATAGACATGAAAGGCTGGATAGATGTTTTTAAAAAGGGGCATTCAGATTTTCATTTGAGGTTCTGAGGCCATGGAGCAGAAAGAAATCCCCCTTAATGTTGATACTTGGTGTGGGTCCTAATCCTGTTCAGAGCCTGGGGCAGCTACTCCTTCCCTATTAAGACATACTGACAACCTGGCTTACCCTGACACAAACAATGGACATACAAGGAGCACCTTGGGGGACAGACACACCTGAGCCTAGCGAGAGAGTGATTTCAGCTGTCTTTGACTGAAAGAGACAAAACATTAGAAAGGTGTCCTGTTAAATATTTGACCTCCGACAATCTCGGACTTGTTGCTCGAGAGTCGGGATTCCAGCTAACAGACAGCACAAACAACAATATATTATTTAAAAGCCCACAAAAATGTGTAGAATCTCGCATGTAAATGACAAGACATGTGCAGCTTTGCCTTCCCCCTCTCGGGCACCAGTACACCCTGCCCCCACCACAATACTACCCCTCCTCCCCTCTCCCCCCCATCAAAGAGACAGACTGGGTGAGGGAAGAAGAGCAACATACTCGGTTTAGTCAGGGGGATGAGTTTTAGACCTGGGTTCAAATACTATTTGAAATCATTTAAAAAACTTGAGCTGTTCATTGCAACAGAGCTTCCCTGCTGCAATGAACCAATAAAAAAGTCCCAAAAGTGTAATCCCGCCCACCTAGCACTCCAGGCTGGCTAAAGCAAACCCTCAAAGTATTTTAAAGATTTCAAAAGGAATTTGAGTTTATGAAAGGAAGTACACTTGTTTCTTCACTCAATTTAGATATAAAAAGTAGGCTACTGATGAACTACAGACCTACCATCACAAAGCAAACGGAAGGCCTGAGATATTTGTACTTTTCAACAACATTTTGTCAGATCCACTCAAACAGCTTTGTAGGGCCTCCCGGGTGGCACAGCGGTCTAGGGCACTGCATCGCAGTGCTAGCTGTGCCACCAGAGACTCTGTGTTCACGCTCTGTCGCTGCCAGGACCGGGAGGTCCGTGGGGCGACGCACAATTGGCCTAGCGTCGTGAGGGTTTGGCCGGTAGGGATATCCTTGTCTCATCTCGCAGTGCACGCTAACCAGGTTGTCAGGTGCACTGTGTTTCCTCCAACACATTGGTGCGGCTGGCTTCTGGGTTGGATGCGCGCTGTGTTAAGAAGCAGTGCGGATTGGTTGGGTTGTGTTTTGCCTCTCCCAAGCCCATATGGGCGTTGTAGCGATGAGACAAGATACTAACAATTGGATACCACAAAATGGGGGAGAAAAGGGGATAAAAAACTAAACAAAACAAAAAACAGCTTTGTAGGTGTTCTCTGCACCCAAACTGTCAATCAAAGATTGTTTGATGATCTGATCATGGGCCACTGTACATTCTGCTGATGCATCTCTTGTATTCAAGTATTGTATTCTCTCATTCCCTGTGTCTGTTTTCTCCTTCTTTCTCTCCTCCAGTTTGGAACCAAGCCAGACTTTTTTTTTGTCCTACTCTCTCCTTTATCTTCTGGACAGGTATGGACAAGTCAACTGAGGGCGGCTTGTTTTGAAACATGATCAGGGTAGGTAGAGAACCCACCTCGAAGCTGACCATGTAGTAGGTTTTGCCTGTGGGGCGAAGCTACAAACGAATACAAAAAACGGAGAAGGAAAAAGCACAGCATCATTAGGATTAGGAGGTGAACTAGAGCGAGGACAAAGTACTAGTTCTCTCTCAAGTTGGCATATAAATTAGACGCTGTACCTTGCAGCCATATCTGGGGTTCATTTTATAACAGAATACTAACAGGGAAAACTGAAGGGATTAACTCATGAAGAACACTGTACAACTCTCTTTGATATAAAAAAAAAACTGTTGAACTTTATTGTGGGACAGAAATGTATTATTGTGCATGAGTGAAACCTGCCCCATAGCATGTTAGATGCTGTGGGCTGGGGCCATAGCCAACTCAGTGCTTGGAACAGCCTGCGGGCTTCAGCTCTAGCTTCAGCTCTTGCACAGGTGTGCAAGCAACACTGTTAGGAAGGGCATTTCACACATAGCCCCAGGGCTCCACTGCTCACGCTCATTTGTGAATCTAATCTTTTTCAAATACTTTCAAAATATGAGATATCACCCAGGGAAAAATAACATGCTGTTTGTTTTTTTTATGCTATGAATGTTTAGATGTATCCTTCCCGCCCTTCCAAGTTTGTATCAATGTACAACTTCAATAATCAATAGTATTTTTTTTATTATATGTACATGATAGAGACATTTGACTAGTGATTGCTTTATGCTCTGACAGATGAGGGCCAGCAAGTTAACTTCCAAATTCATTACCGACCAGCCCCCAAACAAGAACCTTTGACAAATGCAGGCACTTTTCACATTCCCTGAATAGCTAGGCTCTCGTCATTCCTCTAAACATTCTCAGTAATCTGCAACAGGAGACAAACAAAGGGACTGGACTTTCCACATGCAACAGAAAAAAGAGCTGCCACTAAGCCAAAGGATAAGAAAGTGGTTCGCCCCGCTCCATTTATTTTATGGGTGGGTTGTCTTCTCAAATGAAAAAAAAATCATTTTGGAAACCAGGTCAAAGACAATAGTGAGGGCAAAGAATTTAACATAATACAAAAAGCTGTGTAGGTCTCACCACCCTACCCCTCCTCTCATGTTCAGTTCTCCTAATTCAAAGCCAGATCGTTTGTCTAAGGGCTAGCCATACAGCTAGGATTGCATGCAACAGTTGGATGGATGGGAAGGATGTGGCACAGCGTACTGTCTGGCTTCCCTGCAGTGGCAGTGCATGTAGATGCACATAGTCAGATACACCTCCAGCCAACCACACCAATGCATATGTGTACACTCAGGCACAAGTGCACACAACGCACACACACAATCTGAGTGACAGGTGATGGGGCAGGTGCTCCAGACTCAGAGAGATGGAGGGGAGGGAGGACGGGAGTATGGAGGTAAGGTGAAGGAACGAGCTGGAGGGGAGGGCGAAGAGGTGGAGGGGTGTACTGCAGTAAATTGAGTTGTAAATCTGAAGGTACATCACTCTCGAATTAAAATATATATATATATATATATCTGTCACGTGTGCAAACTCTCCTGCCTCTAGGTCACCAGGCTATTATGGAGTACACCTGTCACCATCGTTATGCGCATCAGCGCATAATGACACGCACCTGGACTCCATCACCTCCTTGATTACCTGCCCTTTATATTTCACTCCCTTTGGTTTCTTCCTGAGTCGTCATTGTTTCTGCGGTGTTCGTGTTTTGTATTATGTTTAGTTTATTGATTAAATCACTCACTCCCTGAACTTGCTTCCCGACTCTCAGCGCACACGTTACATTATGACACTTCGCCTAAGGGAAGCATCAGGAACTGTTTTTTTGTTTTTTTGTTATTTTTGTTTTGGTGGTGATGTCGGGTCCGGGTGTCAGAACCGTAGCTACCTGGGAGGCCTCAGCTGGTTTGTCGGATTCCCATGCCTCGGTGGGTTCGATGGGTTCCCCTGCCTCAGCGGGCTCGACAGGTTCCCCACGCGCCGGGGAGGGGGCTCTGTCATGCATGCTCTCTCCGGCGCCAGTAGGTCACCATGCTCCCTCAGCGGGCTCGACAGGCTCCCATGCCTCGACCGAGACAACCGGGGAGGTCTCAGCCGGCTCATCAGGCTCTCACATCTCAGCCGGTCCGTCAGGTTTCTGTGCCTCAGCGGAGGTGACCAGTTCGCTCCTGATCCCTGGGATCGTCCCTGTGGTTGGCAGGAGCCGAATGCGCCGGGGAGGGGGCACTGTCATGCATGCTCTCTCCGGCGCCCTAGGTCACCATGCTCCCGCGCCTCAGCTGGATCGACAGGTTCCCGCGCCTTAGCAGAGGTGACTGGTCGGCTCCTGATCGCCAGGATCGTTCCTGTGGTTGGCGTCCTGCGGCTGGAGCCGCGCAATGAAGAGGGGGTACTGTCACGTATGCTCTCTCTCCGGAACTCTAGGTCGCCGTGCACCCGTGCCTTAGCAGAGGTGACCGGTCAACTCCTGATCCCTGGGATCGTCATTTTGGTTGGCTTACTGTGGCCGGAGCCTTGAGTCGCGGAGGGGGTACTGTCACTTGTGCTCCCTCTCCGGACTCTAGGTCACCTCTAGGTCACCAGGTTGCTAGTTATGGCGCACACCTGTCATCATCGTTACGTGCATCAGCGCATAATGCTACTCACCTGGGCTCCATCACCTCCTTGATTACCTGCCCTTTATAAGTCACTCCTTCGGTTTGTTCCCGAGTCGTCATTGTTTCTGTTCCATGTCTGTGCGTTGTTCGTGTTTCTTGTTTTTGTATTATGTTTCATTTATTGATTAAATCACTCACTCCCTGAACTCGTTACACTATCACTCAAGGAGGTCCATCATTCAACTATTAACTGACAGCAACAAAAAAAACGTAGTATATCCACATTGGTTAGTTATCATGTTATGACTAAGTTTATAATAAGACACAGGTAATTTTGCAGGACTGAGAATGTTGGTTCAACATATTTTTGCCTTTATCACTGAGTCAGTCAGTGGTCAATTGTGGTCACCGACGCAGTGATAAAGGCAAAAATATGTTGAACCAACATTCTATCAGTCAACATACCTACGAACATCAATGGAATATTTGGTTGAAAACGCAAGGTCAAGGATCATGTGCTACTGTACTTCTGCTATTGCATTCACATAAATAGACACACTGTGATACTGTGAAAGGTTTCCACTACAGCTGTGTTGTTGTCTGTGGAGTCTGAGTCAGTCAAGTTATGGCTGTCTCCTTCACCTCTCCCAGACAACAAACATTACGATATGGCTGTGACTATCCAGACTGTGGGCAGCCTGTGGGCAGACATTTATGGTCTGATTCAAAGAGCACTTTAGTCACTCAACTTTACAGATTTGTTCTGGTATATTTTAGCATATTTGCCTATATGGTGAAATTACCATGTCAATACTTTCCTTCCCACAACGATAAATTGTCGTGCTAAAATTGCCTGCTTAGGAGCAAAACACTGAGGGGCCGATTCCGACCCGAGTTAAGCGAGTAAATGGAACGGATTTCCCTTTTTATCCCCTTTTCTCTCTATGCGAATTCTGACCTTGAACTTAAGCATGGGAATAGCATGCGATTCACCTGCTATTCATTTGGGGTAGAGATCTAATAAATGAAGGTGTGACGGAGGTGTGTCTAGAGATACACCGTATTCTGACCTTGACTTAATTCTCTCATAATTCCACCACCTTTATGCGCGAGGAAACCATGAATAAGGTCTAGCGAACCTACCGGCTCCAAGTGGGAAAAGCCTCTGCTCTATTTTCTTCTCTCAATATAAATAACACCATTCTCCATGCACTATAATTTACATCTTGATAAGAGCTATTGATAAGAGCTGGGTAAATGAGTAATCCGTTTGGTTAAGGGAATTATAAATATAAATGACACTTGTTTTAGATATATTTTACCTTATAAATCGCTGGTGACAAATGTGTAACCAGTCATAGGGCAGAAACTGAAGCATATCAACATATCGACTCATCATGTTGGTCATATCATGTTGGTTTTGTCCAACATGTCTCTGGACCTACTCACTGCCACAGTCATACTCTGGACCTAGTTTTGTCCCATGGAATAAATGTTGTGGATCTTAATGTTTTTCCTCATAACCCTGGACTATCGGACCACCATTTTATTACGTTTGCAATCACAACAAATAATCTGCTCAGACCCCAACCAAGGAGCATCAAACATTGTGTTATAAATTCTCAGGCAACCCAAAGATTCATTGATGCCCTTCCAGACTCCCTCTGCCTACCCAAGGACGTCAGAGAACAAAAATCAGTTAACCACCTAACTGAGGAACTCAATTTAACCTTGCGCAATACCCTATATGCAGTTGCACCCCTAAAGACTAAAAACATTTGTCACAAGAAACTAGCTCCCTGGAATACAGAAAATACCCGAGCTCTGAAGCAAGCTTCCAGAAAATTGGAACGAAAATGGTGCCACACCAAACTGGAAGTCTTCCAACTAGCTTGGAAAGACTGTACCGTGCAGTATCGAAGAGCCCTCACTGCTGCTACACCAAACTGGAAGTCTTCTGACTAGCTTGGAAAGACAGTACCGTGCAGTATCGAAGAGCCCTCACTGCTGCTACACCAAACTGGAAGTCTTCCGACTAGCTTGGAAAGACTGTACCGTGCAGTATCGAAGAGCCCTCACTGCTGCTACACCAAACTGGAAGTCTTCCGACTAGCATGGAAAGACAGTACCGTGCAGTATCGAAGAGCCCTCACTGCTGCTACACCAAACTGGAAGTCTTCCGACTAGCTTGGAAAGACAGTACCGTGCAGTATCGAAGAGCCCTCACTGCTGCTACACCAAACTGGAAGTCTTCCGACTAGCTTGGAAAGACAGTACCGTGCAGTATCGAAGAGCCCTCACTGCTGCTACACCAAACTGGAAGACTTCCGACTAGCATGGAAAGACAGTACCGTGCAGTATCGAAGAGCCCTCACTGCTGCTACACCAAACTGGAAGACTTCCGACTAGCATGGAAAGACAGTACCGTGCAGTATTGAAGAGCCCTCACTGCTGCTACACCAAACTGGAAGTCTTCCGACTAGCATGGAAAGACAGTACCGTGCAGTATTGAAGAGCCCTCACTGCTGCTACACCAAACTGGAAGTCTTCTGACTAGCTTGGAAAGACAGTACCGTGCAGTATTGAAGAGCCCTCACTGCTGCTACACCAAACTGGAAGTCTTCCGACTAGTTTGGAAAGACAGTACAGTGCAGTATCGAAGAGCCCTCACTGCTGCTACACCAAACTGGAAGTCTTCCGACTAGCTTGGAAAGACAGTATTGAAGAGTACTGCTGCTACACCAAACTGGAAGTATTGAAGAGCCCCCTCACTGCTACACCAAACTGCTAGCCCACAAACTGGAAAACTGGAAGTCTTCCTGCTACACCAAACTGGAAGTCTTGGAAAGACAGTACCGTGCAGTATCGAAGAGCCCTCACTGCTGCTACACCAAACTGGAAGTCTTCCAACTAGCTTGGAAAGACAGTACCGTGCAGTATCGAAGAGCCCTCACTGCTGCTACACCAAACTGGAAGTCTTCTGACTAGCTTGGAAAGACAGTACCGTGCAGTATCGAAGAGCCCTCACTGCTGCTACACCAAACTGGAAGACTTCCGACTAGCATGGAAAGACAGTACCGTGCAGTATTGAAGAGCCCTCACTGCTGCTACACCAAACTGAAAGACAGTACCGTGCAGTATCGAAGAGCCCTCACTGCTGCTACACCAAACTGGAAGACTTCCGACTAGCATGGAAAGACAGTACCGTGCAGTATTGAAGAGCCCTCACTGCTGCTCGATCATCCTATTTTTCCAACTTAATTGAGGAAAATAAGAACAATCCAAAATGTATTTTTGATACTGTTGCAAAGCTAACTAAAAAGCAGCATTCCCCAAGAGAGGATGGCTTTCACTTCAGCAGTAATAAATTCATGACCTTCTTTGAGGAAAAGATCATGATCATTAGAAAGCAAATTATGGGCCCCTCTTTAAATCTGCCTATTCCTCCAAAGATCAGTTGTCCTGAGTCTGCACAAATTTGCCAGGACCTCAGATCAAGGGAGACACTCAAGTATTTTAGTACTATATATCTTGGCACAATGATGAAAATAATCATGGCCTCTAAACCTTCAAGTTGCATACTGGACCCTATTCCAACTAAACTACTGAAACAGCTGCTTCCTGTGCTTGGCCCTCCTATGTTGAACATAATAAACGTCTCTCTATCCACCGGATGTGTACCAAACAGGCAGTAATAAAGCCTATATCGCATCTTCCATTCCTCTCTAAAAGTTTAGACAAAGCTGTTGCGCAGCAACTCACTGCCTTCCTGAAGACAAACAATGTATACGAAATGCTTCAGTCTGGTTTTAGACCCCATCATAGCACTGAGACTGCACTTGTGTAGGTGGTAAATGACCTTTTAATGTGCTTCTACACCTGCATTGCTTTCTGTTTGGGGTTTTACGCTGGGTTTCTGTACAGCACTTTGAGATATCAGCTAATGTAAGAAGGGCTATATAAATAAATGTGATTTGATAAACTTTCCCACACAAAAGTGTATGAAATGCTGTGCCATTATGCATAATTTAAATTGTACAGCCTTTAGCTTGCAGGGATGGGCAGTCTCGAATGTCTTAACTATAGGCTACCCCAACTTTCTCCTAGATCTATCATGTTAAATATTAGCCACTATCAGTATCGACTGTCAGTAGACCTAATAACCACACATTCAACTGTCAATTTACTGTTAGTTCCCTTCAGTTGGTATAGCCTACATTATCATTCAATTTAATTACACTATTTTGTTTACCTTTGGTTCCTCTGTAAATTATGTCAAGGCCATATGGTTGTTGCTGAGGATCATTAGTAACAGTTGATAATATACCAAAAAGGCTAATTAAAACGTTATGGAGTGGAGCACAGACCAAGCCGTAACAGTTTGAACCCTACGCATGGTGGAATACTTGGCTGTGTCATCACAGTTCCATGGTTAGTGCAGATAATAGATGACGGTATAACCTACTATTGTACACTATTCTTTCTACATTACCATTGGTTGAAGAACTGAGTGTGGCAATTTTCAGAATGAATCAAACCACCATTTTCTTTATTTTGTGCGTACTGGTGAGGCTCTGCTCACCAGTTTATGATTCATAAATACTTTCCTAACCCTAAATAATCTACAAGATCCGAGTATTTTTAAATCTACCAATTGGTGCTGAAACTGAGACGATTATGCAAATATTTAGATGGCTTTCTTTCGTTGATCCATAATATTCTACATTTCAGTTAAAGGCATTCAGTTGTACAACTCCCCTTTCCCTTTCCTTTATTCTGAACCCGTTCTCTAGATGTATTCTAGTGAGTCTGGACAAAATTCAAACTAAAAGTTACCAGCGTTTTGAAAGAGATGGCTGAAGATAAATGTACTGAAAACCCTATTGAGTGAAAAGTCCACAAGAAGATCTGTTGGCCAGTAAGTGGGAGAGTTTTCAGCGGTTGAATTACATTTATTTAGCGCACACAAGGTAACCACGCCTACAAAGCCCGTTGCTCACCTGCACAAGGTAAGTCTTAATACCAACTACTGAGAAGTGCATAAGAAAGGTGTGTGTAAGAAAGGCGTAATTTCCTATGTCCGAATCGGCTCTATGTTATCAAGAGATTTGTTTCATTTCCTGAAGAAAGTTACATTCAACAAACACAATATTGTGATCTACACTGAGTTTGCAAAACATTAAGAACACCTGCTCTTTAAATGGCATAGATTGACTAGGAGAATCCAGGTGAAAGCAATGATCCCTTATTGATTTCACTTGTTAAATTCACTTCAAATCAGTGTAGGTGAAGGGGGGGAGACATGTTAAATGATTTTTAAGCCTTCAGACAACTGAGACATGGATTGTGTATGTGTGCCATTCAGAGGGTGAATGGGCTAGACAAAAGATTTAAGTGCCTTTGAACAGGGTATGGTACTAGGTGCCAGGTGCACCGGTTTGTGTTAAGAACTGCAACGCTGCTGGGTCTTTCACGCTCAACAGTGTCCTGTGTGTATCAAGAGTGGACCACCACCCAAAGGACATCCAGCCAACTTGACACAACTGTGGGAAGCATTGGAGTCAACGTATGCCGCCATCCCTGTGGAACGCTTTCGACACCTTGTGGAGTCCATGTCTCAACAAATTGTGGCTGTTTGGGGGCGGGGGGGGGGGGGTTTCAACTTAATATTAGGAAGATGTTCCTAGTGTTTGGTATACTCAGCACCTGTTGAACCTTTTTATGTAACGTGGTTCATTGGCTCTTCATTTTTCTGCACAGATCATCGTATTGGCCTAGAGTGTAGCAGCTGTTGTACAGGCATCAGTCTCCACAAGCAGAGATATACTATTGGTCTGTAGGCAAATCAGTAGCACAGATTCAGACATACACCCTCACACATCCACTCAGACATAAGCACACACACACGCGCGCACACAAACAGATAGTGCATTGTCATTGGGAAAAGGCTTAGTCATAAGTGAGACAGACTAAATTACTTGTGGGCATTCTCTACCCGCACCACCTTGGTTCACCCTCTCTTGCCACAGCCATTAATAATATAATAAGTTAGTGCTAGCTACATCAATCTGTATCTAAACTAGAAGTCTTTGAGGACATGGCCTAAATCAAATTTAGTTCGGGAAACAGAGCAGATAAGAGCATGCTTGCATCCCAAATGGCACCCTATTCCCTATGTAGCACACTTGTTTTGAAAAAGTAGTGCACTACATAGGGAATAGGGTGCCATTTTGGAGGCACACCATAATCTGGCAGGCACTAAACAGTTATATTGCTGAACTGTTGAATGTCAGTATTGAGTCATTTGTTTGTTCCTCATGATGGTGTGTAAACAGCTTAGCTAGATTGCAGTTCCTATGAGACACTGAGTTAAATGGGCAAACAAACATACCTGGAGGCAGAGCGTGGGAGAGAAAAACACTCTCCCTGCAGAAACACTGCTGTGAAAAACACACAAACACGCACACAGACACACATGGTTGCTCCTCAGTTTACAGTGCAGTCACTTGAAAGATCCTGAAGGTTTATGGAGAGAGCCTCCAACTGATCTGGTGTAGACTAAGACTTGAAAGGAGTGTGTGCGCACTACGGCGCCGTGCAGTTTTTTAAAACAATCCTCCCCCCGACATATTCCAAACATGCACTTACCTGCCCTGCAACTAATCACAGCTCCTACTGTAACCATTACACTCCAGCCTCAAAGCCTTGCAAAGCCTCATTTCCCATGCTATGCCCAAGGATAGGGAACTATTACTGATGCAAACAATGCTTCCAATGGAATATTTTGCCATTCCATTGTATAATTGATGTGAAAGGTTGAGTCTGTACGTGTGGTGTTTCTAAAGTATCTCCATGTATTGACAGATGCGTGTGTATTTTACATGTATTAAGTAAACGTATACTGCAGACCTACACTATAATGACTCATCGACTGTAAAGTCAGTCTCTCTGGATTACAGTGCACGTCAGGGATGGTTATTATTATTTATTGAGCCTAGTTTACTGTATTATGTGTAGAGATGTTAAATGTACTTTAAAATAAAGTTTAATTTCCATAACAGTGAAATAGTATAGAATGCACACCCTATGATACTGAACATGTACCCTTGAACTCTCAAACTGTCTCACTCTAACAGCACACCATGTGTAATTGAAACAGATTGCACATTGGAGGAACACTTGCTCCCAGTACATTTGCCATGAAAATAACAATAAAACAAAAACACCCTCAAGTTGACATTCTATTATTATAATGTCAACTTGAGGGTGTTTTTGTTTATCTTGGTTTTCATCTACCTCTAAATCTGTGCATCTGACATGCATCAATGCAGTCTGAAAGCAGCACCATGGCACTGTTTTGACTCACCCCCCAAAAAACAGGACAGCTTAACTTTCATGTGCAACATCAAAATCCACCACCCCACCCGGAGGTCACAATAACTAACAACGGTACACACTTCAACATTGCATTGCACACAGAGCAATATATACAAATATGTATGGATAGATGGGCTGTACTACCTCATGGGTATCAGTAGCTTCTGAGCTGGATGGTTGCCAGCGACAGTGTGTGAATCCAGGCCATCCTAGCGTCTGGCTGAGGCTCTATGTGCTATCCATGACTGCCTTGTGTCCCTCCCAGCTTCATTCCCTTCGGGTCTTCCTCAGATTTTTACTCCACTCGTCCAGAAAGTAGGGGACAGGGTCCCGATTCCTCCGTTGTGTCTTTATTTTCTTCTCCCTCCAACAAAAAACAGGAACTTTAAACGAAAAAAAAGTGCTCGCTGGTCTGGTTACTTACCATGGAGATCCCTCTTTAGGCTTCTGCTCTCCCTCTCCTCGTTGACAATCCCTCCCGTCCCCTCTCTCTCTGCTACAGTTGGGGAAGTGCACTCTCTCCTGTTCTCTCTCCTCCCTCTCCCCCTCTTTTTCTCTCGGCCTCTAATAGTTAGTGTTGCATTTCAACACCTGCTTATAGAAAGAGATCGAGAGAGGAGTGTGCTAGCAGCCATCTGTGTGAGATAAAATGTTTTCCTTTCTGTGAATATGTGTGATAGTTTGTCTGTGTGTGTGTGTGTGCGCATGGGTCGGATCCTTGTGTGTCAACAGAAATGCACTGAAAGTGGATAGAAGGCAAGTAGGAGGGAAAAGGGGTGGGAAGCAGACAGTGTGTGCGCTCAGGCGTGTGTCTGTCTGTGTGTGTACTCAGGCCGTGTCTGTGTGTGTGTGTATGTGTGTGCGTCCATGCAATTAAGTAAGTAGCTAAGTATCAGTTTGGAGAAGGAAAGTATTTGCAAACGCATGCTTGAACTACTTGGCTTCTCCCTCTCCCAAGCATTATAACTCCCTAATTAAACATAAAAAATTGTTACCTCGGTCAACCCTCTACTAAGCAGTGGTGAGAGAAAGTCTAATTGTCCTCATTTGAACAGTTTTCCAGATTTTATCAATAAAAAATTCAAAAGTTGTTCTTTCATCATGTCACTATCAACAAACCAGAAATCTATCAAAAAACTCAGTTGCCAGTTAATCTGCTATCATTAAAACTCTACACAATATTGTACATTCCATCTTACAATGGCAACTTGTTTGTGGTTACATGACAAGCAGGTTTGGGGAGTATTGGATTACATGTAATCTGTTACGTGTAAGGGGTTACAAAAAAAATGGTAACTGTAATCCGTTATGATACCAGCAAAAATATTGTAATCAGATTACAGATACTTTTGAAAAACTAGATGATTACTTCGAGGATTACTTTTAAATTCAGAAAGGAGATTTGCAAAACAAATCTTTGAAAAGTCTTGTTGTTTTCCCAATGACATTCAAATCAGCATTGAAAAAAGGCTTTTTGAAACCAGTGAAACATGGCTCTTGCACAGCTGCACAGTGCAGATCCCAGCCTATGGAATAAAAGTGGGGCTTTCATTGCTCAATCTAATTCATGCAGATAACACTTTTTATCCATAGCCCTAATGGATACATGTTCAAACTCGTACACTTTTGATAGACTTAAAGGGGCAATCTGTAGTTGCTAAAACAATTTTATATATATATATATATATATATATATACACACGCACACGCATACATACACACACACACACACACACACACACACACACACACACACACACACACACACACACACACACACACACACACACACACACACACACACACACACACACACACACGCAGTACCAGTCAAAAGTTGACATACCTACTCATTCCAGGGTTTTTCTTCATTTTTACTATTTTCCACATTTTAGAATAGGGAAGATATCAAACTATGAAATAACACATATTGAATCATGGAGTAACCAAAAACTGTTAAACAAATAAAAATCTATTTCATATTTGAGATTTTTCAAGAATATAACTTATAAATGCCTCATGAGCTTAGTTTAACTGTCACACTACATGGGAACCCAAAATATAAGCTTGTTTTTCTCCAATGTTTGTAAACTTTGTAAATATAAACAAAAACTGTATAGCCTCATAACATGGTTAAAACAATAATGTTGATATCATGGATGGTCAGTCCTTGCATCCATAGCTCTGTCTATTAATCTGAGAGTGGTTACATTTCTCCAGGCCCATCCCTCAGCTTTTTACCAAAACAGAGGCGGGCGACCATTTTGTTATTGTTTCATCTGTGGATTTGCCCTTTAAACAGCTGCATATTATCTAGATATCAAAGTGTCACCAACAAAAAGTTATTGCAAATGCAGCATATGGCATTCATTTTTCACATGTAAATAGCACTTTTCAGTAGTGCTCAAAGCAAGTCATTCCATGAACGCAGCACTTATTTTTCAACTCAAATTAATGAGCCCAATCAGTCCTACATGACAACAAAATCATAAACAACAGAGTAGGGCTGGCTAATAAATCCTTAGTTTTGGGGTATGCTCAGGTAAAACAATTTGGCTAATCTATACTTCCATATTTCCAAGTCCTGTTCTTGAAGACCAAGGGGTATAACATTTATTGGAATGACTGGAATTCTATTTTTTGTTTTTGTTTTGTTGTTGGTATTTGTCAACAATTTTGTGGTATCCAACTGGTAGTTACAGTCTTGTCCCATCGCTGCAACTCCCGAACGGACTCAGGAGAGGCAAAGGTCGAGAGCCGTGCGTCCTCCGAAACACAACCCAACCAAGCCGCACTGCTTCTTGACACAATGCCCGCTTACCACGGAAGCCAGCCACGCCAATGTGCCGGAGGAAACAAGGTACACCTGTGCCTTAGACCACTGCGCCACTCGGGAGGCCCGTGACCGGAATTCTGACAGACTTTAGTTTTTAATGTAAAGATACTATTTAATCATATTATTATATATAGTAGAAAGTGATGGGTTAGAAGAAGCATACATAATCAACCCATAAAGTAAAATGTAACATCCATATATGGCCAGCTATGTAAACGTTGACATTGATGTATCCTGCAATAGATGTGGTTCAATTGGTAACATACATGTTTGTCTTCTTTTAATGCCTCTTAATGGGAAAGTAATCTAAAAGTAACTGAATGTAACTCACAAATATGAGTATAGAATGTGGGTATGAGTTAACAGAATATGTACTTTTCAAAGTGAGATTTTCAAATGACAGTTACTTTAAGTGTGATGTTGAGGTATAATGGGAGAATCATTAGTACAATGTCCATGTCCCAAATAGCACCTTTTTGCCTACAGAACTCTATAAAAAGGAGAGCACATTATAGGGAACAGGGTGCCATCTGGAATGCACAGTCTCTGTGGAAGACTGTGACCACGTTGCATACCTTACTCCACTAACTGACATGTACTAACGCACACTTCCTGCAGGCTGAATGGCAGAGGAACACACTCACAGCAAGCATAGCAAGCAAAAGATGAACGCTACAGCGGTAGAGAAAGAGAGAGAGAAAGAGAGAAGGAGGGGTGAGAGAGCGAGAGAAAGGAGGAAAGAGAAGTCGCCGAAGGCCACAGGAATATTTCAGGGTGGGTAGGAGCAGAGGGGAGAGAATTAATTAACAGAACACCTGTCTCTCTCTGACTCCTAATAAATCAGAGGGATTTCATCTGGCTGGAGTTCTCCTTTTCTGAGGGGAGTTTACGTTTCTGAGGGCGTGGGGAGGAAAGGGGAGCAGATTTTTTGGTAAGATAACAACAAAGTTCTCTGGCATCTTGAACTTGAATTTATTTCAGATTGACACCTTATTGGTTCTGTATTTCATTCATCCAACCAGAGTTATTTTCCAAAATTTGAAATGCAAAACAGCTTGCGCAAAACGTGTTACACTTGTAGAAAGACTTCAATCGTATAGTACAGTACCAACAAGATAAGCAACAAGATTCCCAATATGTTTCAGGTCTATCTCATTACAAATATAGAGTGATAGTGTAGAAAAGCGGGACCAGTTTCACATATGTAAGTATACCTATGTGTTTATACATTACAAGCTCATCCATTTAACAAAGTGAGAACATCACAAATCATCATAGTTGAAGGACAGAAATCAAGTCATTAGCTCATAGAAAAGCAACAAAAACGTAACAATACAAACCAACTCTCACATATTTCTCTTTGCTTATTTGAGCTGTTCTTTCCATAATATGAACTTGGTATTTTACTAAATAGGGCTATCTTCTGTATACCCCCCTACCTTGTCACAACACAACTGATTGGCTCAAAGCCATTAAGGAGGGAAGAAATTCCACAAATTAACTTTCAATAAGGCACACCTGTTAATTGAAATGCATTCCAGGTGACTACCTCATGAAGCTAGTTGAGAGAATGCCAAGAGAGTGCAAAGCTGTCATCAAGGCAAAGGGTGGCTACTTTGAAGAATCGACAATATAAAATATATTTTAATTTGTTTAACACTTTTTTGGTTACTACATGATTCCATATATGCTATTTTATAGTTTTGATGTTTTCTCTATTATTCTACAATGTAGAAAATAGTCCAAATAAAGAAAAACCCTGGAATGAGTCGGTGTGTCCAAACCTTTGACTGGTACTGTAAACATATTACTTAGAAGCTGAACAGACTGCATTAGTGAGAATTTCTACTCACCCCATCCAGGACGTTCACGACAAGAAACAGAACTCCCACAATGGCATGGTCAGAACACGGGGACGCACACCCACCATCACACCATTTAAAGGACCACAACGAGAAACAATGGGCCAGCAAGCACCAGTCTTGTGCTGATGGGATGCGAAGTGAGAGAAAGAGGCTACACATGCCATGGGAAAAGACTTATGGATGCAATAACTTAGGTTAAGGTTATATGGGTCTGGCTTTGAACACTTTAGCATTTCTATTGCCATATTATGACCGTTGTAGTGAGCCCAGTCTTTAAACATTGTGCATATGTTTTTATTGAGTCTGAATCACAGAGCAAACAGGCTAGCTGCTGCTGACTTGAGCAGTGCAATGTTAGAGTTAAGGAAGGCTCAGGGTTTTTTGTGTGTGTGTGTGTGTGTGTGTGAGGGGGCTATAAAGTCTATAATAGGATATAAAGTCTGGAATTCATTTATGAAGATCAAATCGGTTTCTGTAATAATGTAATACGTAACTTATTAACACCACTGCTTGCACTACTTATACAGCAGCTTTAGGATCAATCAATTCCTGTCTCTCTCTGGTTTCACCGCCCTTAATACTCCAGGAAATGTACACTGGATCCAATGGGATACTACTGTGACCCAAATGGCACCCTATTCCATATATAGTGCACTACTTTGACCGGATCCCTATGGGCACCCTTTCCAAAGGTAGTGCACTAAATAGGGAATAGAGTGCCAATTTAAATCCTTAATGACTCACTTTATGTGTGTGTAGTTTCAAATGAACAGGAGCCCTAGCTAATAAGTAACCACTAATATAACAGGGATACAACTGAACCGAAGGAGGAAAAGGGTGTTATACATACGCAATAAGTCACGATGGTGTGTGGTATATGGTGTGGTATATGGCCAATATACCATGGCTAGGGCTGTTCTTAGGCACAACGTTATTTAAACAGGGTAAGTCATGACAAATGACAACACATTTTGTTTTGCAATAACAACCTGACCACCACAATGATTCTTTGCAGGAAAGCAGTGGGTGTGTGGTGAGGGTGTGTGAGCATTGCCATGTTCCACTGACCTGGGCTGGAGGCCGGGGCAAGCTGACTCACCAACAGGGCATCCTGATTGTCAGCCAGGGCCTGCTTAACCAAGTAGCGCTCTCTCTTCATCTTCAGCTCCAGAGACTCAGAGACATCTGGCACCATCCAGTCTATCGCTTGCAGGAAGAAAAACACTACAAGCTGGAGAGAGGGATGGAGGGAAAAGAGCATACATTGGGGGTGACAGGAAGGTAAAAAAGGATAAATAGATAGTGAGACAGAGGGATGGAAAAGAAGACAGGGTGAAATTAGACAGAAACCTCAGTGGAAGAAGAGGGATTCTGAGGAGAGTAGTATCAATAGAGTAAAGGTGATAAAATATAAAATAGTAAAATACCATTGGAAAGCCTGGGAGGCAAAGATTAGCAAGCTTCAAATGATCACAGGTACAAAATAACATACACGTATAGTAGATAAGGGGGTAGGACAGAACAAGTAAGGAATAGAAAGACGGATAGGGCACAGTATAAGGAGAGAATGCAAAAGGCACAGGTTAAATAGAGGAGCAAGTAGAAAGCAAACAATGACAGAGACAGACAGTCAGTTCCTTGCATACCTCGAAAGCGATGATGAAGCCTAACCTTACAGCCAGGAGTTCCCAGTAAACCAGAGTGTAATTTCCATTGTTGTCCCTAAAGGCTTTATATCTACAGGCAACACATTCATGGTTGTCAACAACAGGTCAGGATTGTCAACATCACCAATTCTGCCCTCTACTGGAAAGACTTGAGATTAAATGTGAAACATGCTAAACAAGGGAGTTTGGTATAAATATCCTAATATTAGCATTTGTTGGCAGTGGCTAGTCTAACAAAACTAAAGTGTGGATTGCAGTTACTCCTTTTCCATAGACCGCTGTCAAGCTGCGGAATCACATATCTAAACATTTCAATGAACTATGCCTTAAAGTATATACAACAGCTATACTATATCTACTATAGTGTGTTTCAGTGTGTATTTATGATCACTATTACCTGCACATGGGATGTCTGGTGTAGCTGGGTGGAGCATAGGCCAGAGTGAAATTAATATATCCGTTCAGATTGTTGTCAAACTTTTACTGGTAAAGCAGTCGCGGTAAGAAACCTGATGTGAAGGCAATCAAGAAACCCTGAAAGGGGTAGATTGACAAACAAAAGCATTTTAGATGGTACAGTAAATTAAAATGAACAGAAATTATAAAAACACTAAATAATAATATTATAATCCTTTCAAAATACTACTTAAAAAGACATTACAAAATGTAAGTTTATCAGATGTTTTCAGACAAAATATTTCCAGACCAATTTTGGAATTGAAAAAAATACAGCATACTGGTGATGAGGTCATCACTACACGACTCACATTGATTTTTTAATTTTACCTTTATTTATACAGGTTTCTCTCACTGAGATAACATCTATTTTCCAAGAGAGACCTGGTCCAATAGCAGCAGTATCACGTTCTGACCTTTGTTCTTTTATTATGTCTTTGTTTTAGTATGGTCAGGGCGTGAGTTGGGTGGGTGGTCTATGTTCCCTTTTCTATGTTTTGGGATTTCTTTGTTTGGCCTGGTATGGTTCTCAATCAGAGGCAGCTGTTTATCGTTGTCCCTGATTGAGAACCATATTTACGTAGCCTGGTTTCACTTTTGAGTTGTGGGTGATTATTTTCCGTGTTAGTGTTTGTTACCACACGGGACCGTTTCGTTTGTTTCACTTTGTTATTTTGTATTTTTGTAGTGTTCAGTTTGTCTTATTAAAATGGACACTTACCACGCTGCAAATTGGTCCGTCCTCTCTTACTCCTCATCAGAGGAAGACGACGAACGTTACAAGCAGGGGGAACAACGTTTTAGACAAAACAACTTACATACACTAAAACAACAGTAAACAAAACTATGAAACACACATACAGTACAACAAAAACATTTAACGTTAAAAACATGAAAGTCTTTACTAAAAACAGCTGGCCTAAAAACAATTACACTCTTCTATGATATATACATTGATCAAGTGTTTAAACTCCACCAATGATACTAGATCATCAAATTTTTAAATGTTCAGGAGAGAATTCCAGAACCACGGAGCTAAGTAACAAACTATTTCTACCATGACCTGTTCTAATTTTTGGTAATGTTAGAAGCAAATCAGAATGGGACTGTAATCAATATTTATTTACTGACCTGACTAAAAAAAAGAACAGAGATAAATAGGATTTGACCCAATATGGCCTAATAAATCAGTGTATACCAGTGTTTAAGCCTACAATATGGCCTTATAAATCAGTGTATACCAGTGTTTAAGCCTACGCAAGGCCAATGACGACCAGCCAACAGCACTGTAGAGATCACAATGATGTGTTAGACATTTTTGATTTGTAATGAACCTGAGGGCTGCACAATACACTGAATCAAGTGATCTCAGGGTGGTGGTTGAGGCTTGTATATATAACATCACTAAAATCTAAAACCGCCAGTAATGTACATTACATTTACATTTAAGTCATTTAGCAGACGCTCTTATCCAGAGCGACTTACAAATTGGTGCGTTCACCTTAAGACATCCAGTGGAACAGCCACTTTACAATAGTGCATCTAAATCTTTTAAGGGGGTGAGAAGGATGACTTTATCCTATCCTAGGTATTCCTGAAAGAGGTGGGGTTTCAGGTGTCTCCGGAAGGTGGTGATTGACTCCGCTGTCCTGGCGTCGTGAGGGAGTTTGTTCCACCATTGGGGGGCCAGAGCAGCGAACAGTTTTGACTGGGCTGCGCGGGAACTGTACTTCCTCAGTGGTAGGGAGGCGAGCAGGCCAAAGGTGGATGAACGCAGTGCCCTTGTTTGGGTGTAGGGCCTGATCAGAGCCTGGAGGTACTGAGGTGCCGTTCCCCTCACAGCTCCGTAGGCAAGCACCATGGTCTTGTAGCGGATGCGAGCTTCAACTGGAAGCCAGTGGAGAGAGCGGAGGAGCGGGGTGACGTGAGAGAACTTGGGAAGGTTGAACACCAGATGGGCTGCGGCGTTCTGGATGAGTTGTAGGGGTTTAATGGCACAGGCAGGGAGCCCAGCCAACAGCGAGTTGCAGTAATCCAGACGGGAGATGACAAGTGCCTGGATTAGGACCTGCGCTGCTTCCTGTGTGAGGCAGGGTCGTACTCTGCGGATGTTGTAGAGCATGAACCTACAAGAACGGGCCACCGCCTTGATGTTAGTTGAGAACGACAGGGTGTTGTCCAGGATCACGCCAAGGTTCTTAGCGCTCTGGGAGGAGGACACAATGGAGTTGTCAACCGTGATGGCGAGATCATGGAACGGGCAGTCCTTCCCCGGGAGGAAGAGCAGCTCCGTCTTGCCGAGGTTCAGCTTGAGGTGGTGATCCGTCATCCACACTGATATGTCTGCCAGACATGCAGAGATGCGATTCGCCACCTGGTCATCAGAAGGGGGAAAGGAGAAGATTAATTGTGTGTCGTCTGCATAGCAATGATAGGAGAGACCATGTGAGGTTATGACAGAGCCAAGTGACTTGGTGTATAGCGAGAATAGGAGAGGGCCTAGAACAGAGCCCTGGGGGACGCCAGTGGTGAGAGAGCGTGGTGAGGAGACAGATTCTCGCCACGCCACCTGGTAGGAGCGACCTGTCAGGTAGGACGCAATCCAACGTGGGCCGCGCCGGAGATGCCCAACTCGGAGAGGGTGGAGAGGAGGATCTGATGGTTCACAGTATCGAAGGCAGCCGATAGGTCTAGAAGGATGAGAGCAGAGGAGAGAGAGTTAGCTTTAGCAGTGCGGAGGGCCTCCGTGATACAGAGAAGAGCAGTCTCAGTTGAATGACTAGTCTTGAAACCTGACTGATTTGGATCAAGAAGGTCATTCTGAGAGAGATAGCGGGAGAGCTGGCCAAGGACGGCACGTTCGAGAGTTTTGGAGAGAAAAGAAAGAAGGGATACTGGTCTGTAGTTGTTGACATCGGAGGGATCGAGTGTAGGTTTTTTCAGAAGGGGGTGCAACTCTCGCTCTCTTGAAGACAGAAGGGACGTAGCCAGCGGTCAGGGATGAGTTGATGAGCGAGGTGAGGTAAGGGAGAAGGTCTCCGGAAATGGTCTGGAGAAGAGAGGAGGGAATAGGGTCAAGCGGGCAGGTTGTTGGGCGGCCGGCCGTCACAAGACGCGAGATTTCATCTGGAGAGAGAGGGGAGAAAGAGGTCAGAGCACAGGGTAGGGCAGTGTGAGCAGAACCAGCGGTGTCGTTTGACTTAGCAAACGAGGATCGGATGTCGTCGACCTTCTTTTCAAAATGGTTGACGAAGTCATCTGCAGAGAGGGAGGAGGGGGAGGGGGAGGAGGATTCAGGAGGGAGGAGAAGGTGGCAAAGAGCTTCCTAGGGTTAGAGGCAGATGCTTGGAATTTAGAGTGGTAGAAAGTGGCTTTAGCAGCAGAGACAGAAGAGGAAAATGTAGAGAGGAGGGAGTGAAAGGATGCCAGGTCCGCAGGGAGGCGAGTTTTCCTCCATTTATTCGGCTGCCCGGAGCCCTGTTCTGTGAGCTCGCAATGATTCCTCGAGCCACGGAGCAGGAGGGAGGACCGAGCCGGCCTGGAGGATAGGGGACATAGAGAATCAAGGGATGCAGAAAGGGAGGAGAGGAGGGTTGAGGAGGCAGAATCAGGAGATAGGTTGGAGAAGGTTTGAGCAGAGGGAAGAGATGATAGGATGGAAGAGGAGAGAGTAGCGGGGGAGAGAGAGCGAAGATTGGGACGGCGCGATACCATCCGAGTAGGGGCAGTGTGGGAAGTGTTGGATGAGAGCAAGAGGGAAAAGGATACAAGGTAGTGGTCGGAGACTTGGAGGGGAGTTGCAGTGAGGTTAGTGGAAGAACAGCATCTAGTAAAGATGAGGTCGAGCGTATTGCCTGCCTTGTGAGTAGGGGGAAGGTGAGAGGGTGAGGTCAAAAGAGGAGAGGAGTGGAAAGAAGGAGGCAGAGAGGAATGAGTCAAAGGTAGACGTGGGGAGGTTAAAGTCGCCCAGAACTGTGAGAGGTGAGCCGTCCTCAGGAAAGGAGCTTATCAAGGCATCAAGCTCATTGATGAACTCTCCGAGGAACCTGGAGGGCGATAAATGATAAGGATGTTAAGCTTGAAAGGGCTGGTAACTGTGACAGCATGGAATTCAAAGGAGGCGATAGACAGATGGGTAAGGGGAGAAAGAGAGAATGACCACTTGGGAGAGATGAGGATCCCGGTGCCACCACCCCGCTGACCAGAAGCTCTCGGGTGTGCGAGAACACGTGGGCGGACGAAGAGAGAGCAGTAGGAGTAGCAGTGTTATCTGTGGTGATCCATGTTTCCGTCAGTGCCAAGAAGTCGAGGGACTGGAGGAGGCATAGGCTGAGATGAACTCTGCCTTGTTGGCCGCAGATCGGCAGTTCCAGAGGCTACCGGAGACCTGAACTCCACGTGGGTCGTGCGCGCTGGGACCACCAGATTAGAGTGGCCGCGGCCACGCGGTGTGGAGCGTTTCTATGGTCTGTGCAGAGAGGAGAGAACAGGGATAGACAGACACATAGTTGACAGGCTACAGAAGAGGCTACGCTAATGCAAAGGAGATTGAATGACAAGTGGACTACACGTCTCGAATGTTCAGAAAGTTAAGCTTACGTAGCAGGAATCTTATTGACTAAAATAATTCAAATGATACAGTACTGCTGAAGTAGGCTAGCTGGCAGTGGCTGCGTTGTTGTTGTTCTATCTCTCTATAGTGCTGTTTCTTGTATTATGGTCTCTTGTTTCTTTAAAGGTTTCACTTTGTTGTCCTTTTCTTTTCCTTTTTCTTCTGTCCTTATTTTGTTTTCCTTTCTTCTGTTAACTAGATATTTTTTGTTGTACATCATACCAGTTCCTTCCTGGCCTCAAAAGAAAAACAACCCTTATGCCGGTAATAAAAACCTATTTTCAGCTTGAGCTTCCTTATCAAGTTCTCTACATGCACAGTGAAGCTCAGCTTAGCTTATCATCAACCCACACACCCAAATATTTGTACACTTTAACTTGCTCTATAGTATGTCCAGCCAATGTAGCAATGACATGATTAGTAACGTGCTAGGCATTTGAAAATACCATGCATTTTGTTTTACCTGAATTTAGAACCAGCTTTAAATCATACAGATTATGTTGTATGATGTTAAATGATCTTTGGGCATTTTCAAAAGATAAAGATAAACTACTACCACTTGAATAAAGAACAGTATCATCTGCATAGAAATTAACAGCCGCTGTTTCAATAAGATTCCCAATGTTGTTGATATACAAAATGAACAACAGTGGGCCCAAAATTGAACCTTGCGGAACACCTGAGCACACCTCTATGGACTCAGATTTACAACCATCCGCTATTACACATTGTGTACAATTTGATTGGTTTATAAATTACCTATCTAGAGCATGACCAGTAATTCCACAACATTTTAACCATTGCAATAACACAGCATGGTCCACGGTGTCAAAAGCCTTTGACAAATCAATAAAGACACACACACACAATGTAACTTCTTATCAAGAGCACAGTGGATGTCATTTAAAATCTTCAATGTTGCTGAAACAGTGCTGTGGCCAGACCTGAAACCTGATTGCATTCCATTTAAGATGTTGTTTTCTTGGAAGTAGGTCTTTAGCTGCATACTAACTAAAGGACTCCAGTACCTTTGACAGTACAGACAATTTGGATATGGGTCAACAGTTGTCAAGTAGCGAAGGATCTCCACCTTTCAGGAGAGGCAGTACAAAAGCATATTTCCATAACTTGGGGATTTCCTCAACATCAAGCGTGAGGTTAAAGATACATGTTAAGGGGGAGCAATGATGTCTGCAGCTAGATGTAGGAAACATATTTTTTTCCCACCAATTTCTTTCAGGGCTTTACACACTTCTGAAACAGAAAAGGATGAAAAGGAGAACCTGGTGAAGGAGTGCACAGGGGTGTCAGATAATTTCATAGAAACTCAATTATACCTTTGACCTTTTCAAATAAACTGCCTGCATCTAAAAAAAATGCTGATTCAAGGCTTTCAGAATGGAGGTTCTCTCAGTTACAATCTGTGTGTCGACCAACAACTGTTTGGGAAGATGTGTATCTTTTTGCACTCCAAACCCTTCACTACTTGCCAAAATGTGGATGGATTATTTAAACTATGTGAAGTAGATTTCAGATAGTGGTCTGCTTTCAAATTATGGATCATAGCCACACCCATATTTCGAAGACATTTAAAAGCCACCCAATCATCTGCCAAACCAGTCCCTCTTGCTTGAGCCCACATAGCATTTCATTCCCTTATGATTTTTGTAAGTTCCTTAGTAAACCAAGGGTTCTCTCTGCCCTTAATCCTGAATTTAAAAAAAGGGGCATGCCTATTGCATACATCCAGGAATGTGTTGTGGAAGTAAGAAAAGGGTAGTTCAACACCAGGGATTAATTCCATGCCATTCGATGCCATGCTAGATACATCATGTAAAAATCCTTGAATATCAAACCGCTTCCAGTTTATTTGATAGACAATATTTTCTCTTTGAGGCCACTGTGATAGACGTAGACGCTTAATCAAAACCCAAGGAAGTAGATTTCCCTGTAGGTAGATGTATTGAATGGTAGTGTATTGGCTGAGGCAGACAGGGATGTGGCTGAGGTCTGTGTTCTTACCCAATTTAGTGAGCTGCAGCCCCATCAGCAGAATCAGGGCCAGATTCACCAAACTGCTGGAGATATTGGCAATGTTCCTTTGCCTGAGGGAACACACACACACGTGCACACACACAGCAATTTGAGCTAATGTATCAATCTGAGCTAACGTATCTGCTGGAATTAGCTAAATGGAGGATGTCACCTGTTGTCAGGTGTTTTGAAGGGTATTCTGATCCAGTGTCAGCAGTTTTATTCATCAGAGCAGAGTGTATTGTACTGTACCTGAGTGCGCAGCACAACGCTGCCTGTGCGGTACATCATCACACTCACTATCCCACGGTACATGGTCACTTTCACCAGGAAGATCCTCACCACACAAAACTGGGGATAGACAAGGGTAGAAAGAGGAAAGAGGAGTGAGGTGAATAAGATTAACATTAGTCCAACTACACCTTATCCACATTCAAATACAGTACACTAAAATGGCATCCTTTCTGTATCACTAGGGTGCAACATTTTCCCTGACTGTGTGGCCTGGCTGGGAAAAACTTTGGGCTTTCTGCATTAGTTTATAAGGAGGGTTTTGAATGTTAACTGGTCAGGTAACATGATAATGAACAACTGTTCAAAATCTGTTTGTGCCCTCACACCAACTCCTTTTGTCATTGTCATGTCAGTGACAGATCTGGGGTCTGGCTACCCCTGGTGTCAATAAACACAGAGCAAAGGAAACTCAGTGTCAAGTGAGAATGCGGGACAGCCGGGCCTTCTCTGGGAAGTAGGGCTCTTTCACTCCCGTCACTGGGTTGTGCTCCATAGCTGGAGCCATGTCCGCAAACTCAGGCCCATTTGCAGTACGTTTTGGTTGTGTTTGATGTGCCCAATAGAAATGCTAAATAATATATTGTGTCATTTTGGAGTCACTTTTGTTGTAAATAAGAATACTTTATGAACACTTCTACATTAATGTGGATGCTAGCATGCTAGCATTACAGATAATCCTGAATGAACTGTGAATAATGATGAGATCATACCCCAAAACATGCTAATCTCTCACTATTACCAATAACAGGGGAGGTTTTCATCTGTTGGGAGTATGACCTTTTGACTCTCTCATTATTCACAATTTATTCAGGATGGTCCATAATCATGGTAGCATCCACATTCTCATTTCCAATAAAAGTTACTCCAAAATGACACGATTCACTATTTACCATTCATTTCTATTAAGCACAAAATAATCTGAAACAACCAAAACTAACTGAAAATGTATCCAACAAGTTTGGAGAGTCACAAGCTTTTTATAGTCATTACGTGCTGGGATTATTGGACCAAATACTTTTGACTAGTTCTATACGAATCTTTAGGGGTGTCAATCATTTTGACCCCTACCTTTTTGAGAAAAAAATTATTACATGTTAAACAAAGTCTCTTTCTCTCAGCAATTGTATTAGTATGAAATAATTTAATTTCCCAAATGTTTTTAGCATACAATATACTGTAGCTCGGTATTTGAATTATTTATTTTATACAGTCATTATTGCTCATCTTTATCAAGATTGTCAATAATTTCGACCCCACTGTATGTAAGCACAGCAGTCGTCTCCATATCTGTGAACTATACTACAGTAAAACTGATGTGACCAGTACTGTATGTGACCAGTTATTTGAAATGAGGCTCAATTTTTTAAATTTAACCTTTATTTAACCAGGTAGGCCAGTTGAGAACAAGATCTAATTTACAACTGTGACTTGGCCAAGGTAAAGAAAAGCAGTGCGACACAAACAACAATACAGAGTTACAAATGGAATAAACAAACTCACAGTCAATAACACAATAGGAAAAAAATCTATATGCAGTGTGTGCAAATGAGGTAAAATTTGGGAGGTAAGGCAATAAATAGGCCGTAATGGCGAAGTATTTACAATTTAAACACTGGAGGGATAGATGTGACTTGATGAGCAGAAGATGAATGTGCAAGTAGAGATACTGGGGTGCAAAGGAGCAAAAAATAAATAAATACCAATATGGAGATAAGGTAGTTGGGAGGGCTATTTACAGATGGGCTATGTACAGCTCTGACAACTGATGCTTAAAGTTAGTAGGGGAGATATGAGTCTCCAGTTTCAGTGATTTGTGCAATTCGTTTCAGTCATTGGCAGCAGAGAACTGGAAGGATAGGCAGCCAAAGAGGAATAGGCTTTGGGGGTGACCAGTGAAATATACCTGCTGCTGGAGCGTGTGCTACGGGTGGGTGCTGCTATGGTGACCTGTGAGCTGAGATAAGGCAGAGCTTTACCTAGCAAAGACTTATAGTTGACCTGGAGCCAGTGGGTTTGGCGACGAATATGAAGCGAGAGCCAGCCAACGAGAGCATACAGGTTGCAGTGGTGGGCAGTGTATGAGGCTTTGGAGACAAAACAGATGCAACTGTGATAGACTGCATCCAAGTTGCTGAGTAGAGTGTTGGAGGCTATTTTGTAAATGACATCGCCGAAGTCAAGGATCGGTAGGATAGTCGGTTGTCTAGCCCAGCTGATTTGTACGGGTCCAGATTTTGCAACTCTTTCAGAACATCAGCTATCTGGATTTGGGTAAAGGAGAAATGGGGGAAGTTTGGGCAAGTTGCTGTGCGGGGTGCAGGGCTGTTGACCGGGGTTGGGGTAGCCAGGTGGAAAGCACGGCCAGCTGTAGAAAAATGCTGAAATTCTCAATTATCGTGTATTTATCGGTGGTGACAGTGTTTCCTAGCCTCAGTGAAGTTGGCAGCTGGGAGGAGGTGCTCTTATTCTCCATGGACTTCACAGTGTCCCAGAACTGTTTGGAGTTTGTGCTACAGGATGCAAATTTCTGTTTGAAAAAGCTAGCCTTTGCTTTCCTAACTGCCTGTGTATATTGGTTCCTAACTTCCCTGAAAAGCTGCATATCACAGGGGCTATTCGATGCTCATGCAGAACGCCATAGGATGATTTTGTACAGGTCAAGGGCAGTCAGGTCTGGAGTGAACCAAGGGCTATATCTGTTCCTGGTTCTAAATTTTTTGAATGGGGCATGCTTATTTAAGATGGTGAGGAAAGCACTTTTAAAGAATAACCAGGCATCCTCTACTGATGGAATGTGGTCAATATTCTTCCAGCATACCCTGGCCAGGTCGTTAGAAAGGCCTGCTCGCTGAAGTGTTTTAGGGAGTGTTTGACAGTGATGAGGGGTGGTCGCTTGACCGCAGACCCATTACGGACACAGGTTGAAGACAGCAGAGGTGTATTTAGAGGGCAGGTTGGTCAGGATGATATCTATGAGGGTGCCCGTGTTTACAGATTTGGGGTTGTACCTGGTAGGTTCATTGATAATTTGTGTGAGATTGAGGGCATCTAACTTAGACTGTAGGACAGCCGGGGTGTTAAGCATGTCCCAGTTTAGGTCACCTAACAGTACGAGCTTTGAAGATAGATGGGGGGGCAATCAATTCACATATGGTGTCCAGGGCACAGCTGGGGACAGAAGGTGGTCTATAACAAGCGGCAATGGTGAGAGACTTGTTTCTGGAAAGGTGGATTTTTAGAAGTAGAAGCTCGAATTGTTTGGGCACAGACCTGAATAGTATGACAGAACTCTGCAGGCTGTCTCTGCAGTAGATTGCAATTCCCTTTGGCAGTTCTATCTTGTCGGAAAGTGTTATAGTTAGGGATGGAAATTTCAGGATTTTTGGTGGCCTTCCTAAACCAGGATTCAGACACGGCTATGACATCCGAGTTGGCAGAGTGTGCTAAAGCAGTGAGTAAAACAAACTTAGGGAGGAGGCTTCTAATGTTAACATGCATGAAACCAAGAATTGTATGGTTACAGAAATCAACAAATGAGAGCGCCTGGGGAATGGGAGTGGAGCAAGGCACTGCAGGGCCTGGATTAACCTCTACATCACCAGAGGAACAGAGGAGGAGTAGGATAAGGGTACGGCTAAAAGCTATAAGGACTGGTCGTCTAGTGCGTTCAGAACAGAGAGTAAAAGGAACAGGTTTCTGGGCGTGGAAGAATAGATTCAAGGCATAATGTACAGACAAGGGTATGGTAGGATGTGAATACAGTGGAGGTAAACCTAGGCATTGTGTGATGATGAGAGAGATTTTGTCTCTAGTGACATCATTTAGAACAGGTGAGGTCACCGCATGTGTGGGAGGTGAACCAAAATGGCTAGCTAAGGCAAATTGAGCAGGGCTGGAGTCTCTACAGTGAAATAAGACAATAATCACTAACCAAAACAGCAATGGACAAGACATATTGACATTAGGGAGAGGCATGCGTAGCCGAGTGATCATAGGGACCAGTTGGAGGCTAGGCGAGCTGGAGACACGGCGATTCAGACAGCTAGCGGGCCGGGGATAGCAGAAGGGCCTTAGGGGGGACGTCGCGACAGAAGAAAGTCTGTTGTAGCTCCCTCGGACGGTTACGTCGGCAGACCAGTCGTGTTGGATTGGCAGGGCTCCATGTCGGCAGTAAAAGGGTCCAGGCCAATTGGCAAAATAGGCATTGTAGCTCAAGAAATTGGCTGATGGTCCTCTTCAGCTAGCAGTCCGATATGCTCTAGACAGCTAGCGGGCCACGGCCAGCAGGCTATCGGATGGGCCTTCAGGGAACGTCGCGACGGAGGAGCCTGTTGACACTCCTCGGGCGAATCACGTCGGTAGACCAGTCGTCGTGGAATCGGCAGGGCTCCATGTCGGCAGTAAAAGGGGTCCAGGCCAATTGGCAAAATATGTTTTGTAGCCCAAGGAGTGGCTGATGGACCTCTTAAGCTAGCCGGGGGCTGGGCCTAGCACGAGGCTAGTTCCAGGCTCACTGGTGCTTGCTTCGGGACAGAGATGTTAGCCAGGTGGGTAGCCACTCGGATAGCAGCTAGCTAGCTGCGATGATCCAGGTGAAAAGGTTCAGAGCTTGCGGTAGGAAACCGGAGATGGAGAAAGAGCAGTCCGGTAAGCTCTGGGTTGAAACGTGCTGTGCAGACTGGCAGGAGTTGACCAGGCTAAGGTTAGCTGATGACTGCTAACCGTTGAGCTCTGTTTTTACAATATGTACGGTAACACATCACAGAATTACAAAAGTATAGAAATTGAAATGAATGAAAGTCCTTTAATGAATTGGCTCTAATCCAGACCTCCTCCTCTTGGAAGTCCATGCAGTCCCAGTGGTGAGCCAGGGTGGCCATCTTGCGTTTTCAGTACTCCAGTAAGGTGACTGCCCAGAATGACATGAACACACTGAAGAAAACTGTCCCGGGGTGGTCAAACAGGTAGCCCACCTGCCAACACAGACACACCACATGTATTTACATGTTTTATTTGACCAGTTAAGTTGACTGAGAAGACATTCTAATTTTAAGCAACAACCTGTTACAGAGGAGAGGAATGATTAGGTGGCCATGATGGTATGAGGGTCAGATTGGGAAATTAGCCAGGACACCGGGGTTAACACCCCTACTCTTACGATAAGTGCCATGGGATCTTTAGTGACCACAGAGACGGCACCCTAAACACATCCGCCTGCCATCTATGGATTTAGTAGTAGTGGGACGGCTAAGCTAAAATATCCATAAAGATTGTTCATTAATGTGATAAAAGCAACACATTTGGCATAGAGGTGAATGTATGTATTCTGAAAAGATTTAGATAAGCACATCAGACAGTCACTCATACCTTGTTACTTCCTATTAAATATAGCTTGTTTGAGTTGGGTTGATGCCTCCGAACATTAGGAGCGTACTTCCTAAACTGGATTACATCAAAATCTGGGCTATGCAGATGAATCCGGACAGCTAGCGGGCCACGGCCAGCAGGCTAGCGGATGGGCCTTAATTAACAGGGCATGTTTTTTTTTTACCCTCGCAGGTGTCGTCTGGTATTGACTGAAACTTAGATCTCTGGGGACATTCTGAACTCTGATATTTTATATTGAGTGTTATAATGTGTTCTGAGCTGACAAACATTTCGCTGTCTCTTATATTGAAAACCATTTCCCTTCCCCAAATAGTTTTGCTGCTATATTTAAGCCTTTGTCTGGGGAAAAATCTAACTGTTATAGGGGTCTACCATCCTCCACCCACTAACGTTTATGCACTCGAGGAGTTAACTAGTTTATTAAATCAATTATGATTGGGATTTTCAGGCTTCAGACAGACAATCTAAACGATGTGTAATTATCTAAACCTAACCCAGCTGGTGACTAAGCCTACACGGCCCAACCCTAAAGATCCTTCAAAGTCAACTCTGATTGATCTTATCCTAACGAATACACCAGAGAAATATGTTTCTATTGGTGTCTTCACCCAAGACATTAGTGATTATTGCCCAGTTGTTTGTGTCAGAGATGTGAGAATACAAAAAAAACGAAGCCTTGTCACATCACAAAAAGGAAATTTAAAAACTTTTTTACATTATCTTTATTTTATTGACCTTGATTGTATTTCCTATCCCTGAACCTGATTTAGCTTTGAGCCTTTTTGAAGATGTCTTCAATACTATTTTTAGATAATCATGGCCTCTTCAAAAAATGGAGGGTTAAAGGTACAGTGCCTTGCGAAAGTATTCGGCCCCCTTGAACTTTGCGACCTTTTGCCACATTTCAGGCTTCAAACATAAAGATATAAAACTGTATTTTTTGTGAAGAATCAACAACAAGTGGGACACAATCATGAAGTGGAACGACATTTATTGGATATTTCAAACTTTTTTAACAAATCAAAAACTGAAAAATTGGGCGTGCAAAATTATTCAGCCCCTTTACTTTCAGTGTAGCAAACTCTCTCCAGAAGTTCAGTGAGGATCTCTGAATGATCCAATGTTGACCTAAATGACTAATGATGATAAATACAATCCACCTGTGTGTAATCAAGTCTCCGTATAAATGCACCTGCACTGTGATAGTCTCAGAGGTCCGTTAAAAGCGCAGAGAGCATCATGAAAAACAAGGAACACACCAGGCAGGTCCGAGATACTGTTGTGAAGAAGTTTAAAGCCGGATTTGGATACAAAAGGATTTCCCAAGCTTTAAACATCCCAAGGAGCACTGTGCAAGCGATAATATTGAAATGGAAGGAGTATCAGACCACTGCAAATCTACCAAGACCTGGCCGTCCCTCTAAACTTTCAGCTCATACAAGGAGAAGACTGATCAGAGATGCAGCCAAGAGGCCCATGATCACTCTGGATGAACTGCAGAGATCTACAGCTGAGGTGGGAGACTCTGTCCATAGGACAACAATCAGTTGTATATTGCACAAATCTGGCCTTTATGGAAGAGTGGCAAGAAGAAAGCCATTTCTTAAAGATATCCATAAAAAGTGTTGTTTAAAGTTTGCCACAAGCCACCTGGGAGACACACCAAACATGTGGAAGAAGGTGCTCTGGTCAGATGAAACCAAAATTGAACTTTTTGGCAACAATGCAAAACGTTATGTTTGGCGTAAAAGCAACACCCTGAACACACCATCCCCACTGTCAAACATGGTGGTGGCAGCATCATGGTTTGGGCCTGCTTTTCTTCAGCAGGAACAGGGAAGATGGTTAAAATTGATGGGAAGATGGATGGAGCCAAATACAGGACCATTCTGGAAGAAAACCTGATGGAGTCTGCAAAAGACCTGAGACTGGGACGGAGATTTGTCTTCCAACAAGACAATGATCCAAAACATAAAGCAAAATCTACAATGGAATGGTTCAAAAATAAACATATCCAGGTGTTAGAATGGCCAAGTCAAAGTCCAGACCTGAATCCAATCGAGAATCTGTGGAAAGAACTGAAAACTGCTGTTCACAAATGCTCTCCATCCAACCTCACTGAGCTCGAGCTGTTTTGCAAGGAGGAATGGAAGAAAATTTCAGTCTCTCGATGTGCAAAACTGATAGAGACATACCCCAAGTGACTTACAGCTGTAATCGCAGCAAAAGGTGGCGCTACAAAGTATTAACTTAAGGGGGCTGAATAATTTTGCACGCCCAATTTTTCAGTTTTTGATTTGTTAAAAAAGTTTGAAATATCCAATAAATGTCGTTCCACTTCATGATTGTGTCCCACTTGTTGTTGATTCTTCACAAAAAAATACAGTTTTATATCTTTATGTTTGAAGCCTGAAATGTGGCAAAAGGTCGTAAAGTTCAAGGGGGCCGAATACTTTCACAAGGCACTGTAGATCGAATGACTGGTACACTTCGGAATTATCAGAAGTCATTCATAAAAGAGACAATGCTTGGGTCAAGGTCAGGAACACAAGCTTATGTCTTGACTGGCATGCTTTAAGCAACTGAGGAATCATTTTGTAAGACAAATCAAAAAGTCTCAAATCTGATTATGTAACCGGTCTTTCAGATTGTAATGGGAACCCTGCTAAATTCAGGAAAACTGTCAAATTCCTGATGGGTTCTACTTCCTCCTCTCTGCCACAACAAATCAGTCGGCATCATTACGGAAAGAATGCAATCAATTGAGGTATTTAATCACCATTTTATTTCAGCGGGATCCATCTTTGTAAGAACTTCTAAGCTTATTCACAATGATAGTGTTCCACTTTTTGGGACCTACGATCTTCACTATTTAAACACCATCCGTCAATTTGTTAAAAATGGTCAACTTAATCTATATGTGGATGATACTATTATGTATGCTATTGCCCCGACTGTTGATCGGGATGTGTCAAAACTATAGTCTTGTCACGCCTGCACCCGCTGTTCCCCCCTGGCGCTGGAGGGTGCCAGGCTCCTCAGCATTACGCACTCCTGCCACCATCATTTCGCAAACCTGTCTTTCCACGTCACGCGCATCAGCGTATTATTGGACTCAATCACCTGTTTATTACCTCCCCTATATTAGTCAGTTCCCCATCTCTGCTCCCCACTGCTGTATTCATTGTCGAATGTCGTTGTTTTGCCCGTTGTTTTGCCCATTGTTTTGCCCGTTGTTTTACAACTTGTGCTTAATACAGGCAAAACAAAATACATGTTGTTTTCAAACTCTCGTAAGAATGTTAAAGATGAACTACATTACTACTAGTCATTAGATGGTTCTCCAATCGAACGTGTTTCTGTCAATATAAATACTATAGGCATTTGGATTGATATGGATTTGACATTTATAAAACATAGATGAGCTGGTTAAGAAGCTAAGATTTAAAGTTGTTATTTTTCTACAGAAACAGATTGTGCTTTTCTCTAAGTAGTGGGCAGATTATTCAGTCAACCTTTTTATCTGTTCTTGATTATGGTGATATTATTTATTAAAAGGGCAGCTGTTTAAACCTTTGGATGCCATCTACCATAGTGCCCTTGGTTTTGTTGACAGGTGACAGTTTTGATTGTCATCACTGCATCCTGTATCAAAAGGATGGCTGGACTTCGCTAAAGACCCATAGATCTCTACATTACTCCCTTTTTGTTTACTAGGCCCTACTTCATCATTTCTGTCTTACCTAACTTTGCTGTTGAAGTATAGACACCAGGGTTGTGTAACCAGTTCACAGGATTGGATAACTCGAGGTTCCTTGGGTCTCCACAGAGCTAGGTAGATCTGCTTTTAGTTTTAATGCACTGTATTCCTGGAACAAAATTCTAAATACATTTCATATTGATGTTCTGGTTTCGTTTGGGCAATTTAGAGTATTGATTGGGGACTCATTTGTGGAGTAACTGTTTTTCTGGGTGATTTGATGTTTTATATATAGTTATAGTTTGGGCATATACAGGGCACATTTGTAAAGGAGACCTAGGTCTAAATATAAACAGTACAGTACCTTAGCCATGGGGCAGATATCAGACATGTTCCAGGGCTTGCAGGTCTTACAGAGAGGACACATCAGGTAGCTGTTCCCACTGCTACAGATCTCCTTGCTGTGGACAGTCAGGCACAGAATCACATACACAATTCACCACTCAAAAGTAGTGAAGTGAGTGCGATTTCAGACACATCTGAATGATTATTACCCGTTGATTGCTTGCTACAGAGTACATCACCAGAGGCTCTCTGGCTTTTATACAGTGCAGTGGTTGATATTACTAAACCACAATGAACATGAAGAGTTACACTAATGTCTTTGGGCCTGTAAGAGACTCAATGCTTTTCTTCCTTCGCTATGTTATTGAATCTTTAGACTCCCTATCTTTATGGCCTGGTAAATCGACTGAGTCCCCACCAAGCCATCAAACACTGGTCCCGAGAAAGTATTCTCTCGTGGACAGATTCTGAGTGTAAATAAACGACGAGAAAACAAGTGACAAAGTTATGCACACATTTAACTACTGGGTAACGGAGATTACTGAGAAAACAATGGTCAGCAGTTGCCATGGAAACACATTGGAGACACAGGGAACATTGACAAGACATGGTAGCTCAGTTAGAAGAGCATGTTGTTTAAAATGCCAGTTCGATGCCTGGGATCGCCCATACGTAAAATGTATGCACGCATTACTTTAAGTTGCTTTGGATAAAAGTGTCTGCTAAATATAGTGTATTATTATTTTCCCCCTGACACACGCATAGACGGACACACAAGCACACACACACACGTTTTCACTCTCTCACACACCTTACTTCCTGGTCGAGGTTTGATGGTCAAATAGTGGGTGCGTTAGAGCGCATAGTTTGAGTGTTGCAGGGAAGCTAAAGCATATGTTCATATTCCTGTGTTGTATTGAAGTTTAAAACATGGTTTACCACGATTATTGATGTGTGGATATGTATCATGTGTAATATATTTCCTAAATGTTTTTGTTGACCTTGTTCATGCCTTTATTGAAGTTAATTGTCAATTATGTAATTGGTATAGTTTGTGATGCATTCTGGGTGATGTTACTATAAGACACACACACAGCGAAGCAATGCATTATGTCCTAAGACTGGTACAGGCGGCCTGCGTAACTAAATTGAGCCTGTACATTTGCAGAGCTCCAGACTGCGACTTACACTAGGCCACTCTGTTGCTCAAATTATACTGTAATTATATTGTAATAGCACCTCTTTGAGCATTCTTTTGGTCTCGATTTGTAGTAAAGATAATTATAATAAGAGCTCTATACTGTACAGTTTTCAAACCATGAATCTTGATTACAGACAAAGAAATGAATGTGTTAGAAAAGCATTGTAAGTGATTGAGTTTCAGGACTCATGCAGGAGTGTTGGTGCCCTCGGACATAACTCCTGACACAAAGACAAAGGTCCCCACCACTGCCGCGGGGAGCAGCCAGGCTGTGTAGAAGCCTACAGAGAGGACCAGAGAGACAAAAACCTCCCTCTCACACACGACACAGTGGGGAATTCTCACAAAACTGTACTGTTGTGGTAAATTGACCACATATCTTCACAAAAATGGACATTGTATAAGAGAGAATAGATATTGTAGCATTAATTTCATCCAAGTCTTCTTGAGTATGATGTGTAAATCTCAGATTTTTTGGATGTGTTCAGTTTCATGAATCCCCCCCTCACCAACAAGTGTAACCATATAAGCAGTACAGAATTAAATGATGGTATTGTATCAGATGTACTATGAGGAATTATGCTTACCCAGCCAGGCAAAGTAAAAGGCTATCTTCTCTCCAAAGTATTCTCTGATGTGGTCCAGTGGCTGGTACTTGTACCACTTAGACCAGCGGGCCCAATACCGGAACAAGACCTGCCTCTGGTTGAGCTCATCTGGACACACCTCATACTCTGGCAGCTCAAAGGGGCCCTGAGAAACACACACACACACACACACACACACACCTACGCATCTACACATGCACATACAAACTCACTTGCCGCACACACAAACACGCACACGTGCACATGGATGCAAGTGTGCACATATACACACACACACACACACACACTGCTGTAATAGGCAAATGTCACTATGCGTAGCGGTACATTAAGAATGTATCTGACCTAGGTCTCCCGGGTGGTGTAGTGGTCTAGGGCACTGCATCACAGTGCTAGCTGGGCCACCAGAGAATCTGGGTTTGCGACAAGGAGGTCCGTGTGTCGACGCACAATTGGCCTAGCATCGTCCGGGTTAGAAAGGGTTTGGCCGGTAGGGATATCCTTGTCTCATCGCGCACTACCGACTCCTGTGGTGGGCTGGGCGCAGTGCACGCTAACCAGGTCGCCAGGTGCACGTTTCCTTCGACACATTGGTGCGGCTGGCTTCCGAGTTGGATGCGCGCTGTGTTAAGAAGCAGTGCGGCTTGGTTGGGTTGTGTTTTGGAGGACGCATGGCTTTCGACCTTCGTCTCTCCCGAGACCGTACGGGAATTGTAGCGATGAGACAAGATAGTAACTACTAACAATTGGATACCACGAAATTGCTTTAAAAAAAAGAAAAAAAGAATGTGTCTGACCTCATGCAAGGGAAACGCTGCAGTGTATGCCTACTTGTTGAGCAGTCGATCCACGCCCACCTCCGTGCTCTTCCTCTTGCCATACACCATACTTGCCAGAAGCTTATACACCTGCCACGGAAAGCCAAATGGACATATAAGAATGAAATAGATTGACGTAAAGCCTATTGACCACATATACAGTGCATTCGAACCCCTTGACTTTTTTCATTTTGTTACGTTAAAGTCTTATTCTAAAATGGATTTAAGAAAAAAGTATCAATCAATCTAAACCCAATACCCCATAATGACAAAGCAAAAGCAGTTTAAAATTTTGCAAATTTATTAAAAATAAAAAACAGGTCAATCCTGTTTCCATTGATCATCCTTGAGATGTTTCTAGAATGTGATTGGAGTCCACCTGTGGTAAATTTAATTGATTGGACATGATTTGGAAAGGCACACACCTGTCTATTTAAGGTCCCACAGTTGACAGTGCATGTCAGAGCAAAAACCAAGCCATGAAGTCGAAGGAATTATCCGTAAAGCTCAGAGACAGGTTTGTGTCAAGGCACAGATCTGGGAAGGGTACCAAAAACAATTCAGTGGCTTAAATGGAAGAAGTTTGGAACCACCAAGTATCCCAAAAGCACGGCCAAACTGAGCAATGGGAGGAGAAGGGCCTTGGTCAGGGAAGTGACCAAGAAGCCGATTGGTCCCTCTGACAGAGTTCCAAAGTTCCTCTGTGGAGATGAGAGAACCTTCTAGAAGGACAACCATCTCTGCAGCACTCCACCAAACAGGCCTTTATGATAGAGTGGCCAGACGGAAGCCACTTCTCAGTAAAAGGCACATGACAGCCCACTTGGAGTTTGCCAAAAGGCACATAAAGGACTCTCAGACCAGGAGAAACAAGATTCTCTGTTCTGATGAAACCCAGATTGAACTCTTTGGCCTGAATGCCAACCATCACATCTGGAGGAAACCTGGCACCATCCCTATGGTAAAGCATGGTGGTGGCAGCATCATGCTGTGGGGATGTTTTTCACCGGCAGGGACTGGGAGACTAGTCAGGATCGAGAGAACGATGAACAGAGCAAAATATAGAGATCCTTGATGAAAACCTGCTCCAGAGCCGTCACGTGTGTTCCCTCTCCGGCCTTTAGGTCACCAGGCTGCTCGTTATGGCACACACCGGTCACCATCGTTACGTGCAGCTGCGCTTCATCAGACTCACCTGGACATCACTTCCCTGATTACCTTCCCTATATATGTCACTCCCTTTGGTTCCTTTTCCAGGGGTTATTGTTTCTGTTGCTGTGTCATGTCTGTGCGTTGTTCGTCTTTCTTATTTTGTATTTTGTTGTGTTTATTTATTGAAACACTCACTCCCTGAACTTGCTTCCCGACTCTCAGCGCACATCGTTACAAGAAAAAAGACCTCAGACTGGGGCGAAGGTTCACCTTCCAACAGGACAACAACCCTAAGCACACAGGCAAGACAATGCAGGAGTGGCCTCAGGACAGGTCTCTGAAAGTCCTTGAGTGGCCCAGCCAGAGCCCGGACTTGAACCCTGGAGAGACCTGAAAATAGCTGTGCAGCGACGCTCCCCCTCCAACCGAACCCAGCTTGAGAGGATCTGCAAAGAATGGGAGAAACTCCCCAAATACAGGTCTGCCAAGCTTGTAGCGTCACACCCAAGAAAACTCGAGGCTGTAATCGCTGCCAAAGGTGCTTCAACAAAGTACTGAGTAAATGGTCTGAATAATTATGTAAATGTGATAGTTGGAAAAAATATATATCTTTGCTAAATTTTCTAAAAACATGTTTTCGCTTTGTCATTATGGGGTATTGTGTGTAGATTGATGAGGGGGAAAAAATTGTATCCATTTTAGAATAAGGTAACAAGATGTGGAAAAAGTCAAGGTGTCTGAATACTTTCTGAAGGCACTGTAGGTAGGCCTATATATGTCCACCTAAACTGAGTACATAAAACATTAAGAACATCTGCTGTCCATTTCATAGACTGACAAAGTAAAAACTATGATCCTAATTGAGATCACTTGTTAAATCCACTTCAATCAGTGTAGAATGTAGATGAAGGGGAGGAGACAGATTAAATATATATATTTAAAACAATTGAGACATGGATTGTGTACGTGTGCCATTCAGAGGGTGCCTTTAAACAGGGTATGGTAGTAGGTGACAGGCGCACCGGTATGTGTCAAGAACTGCAACGCTGCTGTGTTCTTAATGTTTTGTACCCTCTGGGTGTATATCTGGGGTACGTCCATCACTACACAACACATGGGTAAAGATATAAAAAAGTCAATGGATGCACTCACTATACGGTGTCTCTGTGTATTAGTGAAGTAGGTGTCATGGTCCTCAAAGCCAAGGAACCTGAGAAGGACAAACTGAGCCAGGTTAAACCTGTAGTCATTTGTACACATACAGTAACAGACAGCTCTATGAGGATCAGCACGCAATGTGGCTCAACTAAAGTTTGAGGATCGTCAATCAAAACCTATATTAGGAAGTTTCCGGGATGATTTATTTCAATTTTATTTAACCTTAAGGCAAGTCAGCGAAGAACAAATTCTTATTTACAATGACTGCCTACACCCAGGCAACGCTGGGCCAATTGTGAGCCGGGGATTGGGATTCCCAATCACGCCCGGTTGTGATACAGCCTGGATTCGAACCAGGGTGTCTGTAGTGATGCCTCTAGCACTAAGATGCAGTGCCTTAGACCGCTGCGCCACTCGGGAGCCCCACTTCTCCATCTAGGTACTCACTTCTCCATCTAGGTACTCACTTCTCCATCTAGGTACTCACTTCTCCATTTGACTTGCGAAAGGCACAAGTGTAGTAGTCCAGTGGCCTGCTGGGCACGGACTCAGCCATGATGTTGGGAATGCATAGCTTCCGAAGGATCCAGTCAGACGTATAGAAGTCTGGGTTTGGTTGAGCCTGATACACAAAAACAATGTTCTTCATAACACACCATAGTATTGGGATTACCGTATTCTATACTACTGTATTTGGTACTAGCACTGACCTGTAGGGGCACTCTTAGAATGAGCTCCTCTGCATAATAAACCAACACATCCCAGGGGGCGTAAGTTTCAGATAATGGATGGATTTTTTCCTGTCTCACTGTCTCCTCCTAATGCCAAAAAAATCATTACATTACAGAACAGTCACAAAATAATGTATTATTTAGTACAGTATGCCACATAAGCATTATTAGACTGACCATAGAACTGTCAGAGCATTAACATTAAGGAGCAATTGTCCTCTCTAAGGTAACATGCAAATATAATGTTATTGGGAAAGTAGGAAGACTAGATCTAACTACTTGTTGAGCTAGGTGATCTAGTGTACATCAAATGTACATCATATGTTACCTTTTCCAGCAGCAGGCCGGTATTCTGCAGGTTTTGGGTGAATTTGTCCCTCCATCGAGCCAGCTGAGTCTTTTCTCCATTCAGACCTGCTTCTCTCCTCCTCTGGCCCTCCCCCGACCTCCCTGACTGCTGGTCTCCAATCTCCCCCTCTTTTGGGAGCGACACTTTCTCCGTTTCACCTCCCACACTAGAACAAAGTCTGATTCAGGTTCAGCCAGACAAAGACACGAGTTAGAATTTGATTGGTGGCATTTTCTTTATATTATCTGTTACCAAGAATCTGGACCAACTCAGTGGGCCTGTGGTTAGTGTTCACCCTGAGATTGGAAGGTTGGGAGTTCGATCTCCGGACGAGTCATACCAAAGACTGCAAAAATGGGATCCAATGCATCTCTGCTTAGCACTCAGCATTAAGGAGATAGATTGGGGTTAATGAAGAGGAAGAATGGATTTGGTATTCCAGCAAGAGATGGAGGAGTGGAGCAGGGAAAGGAAATTATAATACTATTTCAGTGGAGAGGGGGCTGGGAATGGGAGGGAAGAATGTGTGGATCTGCAGTAATCTCTGCCTTCTCTCCTTTCTCTCTGCATCATTCTCTCCTCCCTCCACAGGGACAGAGCCGAACAGAATGGTATACCGTAATCCTCCCAGCCAAAAAGAAGCAGAGTTTTTCTCCATCCCTTTCAGCAGAGGAAACATGGACATGCCCTTACACCAGTAAATAATGTAACACCTACTCAGTAAGATTTTAAAGGGTAGGGAGAGGACCAGCATTATCTTAGGGGTGGTGAATGCTGTAGGGCATATGAGAGGGGAGGGGAGTTTTCTGATCTTCCTGTCGGAGTGTATTGCCCCAGTCTTCATTAATACACACAATGTGTGTATTGGTTCTCCCACTGGCACATACTCATGAATAATTAATTATTACCAATAGAAGAAGCCCAGCCCTTTCAGCTTGGCCACACCTCTCTCACAGCCAAGTCACTTATCAGTATTGCCAAATGTGCCAATACACCAGTACATAGATACGGTCTTAACAGAAGGGACCAGGGTGGGGCTTTGTTAGTTGGATTGGGATAGATTTTTCATGCCCGAAAACTGCAGAGATGTTCTGATTCAGAAGAACACACGTGCTTCTTGGTTTTTGTTTTCCATCTGCTGCTTTTCATCTCTACCCCTCCCCCATTACCACAGTCACAACATAGGGAGAGAGAGAGAGGTGGAAGGGGGTGGGGGTAGTGTGAAATATTAACAATCGCCAGAGAGGGGTTATAAAGCTGAGCTTCTAGGAAGCTTCTAGATTTGAGAAGGGGATGGGAGGAGGAGAGAAGGGGAGACAGTGTCAATGCCACTCATGCCGGGACTCCTGCTTTTACAAGAGGAGGAACAACAGAGCCTTTGTGCTCATTAAAACATGACACCAACCACTAGCCAAGAATGAGGAAACAAGCCAAAGCTTACACAGTACAACTGCATTCTAAAAGTGATGTGTGCATTCTCATGTGTCAGAAGGAGCTCCTTGTTTCCAGTATGTTTAAAACTGGTTCATCACTCAGGAGTTCGGAATGTTACAAGCTGCCACACTTCTTGATAGGTAACATTAGTCACAAAACTTCATGCTGAACCAGTGTTATAAAACAACAGTATTTTTTTGTTTTTTATACACTTGGACGAAATGGCCTCTAAGCTGTGGACAAAGGAGGAAATTAGCTGTCCAGTCTGTTTGAACACCCTAACAGAGCCTACAACTCTTCCATGTGGACACAACTTCTGCCTCGACTGTATCAGAAAATGCTGGGATGAGAGTGGTAGTATCAGCAGCAGAAGCAACGCGGTTTCCTGCTGTCCTTACTGTCGAGAGACATTCAGATTGCGCCCCACACTGACTAAGAACTCAATACTGGAAAAGATGGTGGAGAAGCTAAAGACTACTTTACTCGATACCTCTCCTGGGTATCCGTACGATGGGCCTGAAGACGTGGTGTGTGACGTGTGTACTCTTCTAGGGTCCAGGAGGAAGGCAAAGGCTGTGAGGGCCTGTCGGGAGTGTAAGCTGTCCTACTGCCAGTCTCACCTTAGAGCCCACCTGGATATCCTTCTGTTACAGAAGCACACTCTGGTGGGTGTGGTGGTCAAGGAGCTGCAACTGGAGAAGCTGTGTCCCCAGCATGACAAACCGCTGGACATGTACTGCAGACTTGAGAGGAGGTGTATCTGTTCTCTGTGTGCAGTTGAGGAACACAAAAGCCACCAAACTGTCTCCGCTGAGACTGAACGGGCCAAGAAACAGGTGGGTTTTCATAACCAAAGGACATTTGAATTTTTTATTTATTTTATTTATTTTACCTTTATTTAACCAGGTAGGCAAGTTGAGAACAAGTTCTCATTTACAATTGCGACCTGGCCAAGATAAAGCAAAGCAGTTTGACAGATACAACGACACAGAGTTACAGATGGAGTAAAACAAACATACAGTCAATAATACAGTATAAACAAGTCTATATACAATGTGAGCAAATGAGGTGAGAAGGGAGGTAAAGGCAAAAAAGGCCATGGTGGCAAAGTAAATACAATATAGCAAGTAAAACACTGGAATGGTAGTTTTGCAATGGAAGAATGTGCAAAGTAGAAATAAAAATAATGGGGTGCAAAGGAGCAAAATAAATAAATAAATAAAATACAGTTGGGAAAGAGGTAGTTGTTTGGGCTAAATTATAGGTGGGCTATGTACAGGTGCAGTAATCTGTGAGCTGCTCTGACAGTTGGTGCTTAAAGCTAGTGAGGGAGATAAGTGTTTCCAGTTTCAGAGATTTTTGTAGTTCGTTCCAGTCATTGGCAGCAGAGAACTGGAAGGAGAGGCGGCCAAAGAAAGAATTGGTTTTGGGGGTGACTAGAGAGATATACCTGCTGGAGCGTGTGCTACAGGTGGGAGATGCTATGGTGACCAGCGAACTGAGATAAGGGGGGACTTTACCTAGCAGGGTCTTGTAGATGACATGGAGCCAGTGGGTTTGGCGACGAGTATGAAGCGAGGGCCAGCCAACGAGAGCGTACAGGTCGCAATGGTGGGTAGTATATGGGGCTTTGGTGACAAAACGGATTGCACTGTGATAGACTGCATCCAATTTGTTGAGTAGGGTATTGGAGGCTATTTTGTAAATGACATCGCCAAAGTCGAGGATTGGTAGGATGGTCAGTTTTACAAGGGTGTGTTTGGCAGCATGAGTGAAGGATGCTTTTTTTTGCGAAATAGGAAGCCAATTCTAGATTTAACTTTGGATTGGAGATGTTTGATATGGGTCTGGAAGGAGAGTTTACAGTCTAACCAGACACCTAAGTATTTGTAGTTGTCCACTTATTCTAAGTCAAAGCCATCCAGAGTAGTGATGTTGGACAGGCGGGTAGGTGCAGGTAGCGATCGGTTGAAAAGCATGCATTTAGTTTTACTTGTATTTAAGAGCAATTGGAGGCCACGGAAGGAGAGTTGTATGGCATTGAAGCTTGCCTGGAGGGTTGTTAACACAGTGTCCAAAGAAGTGCCGGAAGTATACAGAATGGTGTCGTCTGCGTAGAGGTGGATCAGAGACTCACCAGCAGCAAGAGCGACCTCATTGATGTATACAGAGAAGAGAGTCGGTCCAAGAATTGAACCCTGTGGCACCCCCATAGAGACTGCCAGAGGTCCGGACAGCAGACCCTCCGATTTGACACACTGAACTCTATCAGAGAAGTAGTTGGTGAACCAGGCGAGGCAATCATTTGAGAAACCAAGGCTGTCGAGTCTGTCGATGAGGATGTGGTGATTGACAGAGTCGAAAGCCTTGGCCAGATCAATGAATACGGCTGCACAGTAATGTTTCTTATCAATGGCGGTTAAGATATCGTTTAGGACCTTGAGCGTGGCTGAGGTGCACCCATGACCAGCTCTGAAACCAGATTGCATAGCAGAGAAGGTATGGTGAGATTCGAAATGGTCGGTAATTTGGATAAGTGAGCTTCTAGACTTGAGAAAGGGATAGGGGGAGGATAGGGATAGGGAGAGGATAGGGAGAGGGGTAGACAGTGTCAGTGCCACTCATGCTGGGTCTCATGCTTTTACAAAAAAGGAGGAACGATAGATCCTTTGTGCGCATAAAAAAAAAACTACGAGGTCATCTTTTTTATGGTTACCATGACACCAACCACCAGCCAACAATGAAGAAACTAGCAAAAACGTACACAGTACAACTGCATTCTAAAAGTGTTGCATGCATTCTCATCCCTCATGAGTCCTGAATGTTACACTTCCTGATAGGTAACATTAGTCACAAAACTTCATGCTGAACCGGTGTTATAAAACAACATTATTTATAAAAAAAATTATACACTGTGACAAAATGGTCTCTAAGCCGTGGACAAGGGAGGACATCAGCTGTCCAGTCTGTTTGAACACCCTGACATCTTCCATGTCGACACAACTTCTGCCTCGACTGTATCAGAAAATGCTTGGATGAGAGTGGTAGTATCAGCAGCAGCAACGAAGATTCCTTCTGTCCTTACTGTCGAGAGACATTCTGCAGGTGCCCCACACTAAGAACCCAATGCCGGAAAAGATGGTGGAGAAGCTAAAGTAGATTACTTTGCTCGACTGAAGACGTGGTGTGTACTCGTGTAGAAGCTGGGAGGAAGGCAAAGTCTGTCAAGTCCAGTCGGGAGTGTAAGCTGTCCTACTGCCAGTCTCACCTTAGAGTCCACCTGGATAACCATCTGTTACAGAAGCACCAGGGATGCAAACTGCTGAGGGCCCAAAAAGGTCACTGAAACATGCAAAAAATCCCTGCTTGGGGGAAATGCAGGTTAACTAATTAAACAAAAAATAATATGATTTACATGATCAGTCTGTGTGTAAAATAAAAAGTGGTTAATGTGAACCTAACTCACAGCTGAAAAAATGTAAAGAAAGCAATCCAATGTTGTTTGTTGCCTAGACTTTACTGCAATTGAGAAAGAACAATACACAAATATTGCAGTTAGCCATGACATTCTTTATAATAGAATGTTTGTGACCACACGCATCTAAACACATTTTAAAGTAGAAATAGAATTAAACAAATATACTTTCTATTTTTGCTCTATAATAGTGGCCACTAGACATCGATCAAGTGCACAAAACTACATGTGTGCACAAATAACGTTCACTGAGTAAAAAATGTTATAATCCCATTCACACACAAGTGTTACTGTCAAGTTCAACACAAAAGCAATATCTTTGGGCTACACTGCAAATTATTACATTGTACACTTTCTGCTTATGAACATCTGTTCTACAATGTGCCAGCATTCTTTGTTGGTATAATTGATATCTTTCAGGCAGAGAGTACAGCTGGCATACCCCTTCTTATCCACTGTAAAAAAGTGAGAAAGAGGGAAAGTCTATGGTGTTCCTTTCACCTCTATGGTGGCATCCATCTTAAGCCAGGCCCAGCTCCAGATACACTTGTTTAATAACAAGCAACGCCCATTCTGAAAATTAACCATATACTGTAGAGGGAAAACATTTGTTCACAGTAGTTTGTTTGTTAGCTAACTATAACTAGTTAAAATTTCACACAGATTGCCAAGGTCCAGTAAGCAACTAACGTTAACGCTTTATAACTTGAGGAACGGCAAGGGGTCAGAGCCAATTGTCAATTGTCAATCAGCAGGTGGGTTTTTTCATTTGTATGTGGATAATTAGATAAATATTGTCAGTGAGTAGCTCCATGAACAAGACCTCTAGATATGCACAAGTGGAACATTTAAAGTAAATTAAAGTATGATCTGTTGGAACGAGAGTGGTAGGTGTGGGACAGTATGCAATGTTTTGAATACAGTTCTAACTCAAACCTACTGTTCTTAGGTCAGTATGGCCTACCATATTGCATGTTGGAGTGAGAATGATTATGGCCTTCTTAACTGAAATGTATGGGTTTGTTCCTTAAGGCACTGTTGGCAGTGGAACAGATCAAATCCAACAGTAAACTCCAGATGAAAGAGGAGCTGCTGACACAACTGGGAGATGCTGCGGGATCTCTTAAAGTGAGTTACAAAAAAGTAGATAACATTACTGAGCCACCATTGAGTTTGCCACCCTTCGGCATGCTGTGCCAGTGGAGGCTCGTCCAGGCAGGAGGATGGTCCTCCTCATTAACGTACCCTACCCTATGTTCCAAAATAGAGCCTTGATGATGACATAAAATTATTGACTAAACAACTAGGATGCTGTCGACTAAACAGAATATGATATGTACGTTCCCATTCTCATACTAACATACCACTTAGAATGCATGCCCGGACCATTGCTAAGTAGTACTATGGTAGAGTGAATATTGGAATAGAGCCCATGTTTGACTGTACTCCCACTCCCTGTAGGGATTTGCACAAGCTGCAGTGGAGGTCAGTGACATGATCTTCGTTGAGCTGATCCACTCCCTAGAAAAGAGGAAAGCAGAGGTGAGGGACTCCATCAAAGATAGGGAGAAGACTCTGGCTGCTCAGGCAGCAAGAGCAGAGACACGACTGAGACAGGACATAACAACAATGCAAAGAAGAAACAGCGATCTGGAGAAACTCGCCCAAACACAAGACAACATACTCTTTCTCCAGGTAACTTCCCTTTGGGACACACACACATGCCATCCCCCAGGTGGTAGTGCCAACCGGGTCTCAATGCTGAGCCAAGTCTTTATGAGCTGACACGTGCACGCAATTACTGCTGCATTTAGATGGTATGAGGAAGACAGCAAACAGGATGACATTGTTTTCAATGAGAATATGACGGTAAATGCCGTTGAGGCTGGTGGTGAATGGTGTCAGCAGCCACGGTAGACGGGAGTTGCCGCCAGAGTTCAAATATTTCAACATATGCCTTAGCGTTGTTTTCTGCTGGATGTTGATTTGCACTGTTTAACGGAAATCACCATAGCAACGTGTACCGTCTCGCTGGCTTGCTTTTGCCGCCACCCTCTCTTGTTTTCTTGTCCCCCATGCTGACTGTATGATGGTTTTTGCATCAATCATCTAAATGCAGCCTCCAGCTGGAAAAGCTGTGCGGCTGCTGGTTCTATGGGCATGCCTTTGTTTCTTTCTTTTTGTACATATTTATGTTTCGTCATGATCTGAACAATTAATAATCAGCTTGGTCAAGAAAGAGCTGGCCCTGGGCCTAAAGTAAAGTGGCAGTCTCATGGGTGCATATACAGTCATGGCTAAAAGTTTTGAGAATAACACAAATATTAATTTCCACAAAGTTTGCTGCTTCAGTGTCTTTAGATATTTTGTCAGATGTTACTATGGAATACTGAAGTATAATTACAAGCATTTCAAAGGCGTTTATTGACAATTACATGAAGTTGATGCAAAGAGTCAATATTTTTTCTTAGGCAAAATTGTGAGTGAGCCCACTCCTTTGGCTGAGAAGCAACCCCACACATGAATGGTCTCAGGATGCTTTACTGTTGGCATGACACAGGACTGATGGTAGCGCTTACCTTGTCTTCTCGGGACAAGCTTTTTTTCCGGATGCCCCAAAGAATCGGAAAGGGGATTAATCAGAGAAAATGACTTTACCCCAGTCCTCAGCAGTCCAATCCCTGTACCTTTTTCAGAATAACAGTCTGTACCTGATGTTTTTCCTGGAGAGAAGTGGCTTCTTTGCTGCCCTTCTTGACACCATGCCATCCTCCAAAAGTCTTCGCCTCCCTGTGTGTGCAGATGCACTCACATCTGCCTGCTGCCATTCCTGAGCAAGCTCTGTACTGGTGGTGCCCCAATCCCGCAGCTGAATCAACTTTAGGAGACGGTCCTGGCGCTTGCTGGACTTTCTTGGGCACCCTGAAGCCTTCTTCACAACAATTGAACCGCTCTCCTTGAAGTTCTTGATGATTCGATAAATGGTTGATTTAGGCGCAGCAATATTCTTACTGGCAGCAATATCCTTGCCTGTGAAGGCCCTTTTTGTTCAAAGCAATGATGACGGCACGTGTTTCCTTGCAGGTAACCATGGTTGACAGAGGAAGAACTGATTCCACCCTCCTTTTGAAGCTTCCAGTCTGTTATTCAAACTCAATCAGCATGACAGAGTGATCTCCAGCCTTGTTCTCGTCAACACTCACACCTGTGTTAACGAGAGACTCACTGACATGTCAGCTGGTCCTTTTGTGGCAGGGCTGAAATTCAGTGGAAATGTTTTTGGGGGATTCAGTTCATTTGCATGGCAAAGAGGGACTTTGCAATTAATTGCAATTCATCTGATCACTCTTCATAACATTCTGGAGTGTTTGCAAATTGCCATCATACAAACTGAGGCAGCAGACTTTGTGAAAATTTATATTTGTGTCATTCTCAAAACTTTTGGCCACGACTGTACATTCAATACCTCGTCACGCACGTTTACTTCTCACATTTATGCACACATCAAATCAGGTTACAGACAGTTAACTAAGACCCTAGACTTAGTGAGTGCAATGATATTAGCATGCCAGTTATTGGTTTCGTAACAGTACATAATAAGGAAGGTATGAGACCAAAAACTGAAATTATACCAAAAGAAGAAAAAAAACTAACTTATTGATTAATGCTTCTCTGGTCTCTGTAGAGGTGGCAACCCATCAGCCTGCTGCCGGATCGTGAACCTAGTGTTATCAGTGAAAGACATTCATTTGGAGCTGTGATGTCAATTATCACTGAATTCAAGGAGCTGCTTAAGGACATGAATGTTGACTTCTTAGAAAAGATTAAACAAGCAGGTTGGTAAGGTAACTTAAACGTTTTACTTGTGAAATTGGTGGCAGCGGTGAGATTTTCTTCAGTCTGTGAATGGAGGAGGGTTCTGTTTAAATGGAAAGATAATACAAGAATGCAAACTTACAATAACCTATTTGGGCATTTCTTGATCCTCTTTGCAGTTGCAAATGTAGACATTTTGGAATCTCCAGTACCCATGACCAAACCTCAGGGCAGGCAAGGTAAGATATTTGCCTCTAGTCCTTTTTCCTGCACACCAAAGAATGAAAATGAAATCATGGATTTTCCACTTTTTCTTCAAGTGAGAAGAGCCCATTCTGAATGCCAGCCAATGCCACCGGTGCCATTACAAAAAGCATGGAGCAGTAAGTGTATCCTTATTTTCGTTGCAGAATATTATTTATTGAATGTTATTATTGAATGTGGACCCTAAGGTAGTGTCTCTACAACTAGTCGAATGCCCAATCTGTTAACTAAAATACTAACACTCGTCTCTCCAGTAAGCAGAGATTTCACATTTGGAATTCCTAAGACCAGACCCGACTTCTTACACTGTGAGTCATTGTAACAGAGTTATGGCTTTGCATGTACAGTAAGGCTAGTTTTAACAAGAAGGAATGTGAAAGAGAATAACCCGAACAGTGAAGACTGTTGTCTCTTTTTGTTCAGATACTTTTCAACTCACTCTAGACACTGATACAGCACACCGCAACTTGTGCTTCTCTGACCAGAACCGCAAGGTGACTCTGGTCAAGTCCAGAGGTCAATCCAGGACCAGGTCACGTCTCCCGAAGACCTTTGACTTCTGGGAACAAGTGCTGTGCTGGGAGGGCTTGACCGGTGCCCGTTACTACTGGGAGGCAGATTGGAGAGGCAAAGGAGTGTTCATTGGAGTGACCTATGAGAGCATTCAGAGGGGAGGCAGGGGACTAGCGTGTGGCCTGGGGTACAATGTAAAGTCATGGAGCTTACAGTGCTCTGACACCAGTTACTCAGCATGGCACGATAACATTGAAACCAAGATCACTGCCAAGGTCTCATCCCCTAGAATAGGGGTTTATTTAGATCACAAAGCAGGAACTCTGTCTTTTTACAGCATCTCTGACTCCTCCATGATTCTGCTCCATAGTTTTGTGTCAGAGGACTTCTCAGAGCCACTGTATCCTGGTTTTGGTGTTGGGGTACAATCCTCGTTGATACTTTGCCAATTGGGGAGACAACGACAATTGAGGACATAGACATGCCAATCACTCTTTGCAACTGACTTGTAAGATTGTTTCACATATTATTAGGCTATTTTGCATTCAGAACTACAATTATCCCAATCTGTAATGTATCAAAGTTTTGTATCAAGCTGCTCAGTGCCATATTTGTTATCCTTAGCTATCCAATATTTTCTGATCTACAAGTTCCAAGGGGTTATGGGGGCTTCTGGACATGGTATCCCTCATGGTGTTGATCACAAGAATGCTTTAGTAGTAACCACAGTTAATAACTGTTACATTCCGGTACATAGATGGGATTTAGATAGAGCTTCCAAAGACCAAAAGGTGCCTTATATTAATTTCAAAGAAACTAAAATCCAAACAAAAACACAGCTAAATTAAACCGAAGCAAAACAGGAAACCAAAAAAAGGCTGCTGAGAGAATAGTCTAGTCCTTTACTCTCCATAGTCATAGTTACAAGCCAGGCATCCACAGACGGCAGGGACTTTGTTCAATAACTTAGCTTAGAACACCCGTGTTAAGGTCATTAAAACAAAGACTAGTTGTTGAAAAGCTATGGTTTGAATTTCTTTATTCATGTTGTTCTATTCACAAGGTTTTTTGTACATTCATTATTAGCAATATAAAAACACTAAATACATGCAGGTTTTAGTGTGATGATCACAGGTTATCATACAATAGAGCAATCCCATTAGTTTCATACATTTCAAATAAAAAAAGACAGCTAAACACAATACAAAGAATATATATATAGATATAAAAACAAACGTAAAAACAATTTTATTTTCACAAGTAGTCAATCAAAAGAAGTAATCCACCATTGGCCAGCAATGTCCAACATTTAAATTACTGTTCATAAAGACAAACTTCACTTAACTCTGGATATGAAGCCAAGATGCTTCATATTTCCTTTCCTCAATCAAATATTGACAAACCTTTCAAATACTTAAGTATCGCAATTGTACATTTCTCTAGAACATAATTTAACATTCTTACTTCCAGTGAGCTCTCTAACTCCACTGCTTAGAAAACTAAGGGATAAGTACCAACAAAAGAAAGGGGATATAAAATAGCGGAAGTCAGTTGAAACTAAAATGTAGGACATGGTTTCTCTGGCTTGAGGTGTTGGGTCTTTTCTGCATGGGATCTAGGGTACTACATTTAAATTATTTGTAACATTTCTAACCTGAGAAGCTAAATTCTGGGATGTTGGCTTCCCACGCCTACAGAAACAGTAGAATAGAGGCAAGACCACGTGGCACTTAAAATGCTCAAAGCAGAGAATGTTTAGTAATTACACCTATTATTATAATGCAATTGGGGGACAGGGAACACACACATTGTGTATTCACAACCCAGCAAATTAATTTCACTGATTTTTAATCATGTTCGATTAGAAGCCAGCAGCAGTATAAGGCCACATTCAAGAGTAGTACTTTATTTGGTCAAAGCAGGGCCTGAGGCCATTATCGCCAATCAAATGAAGGTAATGAAAAAGGACGCGATTATTAGGAGCAACAGGCAATTAAACTGAAAGCCTCCAGAAACCTTCGCCTGATGATTGAAGTAAATTCCACAGTAACAGAGTGATCCTGAGACTCAAGATGTTTCACTTTTAAAAAATCTATGGTGAACAAAAAACTGATTGCAAAATTAAACAAACCACAACGACGACTTTTAAAAATGTTAATTGAAAATTTGACAAACACATTTACTGTTCAAGTAGATGTGTTTTTGTCAAATGTTCTGTGGAAATAGTTCAAAGTAGTCCTTGTGCAGAGTTGTATGGTTTGTTTAACTTTGCAATCACTGGTTTTTTGTTTGGCATACATTTTAAAGTCTTAGCATCACTCTGCCCTTGAGCAATTTCAGGATAGCCATGGCATTGGATAAATTCCCCTCTTGTCAACAGCAACACAAAAATCTTACTTTCACATAACATGTCTACATAAATAATTAGCTACATTGTCAAACAAATGAATGTGAGGATTTGCATTTAATTATTTGGGGGATACATTGTAAGGGGTAAATTGGATTAATGCGATGACAAATCATATGAATAAAGTAGTGTCATCTCTAGTCAAACTGCTTTTTATTTATTTACTAATGCATATGGACTGGTTGTACTATAACTACTGGACTAAAAGCAATGGTCTGTCATTGCGCAACAGAGTCTCCAGAGCAATACAATTACAGGTTGTGCAATAAAGTAGGGATGCACTGATGCCTCCACCTGTTGTAGAACATTCACATATCCCACATCTTGACCAGGCCACTTGCAACACATACAATGCAATGGCAGACACTCCCCTCAAAGGATAGAGGTGTGTGCCAAATGACTAGAACAAACCACGCAAAATAAAAGCAAATATATCCCCTTTATAAATTGCATACAATTAGACTCACATAACAAGTCGTGTTACAAATAAACAACTATTTGCTCCCATTTGTGCTTATATTTAAAAGCAGCACTGAACATGAACTTCGCACAGAACCCCAATGAACTTATCAATACCCTCAAATAAAATCACCACGGCTGAAACCCAAAAGCAATGTGCAATCTCGCATTCAACAGCAAGTTACTCTCTCCTCTCATCCTTCTTGTTAAAAGTGTATCCATGCTAGGTTGAGACCATTCTCCGCTCTGATACTTTAATATTAACTTTGACCATCCAACCCGACATAACTAAAAGGTGGAAAACCCAATGGTAAACCAAGATGGCCGACCAAGGCAAGAGATGAGTGCTGTAACTAATAGTGTATGCCACTTCAAGTGACTGAAGAATAACTATCACAACCTTTGCATGGGAGAGAAGGGTTTTGTTTGAGGTATTTGACAACAGACAAACCTATACAAGACTAAATCAATGTAGGTCTGGATTCATGGAGAGATGGGCAATGTACATTTGCGTAAGGATTGATAAAAATACAATACTATAATTCAATACTATACCGCGTTTTACATACGCACTAGACATGTAGTGTGTTGGTTAAGGTTCAAAAGAACCTCATATGTGAGTGAATGTCTTATTCTATAACGAGTGCACCTCCTCCCCTGACGGCCGACTCAACGAGAAGAGGAAAGTCAAGCAGAACGTACATACATACATACATATAGGGCTGGCACAACTACCGTGTAATTGTGTAACTGACGATTATGGATGAAGACAATCATGAAAATAAAATAACAGTAAAAATTATGTTTTTTAAAGTTTTTTTTTTTACATTGAATGAGCTGACTGAAGACAGGACCACAGGCATTGTGCAGTTGAGTCCCTTTCAGAGGTAACATGGACTCTTTACAACATGATGAAACTTTGTTGCTTCTTGCTGAAACAAGCAAGATGTTTTAGCAACAGTCTTTAGTTGCCTAGGCAATGACCCCCCCTCTGCAGCAGCAGCACGTGCAGTAAGGAGCGAAGGAGAGGAGAAAATGAGTGTTTCATTTTTTTTTATATAAAAAACATTTTGCTACTCAAACGATTAAAACAGTGACCAGTCATTTGCCTGACCAATAACCGTCATCCAAAATGCCATGACTGTCACAGCACTACATACATATTTGTGAAGGCCAGGAGTGTGAACGGAGATTCAAACTGCTGTCTGTCTCGCAACATCCCATGAAGACACATCCTCATATGCTTAACTTACCGTATACTCCTCATAATGTAGACACAACGGAGGGTGCGTTTCCCTCTATCTATATGGCTGTTGTCATAATTATATGTAACAGGTTTGGTGTGAATTCCATTCAAACTCAGTCACCCAGTTGAAATTAAATTTGACAATTGAACAAATCCACATAGAAAATAATGGTACATTTTCTATTCACTTGCAGAATTGATAACATTTGAATGCAATTGACTATGACCCTGATGTGTGGAGTAGGAATAGATAGGAGTGTTAGTGAAAGCCTTTTGTCCTATCTGTTCATCCACCAGTCTGTCAGCACCAGGGCTCTCTCTGGGCACGTCCCCGGGCAAGGCTGTCACTTCTCTGCCAGGCACTCCTCATCAGAGCCAAGGCCTCGCCACAATGCTTCTGCACCGACGGCTCTGACACCCTTCTACGAGGCAGACACACCTGGATCACAAGAAAAGAGGGTTGAAAAGAAAGTGCGAGAGACAAAGAGAGCAAGAGAGGGACAGAGACACAGGGAAATCATGTTATTGAGCTGATCCTTTTTTACTGTGATCCTTGCCTGTCTCAAACCCCTTCCTCTTCGATCCTTCTCTCCCTTACCTGGAAAATGTCTCTCCAGGCACTCTCTAGCGCCTCCAGCAGGCGGTCTCTCTCCTCACATCCGCTGAAGTACAACACCCAGGGAGGCAGGAACTGAGCCCTATCCACTGCAAACTCCTATATACAGAGATAATAATAATAACAATAATAATTATGGCAAGAGCAATACAGACAAAGGCAATACTACCAAATACTAATTGAGTGTATGTAAACTTCTGACCCACTGGGAATGTGATGAAAGAAATGAAAGCTGAAATAAATCTTTGACATTTCATTCTTAAAATAAAGTGGTGATCCTAACTGAGCTAAGACAGGGAATTTTTACTAGGATTAAATGTCAGGAATTGTGAAAAACAGTTTAAATGTATTTGGCTAAGGTGTATGTATGTATGTATTCTCGGCCCTCACTAGCATGAAAACTAAATACAGGCAGACTGTGTGCGGAAAATTAAATAAGACTGAGACCATCTCCAATACAACCCAACATTGCAAAGTTATGAGGATCCTTTCAAGCACACCCTTCTCATTAACCTGTGGTGAGTTATTCACAATTTTCGATTAACATATAAGGTTTTATATGGAAGATGGTTAAATAAAGAGCAAAATTATTGATTATTATTATATTATTATTTGTGCCCTTGTCCTATAAGAGCTCGTGACTTCACACGAGCCGGATTGTGACAAAAACTCATAGTGTGTGTGTGGGGCAGGCTTACAATGATGGCAAAAAAAAAACATTTGAAAGTGTGCTGACCCTGGTGCTAGAGGGGGTAGACAGCTGGAGGTCGAACGTTTGAAGGGGTACGGGACTACAAACAAAGTTTGGGAACCACTGATCTACAAGATTCTTCATATAATTAAAATGCTTATATAGTGGTGGCATGTTCAATAGAACAAATTCAATTTTAATTGAGACAAAGAGAAAAGACTAGAGGGCACAGGCAAGTGAGGACAAGGCAGGCGTGAGGTGACTCACAACAACACAGTATTCTTTGTCGTCCTCCAGACTGACAGCAGTGACATCAGAGAGATCAGCTCCGCCCAGCGAGCGGAAGAAGCTAGTCTGGCAGTCCTGGTGGCATGTCAGCAGCTTCCTGTCTGTCACCACCAGGCAACAAGGAATACACGGTGTGGGGGCCACGCCCTGGGGGATCACCTGAAGACAGAAGGGTGGTTTAAAGAATAAAAACAGCTATGGTGGGGGGTGATATAGGGAAACCAGTCTAATTTATTGATAAAATACAGATATACATAACCTATGTACTTCAGAGCTACTGTTAAAACGACAGGTTTTTTTCTGGACCAAAATCTGGATTAGGTGGTGGGCATGGCAGGGTTGTGGCCAATGATGCAGTTTTAGATGCCCTCCTGTTGGCTGCAAAATGTAGCTTTTAAAGCAAATTTTCTGCAATTTTTCAGATCTTTCCATGGAGCCGAGAGAAAATGTGCTATTTTAAAGCTAATTTCCTGCAATTCTACACATTTTGCCATGGCTTATGCTATCCCGAGTGACTCAAACATACAATCAATGTGGGCCCATGCCATGACAAAAATATTGTTCGTTCTCAAAGATCTTTTTGAAAAAGTATATTAGGTCCATTATGATTTCGACATACTTTATATCGTTTTAATCGTTTAAGTTTACACTGAAAACCTTTTTCTATCCCGGAAATGTTTATATAAAAAAGATTGGACATAGACGGTACAAAAACAACAACAATTCTATGTAGAAAAACCATGAACTAAATGAAAACAAACATATTTCTGATTTAAAAATCAGAGAAAGATCCCTTGTCTGCAGTGAATCTTTGATTGAACCTGGAGGAACTGAACTCAATGTTGGGAGATAGGGAATGACATGGTGTGGGACAGTTCATGCAAAAATATGTTTTTAATCTAGTAGGGTTTTCTTCCCCTCATGGCTATAGCATGGCAAAATCTGCATGGTCAGCCATGCTCACTCTCATTATTCTCACGGTGCAGTGTGCATGTGTGTCAGAGTGCAGCGTGTGTGTATGCCCTCACCCCTTTGGAGACAGACTGGCAGAGCACCAGCATCCAGTCGGCCATGTCTCCCTCATTGTCGGCGCTCAGCTCCAGAGGAGGCCGCTCTGTCAGGATCACCTGGAAGGCATGAGGCTGCTCTGTGCTGTTGGAGCGCCGGCAACCTCCGCAGTACCCACCCCTGAGAGAGCGAGGAAGGGTGGGAGAAAGCATACAGAAGACGGTCAAACAAGGAAAATAGGAAAAGTCAATAGCCTACTATTTACAAAAAATATATATTTTCATAGCGAAAGATACCCAACTATGGGTATTTCATCAAATTATGACTTTGGAAAATTCAGCAAAATAAGTGCAATCACCTACGTTTGAACCCAGTGCAATTGTCCAAACAACTTGATCCATAAAAGCGCTAGGAACAGATCCATTCCCTTGTGGAAACAATCCCATCATAAACAGACACAACACACATGTTGGAGGATGAGCAGTAACACGGCGTGCATGCCTTACCCCATAGTGATGGACATTAGTGGTGTCGCATCAGTCTTCTCTGTATACTGGTAGAGAACCCCTTTGCTGAACAAGGACAAGAGGAACACATACTGAAATATATTTAAGCAATACGGCTCAAGGGGGTGTGGTATATGGACAATATACTACAGCTAAGCTGTTAGCCCCCCAAACCCATGAGGTGCCTTATTACCATTTTAAAAAGGTTACCAATGTAATTAGAACAGTAAATAAGTAGTTTTAATTCATACCCGTGGTATATGGCCTCATATGCCATGGCTTTCAGCCAATCAGCATCCAGGGCTTGAACAACCCAGTTTATAATCTTGCTTTGAGCACAATGAAATGTGCAAATGTATAATTATATTATTACATTGAATACTGCAGTTACATTAGAATAAGAACAGGAATGTGTTACTGTAGCTGTGCTTCAACCTGTTCAAGTAAAGTTACACATAACATTCTATAACAAACGTAATAGAAGGCAGATATATCAGTAACACTTCCTGGAAAACGCATCCAGGTACAATGCTTTATTACTTGTTATAAGCAAGTACGAGCCTGTATGATGTCTTATTATATGGGTTTATTAAAGGTGCAATATGTAGCTTTATGGGCAACCCAACCAAATTCACACAGAAATGTGAGTTATAGATCCATCATTCTCATTGAAAGTCTTATAAGCGATAGATCTGTTTTATGGGTGTTATGTTTATGCTTACCGTCCTTAACTTTTGTTTTTGCGTCTTTTTTTACTTTCGATTTTGTACACTAGCTTCAAACAGCTAAAGATACAATATTTTTGGTTATTGAAAATATATTACACAGAGGTTTAGACGTTACAATGATTCTCTACACTGCTTGTTTCATCACATAAACAGAAATTAGGCAATCAGTTTATAACTTTAGCAACCAGGCAATGGCAGAGTGATTTCAGCATATTGTTCCTCTAAAAGCCTATGACTGCCAATACATACCTCAGTACGAGGTAACAGCTCTTCCACAGCTCCTTGCCCAGGTAGGTGGTGCATGCTCTGTAGAGTAGGGGGCCCTCTTTAGTGCTGGACGAGTCGCCAGCGCCCACCAGGGCTGTCTGGGTGGCCAGAGTCACATCCATGGGGTCCTCCCAGTGAATCAAAGAATACAGGCGAATGATCACTTGAGATACCTACACAGACACAACGCATCATTACACAAGTGTATCCCTTGTCTATTACACATTGTTGTACATGTGTTGAGCATACTGATTGAGTTGGTGATGTCTGTGGCTAGTCATAGCTATGCCTATAACCACTCCATCAGATCCATGATTGATGAGAGTTAAGTGTGTATTGTAATGTGATTCCAATCAAAATAAGACTTCATTTCACGAGAGCATAAAACCAGTATACAGGCATTCTTTCAAAATGAAATGTCTTTATTTGTATATTTTAGAAATGAAGGATGTGTGCAGGCCCAGCTAAGTGAGACAGCAAAAATTGGTGGTCCTCACCTCACAGTGGGACTCCTGGGAGACAAACTTGGTGAGGGCCAGTTTCTCCATGGTGGCGTCAGTCAGCACAGAGGGGTAGGGGGGCTCCCTGCACCCCTTTATCATGGCCGACGTCAGGGCTGCCAAAAAACAGCTGGGGAAGAGAGAGAAAGAAAGAAAAAAGAGGATGTGGGTTAGAAGAGAGGGGGAGGGATAAAGAGTAACTTATTCTGCTTCTCTTCTCCTTCATTCATACTGATATGGAAACATATGCGAGAGCATGCCAACTAGGAAGTTGCTTTCCACAGTCCAGTCCTTTAGAATTAGCACAGATGGAGGAAAGGAGATGGGGAGATGAAGCCATTTTAGACTGTGGAGATGCCGCCAGGGAGAAGGAGGGAGAGCAGATTAGAGGAGGCACTCACACAGTAAGCGATGAGTCGGCCGTGTCCAGGAGGAACTGCCGTCTTCTGTTGGTGCACACCAGCAGGAATGTCTGCTGGTCCAAGCCCACCTGAGAGACGGACAGGGACAATAACACAGCACAACTTAGTGGACTGGACATTGACAGTAATTTCCTTCTTGTCGTTTTCCCTTCTTCTGTCCATCAGCTTTTTAGGTGGAGTTCTTGTTGCAGCAATGTGCAATATAAAAGCAATCTTTTCATTTTTTATACCCATAGACTTCCGGTCACTTCCCCAGAGTCAGTTCATCGGACTCTGGGGAAGTAAATAAAAGGCCCTCATAGCCAAAATCCCAAAGTATCCCTTCAAGGCATCTTTCATGCACTTCCCTCATACAGTCCAAAGTACTTCATAAAATGATATGGTGGTATCAACACTATTTGGAAAATGAAACTCATTACAAGACTCTAGTCCATAAACTAAGCATTGGGATTTTACTTTTGGTAAATTGCTACCGCTGCACATATGTCTATGAAGGATCTACTACAATTTGCATTTGAACATTTGAATGACAGACAGTTGAATGACAGAAAGTCACAGTCAACGGTTTTCAAATTGGTTGCAAGATTGTCGGCCATCTTGGAATTCCCATAAACAATGACTGGAACAACGCGAATCTAGCAAACTCATCATGAACCATCTGACCTCATGAACATTGTGACACTGTGACCCTGAAGCTAAACATTGACCAAGACAACCCTAAAGCTAAAACTTGAAGAAAAAGTATTGTGTCCTTGCAGCCATTCGACATTACAAGAAACAATTCACAGACAATCCTGACACTAGACAACATATCCCAGCAGTATAGACAACTTACAGAGACAAAGTCCAACTCATTGTAAGAGATGGCATCCTCTACTGTATAGGGCTTTTCCGCTGCACCTGAAAGAGCAAGAGAGAGAGAGTGTTTAAGTGTGGGATGAACAGACAGACAGAGAGACAGACAGCTACAGTGCATTCGGAAAGTATTCAGATCCCTTGACTTTTTCCACATCTTGTTACGTTACAGCCTAATTCTAAAATTGATTACAATACCCCATAATGACAAAGCAAAAACTACTGAAATATCACATTTACACAAGTCAGAGCAAAATATTTATATTTAATGGCTGCCTTTTGACATTGCTTGTCACGCTCTGTCCTATCTATCTACAGTGCATTTGGAAAGTACTCAGTACTTTGTTGCAATTACAGCCTTGAGTGTTCTTGGGTATGACGCTACAAGCTTGGCACACCTGTATTTGGGAAGTTTCTCCCATTCTTCTCTGCAGATCCTCTCAAGCTGTGTCAGGTTTGATGGGGAGCGTTGCTGCACAGCTATCTTCAGGTTTCTCCAGAGATGTTAGATCAGGTTCAAGTGTGGGCTCAGGCTGGGCCACTCAAGGACAATAAGAGACTTGTCCCGAAGCCACTCCTGCGTTGTCTTGGATGTGTGCTTAGGGTCGTTGTCTTGTTGGAAGGAACCTTTGCCCCAGCCTGAGGTCCTGAGCGCTCTGGAACAGGTTTTCATTAAGGATCTCTCTGTATTTGCTCTGTTCATGTTTCCCTCGACCCTGACTAGTCTCCCAGTCCATGCCGCTGAAAAACATCCCCACAACATGATGCTGCCACCACAATGCTTCACCCTAGGTATGATGCCAGGTTTCCTCCAGACGTGACGCTTGGCATTCAGGCCAAAGAGTTTAATCTTGGTTTCATCAGACCAGAGAATCTTGTTTATCATGGTCTGAGGGTCTTTTAAGTGCCTTTTGGCAAACTCCAAGTGGGCTGTCATGTGTCTTTTACTGAGGAGTGGCTTCCATCTGGCCACTCTACCATAAAGGCCTGACTGGTGAAGTGTTGCAGATGGTTGTCCTTCTGGAAGATTCTCCCATCTCCACAGAGGAACTCTGGAGCTCTGTCAGAGTGACCATTGGGTTCTTGGTCACCTCCCTGAACAAGGTCTTTCTCCCCGATTGGTCAGTATGGCTGGGCCGCCACCTCTAGTCAGTGTCTTGGTGTTTCCAAACATCCTCAATTTAAGAATGATGGTCACTGTGTTTTTTGGGACCTTCAAACGTGCAGAAATGTTTTGGTACCCTTCCCCAGATCTGTCCCTCAACAGAATCCTGTCTTGAAGCTCTACGGACAATTCCTTTGACCTCATGGCTTGGTTTTTACTCTGACATGCACTGTCAAAAGTGGGAACTTAAATAGACAGGTGTGCCTTCCCAAATCATGTCCAATCAATTAAATTGACCACAGGTGGACTCCAATCAAGTTGTAGAAACATCAAGGATGATCAATGGAAACAGGATGCACCTGAGCTCAATTTTGAGTCTCATAGCAAAGGGTCTGAATACTTATGTAAATAAGGTATTTCTGTTTCTTATTTTTAATACATTCTGCAAATTTTCTAAAAACCATTTTTCTCTAAGTCATTATGGGGTATTGTGTAGATTGATGAGAATTTTTATTTATTTAATCCATTTTAGAATAAGGCTGTAATGTCACAAAATGTGTAAAAGTCAAGTGGTCTGAATACTTTCCATATGCACTGTAGATAGATAGGATAGAGCATGACAAGCAAAGTCAAAGGCAGCCATTAAATATAAATGTAATGACCATCACAAAGACAGAGAGACAGAGAGAGCGAGAGATAGATAGAAACAGTAAGAAAGAGAGTATCTGAGAGCGTGATGAGCAGTAAACCCTCACCTTTCCTCAGCAGGTAGATGTAACAGTCAGTCAGCAGCAGGTAGAGAGGCTGCAAGTCCCCCTCCATGTGACCCGTGCTCATCCTCACCATCTGGGAACAGACAGAACTAAACACTCAGGACTGCACCGCTCCCGAGTGGCACAGCAGTCTAAGGCACTGCATCTCAGTGCTAGAGGCGTCACTGCAGACCCTGGTTCGATTCCAGGCTGTATCACAACCGGCCATGATTTGGAGTCCCATAGGGTGGCGCACAACTGGCCCAGCGTCATCCGGGTTAGGGTTTGGCCGTCATTGTAAATAAGAATTTGTTCTTAACCGACTTGCCTAGTTAAAAAAAGGTTCATATAAACTCAAAATATACACTGCAAAGCATACTAATAGTACTTGTTTATTCACCAATACATTTGAATAATTTTTCCCCAGTTATTGTATTCAGAATGGACATGGTTGTGGCAGCGTCCCGATTCTCAATGCTTCTCCTAGTGTGCACACTCCCTTTCAAGGATTGAAATGCTTTGGATTGGAGGGAAGCATTGGCTGGAGGGAAATTCTACTATTGTTAAATCCATGACAGGGAGGGTTTAAATCCAATGATAAATGCTCAAATGATCATAATGTATGGCCTTTACACCCCCCCACCAAAAAAAAATAATATACCACAGTGAAACAGAGGCTTACCTTAAAGAGCTGCTCCTCATTCTCTCTGAAGACGTGGATCATGAGCAGCAGCAGGTGATTGTTGTCCACCCTGAAATGGCCACACAGAATCAGCACACCACTGTGGCTAAAGTACTGCCAAAAAATATATACTTAAAAGGTCCATTGTGTAATTTGGTGTACGACTGATTTCAGATAGAAATGTGAATTATACATCTTTCATTATGATTGCTTCCCCTCCGTAAGTTTCATTTTTACTCATATCAGCTTCATACAGCAATATTATAAACTATATTTCTGGTTATTAAAAATGTTTTTCTTAGCGGTTTAGATGGTACAATGATTTTCTACACTATACATTGCTTGTTATGTCACAACCTGAAATCAGACGGACATTAAAACATTTTAGAAACCAGAAATCTAAATTCGAACCCAGAAAGCTAAATTCGACATATTGCACCATGAAAAAAAGGTTTCATTCATGGTTCACCTAAAATGGTGTTAAGTAACCCTCAACTCACTTGAATTCTGCAGGATGAGAGTTTTCCGTTGGACTGAGCCGGTCCTCTTCCGTCTCCTCTTCAGTTTCTCCAGCAGCCAATCCATTCTCAACCATTACTGTCTCATCCTTTTCCTCCTCATCATGCTCTTCCTCCTCTAGGGAGGGGTCCTGTCCTGGCGGTGCCTCTGCCTCAACTTCATGGCCACCAAGAAGAGCCTGTGACTGGCCATGCCCTGCAGTGTCATGGTGGCCACTACGCAGGGCAGCAGCATCTGGACTGTGGGGGGTAAAGCAGTAAAAGTCTGCAGGAGCCGGGGGGGCCTGCAGGAAGTTGGGACTCGGGGCCAGAGCAGGGCGCAGCAGGGGGGGGTGCCTGGCTTCCGGGTCAGGCGGCTCACCCATCGAATCCCCTCGAAAGGGCTGCTGCCCCGGGGGCTGCGGGTTGGCTTCAAGGCTGGTGGAGGAGGGCCTTCTGGGGAGGGAACTCTGCTGGGTTTTTGCCCCCTTCTCTTCTTCTTCTTCTTCTTCCTCTCCAGCTGATCGCCCCCATGTCTTCTCCCCATCCAGAGCACCGTTGAGCCGGTCCATGACGTCACGTAGGGGCTGGCCAACGCTGTCCATGGAGGTGTCTGTCATCTCCGGCAGCCGCAGGAGGCCCTCTGACTCTTCCTCCTCCCCCGTCTCCCTCCTGCTGCTCCTCCTCGCCGTCTCGGCCCCCCCTGAGCCCTGCGGCAACCCCACAGAGGGGCTCCAGGTGTCGTCTCCTGGTCCCTCACATCCAGCCGGGGCTCTATCGTCTGTCTCCACCTGCTCGAAGGCCACATTGTTCTGGTCACCGCTCACTGTGGAGCTTTTCACGCTACAGCGCTTCTTGGATGGCTTCCTTCGTCTGGCCATCCTGGTGGAAAAGAAACAACCACGTCATAATGGGTAGTTCATGTGTACTCTTCCTGGGCCCATTGTATAAATTAACAAATCACATTTTCCAAGCCATAGAGCTACAAGGCTTGCTGACCTGTATGTGTGTGCCAATAAAACAAATAAAATATTTATTTGTCGCATGAGCCAAATACAACAGGTGTAGACCTGACAGTGAAATTTGGGATGCACCGATGTGGCATTTTTGGCCGATACGCATATTTTCCTTGCCCCCCAAAAAGCGATACCAATAAAAGATATGAAAGATTTTTGCGGCCTTTTAAGCATTCTAGTACAGTTAAAAAGTTATCTCACACACACACACAGCGGAGTAAGGCACTGCATCTCAGGGCAAAAAGCTCTCACTACAGTCCCTGGTTCGAATCCAGACTGCATCACATCCGGCCGTGGTTGGGAGTCTCGTAGGGCGGCGCACAATTGGCCCAGCATCGTCCGGGTTTGGCCAGGGTAGGCCGTCATTGTAAATAAGAATTTGTTCTTAACTGACTCGCCTAGTTAAATAAAAAAGGTCACACACACACACACACACACACACAAACGGATTTTGTTGGCATTTACGTATGTCCCCCGTTTCCATCTTGTCCAGCTGTGTATGTAACATTTCACGTAAACCCTGTTTCTTGTCTGCATCAAAGTAGCGGTCCTTGAACCTAGAGCCAAGCATGGTGGCGACACAGTAGAGGCTCAGAGAGAATGCCACTGAATCGCTTGTTCACAGCCTCGAGTACTTTGTAAGTTAACCCCACGGTCTGTGTCGGCATTTTGTTGAGCAGACGTTTAAATGCCACGACAGAGGGTATCACGTCTGCTGCAGACGTAGTTGATCAGCTTATTTCTCGAGTCAGGTGTTTGGAGTATGTTAATGTTTCCAAGTTTCAAACATGTTCTCAATTTTTTAAACATTTTTTATTTTACCTTTATTTAACCAGGTAGGCAAAATCCTACAATGTGATTTTCTGGATTTTTTTCTCATTTTGTCTGTCATAGTTCAAGTGTACCTATGATGAAAATTACAGGCCTCTCATCTTTTTAAGTGGGAGAACTTGGCACAATTGGTGGCTGACTAAATACTTTTTTGCCCCACTGTAGGTCTGTAGCAGTGTGGGTCAAGAGTGTCCCCCCCTTTGAAGAGGGGAATGACCGCAGCTGCTTTCCAATCTTTGGGAATCTCAGACGACACGAGAGGTTGACCAGGCTAGTAATAGGGGTTGCAACAATTTCGGCAGATAATTTTAGAAAGAAAGGGTATAGATTGTCTAGCCCGGCTGATTTGTAGGGGGTCCAGATTTTGCAGCTCTTTCAGAACATCAGCTGACTGGATTTGGGAGAAGGAGAAATGGGGAAGGCTTGGGCGAGTTGTGGTGGGTGCAGTGCTGTTGACCGGGGTAGGGGTAGCCAGGTGGAAAGCACGGCCAGCCGTAGAGAAATGCTTATTGAAATTCTCAATTAGAGTGGATTTATCAGTGGTGACAGTGTTTCCTATCCTCAGTGCAGTGGGCAGCTGGGAGGAGGTGTTCTTATTCTCCATGGACTTTACAGTGTCCCAGAACTTTTTTGAGTTTGTGTTGCAGGAAGCAAATTTCTGCTTGAAAAAGCTAGCCTTGGCCTGTGTATATTGGTTTCTAGCTTACCTGAAAAGTTGCATATCACGGGGGCTGTTCGATGCTAATGCAGAACGCAATCGGAAGTATTTTGTGTTGGTTAAGGGCAGTAAAATCTGGAGAGAACCAAGAGCTATATCTGTTCCTGGTTCTACATTTCTTGAATGGGGCATGCTTATTTCACCTCTTGCGACGAGCAAACCCGTATCCGGGAGCGTAATCATAGCCTCAAATGCATTAGCATAACGCAGCGGACATAAATACCCCTAGAAACTTTTCCTATTCATGAAAATCGCAAATGAAATTAAATAAACATATTCAAACACAAGCTTAGCCTTTTGTTAACAACACTGTCATCTCAGATTTTCAAAATATGCGTTACAGCCAACGCTAGACAAGCATTTGTGTAAGTTTGTCATGGCAGAATGCTATGCTAGCTCTGCTGGCAGCAGGCAACATTTTCACGAAAATAAGAAAAGCAACCAAATGAAATAATTTACCTTTACCTAACTTCAGATGCTTTCACTCAGGAGACTCCCAGTTAGATAGCAAATGTTCCTTTTTTCCAAAAATATTATTTTTGTAGGAATAGCTCCCGTTTCTTCATCATGCTTGGCTGAGAAATCGACCGGAAAATGCTGCAACTATAACGCCAAACTTTTTTCAAAATTTGCTCCATAATATCGACAGAAACACGGCAAACGTTGTTTAGGATCCATCCTCAAGGTGTTTTTAACATATATATTCGATAATATATCCGTCGAGGCAATTGGTTTCTCATAAGAAGCGATTGGAAAAATGGCTACCTCAGTATTTTACGCGAGATTTTCTGCGGGAGACACCATGTGACCAAATGCTATATATGGTCCCTTACAGCCATTCTTCAATGGAAATGCCTAAAAAGACATCACAATGCTGTAGACACCTTGGGGAATACGTGGAAAACTCACGTAAGCTCATTCGTAGCTTATTCACAGCCATATAAGGAGTCATTGGAATGGGACGGTTTCAAAAAATGCGGCACTTCCGGGTTGTTTTTTTAATCTGGGTTTCGCCTGTAACATCAGTTCTGTGGCACTCACAGACAATATCTTTGCAGTTTTGGAAACGTCAGAGTGTTTTCTTTCCAAAGCTGTCAATTATATGCATAGTCGAGCATCTTTTCGTGACAAAATATCTTGTTTAAAACGGGAACGTTTTTCATCCAAAAACGTTAATTGCGCCCCCTAATGCATAACTGGTTAAGATGGTGATGGCATCCTCTACTGACGGGAAGAGGTCAATATCCTTCCAGGATACCCCGGACAGTTCGATTAGAAAGGCCTGCTCGCTGAAGTGCTTCAGGGAGCGTTTGACAGGCAATCAGTTCACATATGGTGTCGAGCACAGCTGGGGGCAGAGGCTGGTCTGTAGCAGGCGGCAACAGTGAGACTTGTTTTTAGAGAGGTGGATATTTAAAAGTAGAAGTTCAAATGGTTTGGGTACAGACCTGGATAGTACGACAGAACTCCGCAGGCTATCTCTGCAGTAGATTGCAACACCGCCCCCTTTGGCCGTTCTATCTTATCTGAAAATGTTGTAGATAGGGATGAAGGTTTCAGAATTTTTGGTGGTCTTCCTAAGCCAGGATTCAGACACGGCTAGAACATCCGGGTTGGCAGATTGTGCTAAAGCAGTGAATAAAACAAACTTAGGGAGGAGGCTTCTAATGTTAACATGCATGAAACCAAGGCTATTACGGTTACAGAAGTCATCAAAAGAGAGTGCCTGGGGAATAGGAGTGGAGCACGGCAGGGCCCGGATTCACCTCTACATCACCAGAGGAACAGAGGAGGAGTAGGATAAGGGTACAGCTAAAAGCTATGAGAATTGGTCGTCTAGAACGTCCGGAACAGAGAGTAAAAGGAGGTTTCTTGGGGCGATAAAATAGCTTCAAGGTATAATGTACAGACAAAGGTATGGTAGGATGTGAATACAGTGGAGGTAAACCTAGGTATTGAGTGATGATGAGAGAGATATTGTCTCTAGAAACATCATTGAAACCAGGTGATGTCATCGCATGTGTGGGTGGTGGAACTGAAAGGTTGGATAAGGTATAATGAGCAGGGCTAGAGGCTCTACAGTGAAATAAGCCAATAAACACGAACCAGAACAGCAATGGATGGACAAGGCATATTTACATTAAGGAGAGGCATACTTAGTCGAGTGATCATAAGGGTCCAGTTAGTAGTGAGTTTGGTAGGGGTAACGGCGATTCAGACAGCTAGCCGGGCCATCGGTAGCAAGCTAGCATAGGATGGAGGTCTGTTTTTAGCCACCTTGTGCATTTCCGTCGGTAGATTAGTCGGGTTCCGTGTGGTAGAGGGGATCAATCCAATTGGCAAAATAGATATAGTTAGTGACCCAAGAAAAATTGTCCAATAGACCTATTCAGATAGCAGCCGATAAGACAGCTAACGATTAGCCGGCCGCAGATGGGCGTTCAGGTAACGTCGCGATGGAGGGGCCAGTTGGATAACTCCCTCGGGCAGATAACGTCGGTCATCCAGTCGTGAAGGCCCGGCGGGGCTCCGCATCGGCAGTAAAACGGGTCCGGATAGGTGATTGTAGCCTGGGAGTGGCTGAGATGGAACTCTTCAGCTGGCTAGCTCCAGAAATATTAATGTTTGCTCCGGGATCGACGTAAGCCAATAGTCACACGTATAGCAGCTAGCTTGCTGTGAGATCCAGGTGTAAATGTCCAGAGCTTTCGGTTGAAATCCGGGGATATGGAGAGAAAAATAGGTCCGGTATGTTCTGGTCTGAGTCGCGTTGTACAAAACTGGCGATAGCTTTTCGAGCTAAAGGATAGCTGATGACCATCAACCGTGGTTAGCTGAATACTAACGTTAGCCAGTAAACTGGCTAGCTTCTGGCTAGCTTCTATTGTGGATTTCAGATTTGAGGTAAATAATACTTTTTTTTTCAAATTGGTGAGGCGGGTTGCAGGAGAGTGTTTTGAAGTTGAGTTTTTGGAAAAGAAAATATATAAAAGATATGCGAAGAAAGATGTAAATATATATACACACACGGGAAACGACAAGACGAGTACAAAGGACGACTGACTGCTATGCCATCTTGGACAAATGCCATTGAAATGGCAGCAGCGGTATGAGAACCAGCACATTCTTGAGCATGCAATACGGCTTTTCTCAGTACGAAATCCTCGTCGACCCACTGTGCTGTCAGAATCAGCATGCTCATGGGGCTGACATCGCTGGTCCAAATGTCAGTCGTGAAGCTAATAGCAGGGACGCCCATAGCAAGTAGCTCATGGAGGTGTTTCAACAATACTGTATAACTTCAGTAGGGCAACATCTGAAAAATAGTACCTACTTGGTAGTCTGTACCGGTGCCCGATCAGTCGACGAAATCCAACATCATCCACGACAGAGAACGGTTGATTGTCAAGGGCATTGAATTCCATTATCTTGGCGTTAATGGATTTCGACTTTGAGTTGTCTCGCTGAAATGTTCTTATTCTTTCAAATGACTGCTCAACTTGAACTTCTTTAGTTGTTGGAAGTGTGTGCATAGTATTTCTCTGCTTTTGTTCTGTGTAGCCCTGTACTTTTCGTGGCGTCATTACGTCATCTACCTATGTTGTATAGGTATGGACGTCAGCTTTGACATCGGGTCGATGCCGATGTTGCCATTTTTAGCTAATATCTTCCGATTCCGATATGCTCACCGATAAATCGTGCATCCCTAAGTGAAATGCTTACTTACAAGCCCTTCACCAACAATGCAGTTAAGAAAAATAAGTGTTAAGAAACTATTTACTAAAATAAACTGAAGTAAAAAGAAAATGGAAAAATTACAAATAAATAAAGAGCAACAGTAGCAAGGCTATATACAGGGGGTACCGGTACAATGTCAATGTGCGGGGGCACAGGTTGTTTGAGGTAATGTGTAGGTAAAGGTAAAGTGAAAATGCATAGCTAATAAACAGAGAGTAGTAGCAGCGTACAAATGGGGAGGGAACAATGCAAATAGTCTGGGTTGCCATTTGATTAGCTGTTTAGGAGTCTTATGGCTTGGGGGTAGAAGCTTTTTGGACCTAGACGTGGCGCTCTGGTACCGCTTGCCATGCGGTACCTGACTAGGGTGGCTGGAGTCTTTGGCAATTTTTAGAGCCTTCCTCTGACACCGCCTGGTATAAAGGTCCTGGATGACAGGAAGCTTGGCCCGAGTGATGCACTGTGCGTACGCATTACCCTCTGCAGTGCCTTCCGGTCGGAAGCTGAGCAGTTGCCATACCAGACAGTGATGCAACCAGTCAGGATGCTCTCGATGGTGCAGCTGTAGAACCTTTTGAGGCTTTGAGGACCCATGCCACATCTTTTCAGTCTCCTGAGGAGGAATAGGTGTTGTCGTGCCCTCTTCTCAACTGTCTTGGTATATTTGGACCATGATAGTTCATTGGTGATGTGGACACCAAGGAACTTGAAGCTCTCAACCTACTCCACTACAGCCCTGTCAATGAGAATGAGGACGTGCTCAGTTCTCCTTTTCCTGTAGTCCACAATCATCTCCTTTGTCTTGATCACGTTGAGGGAGAGGTTGTTATCCTGGCACCACACTGCCAGGTCTCTGACCTCCTCCCTATAGGCTGTCTCATCGTTGTCGGTGATCAGGCCTACCACTGTTGTGTCGGCTGCAAACTTGGTGTTGGGAGTCGTGCTTGGCCATGCAATTATGGGTGAACAGGGAGTACAGGGGGACACTGAGCACGCACCCCTGATGGGCCTGTGTTGAGGATCAGCGTGTTGTTACCTACCCTTACCACCTGGGGGTGGCCCGTTTGGAAGTCCAAGATCCAGTTGCAGAGGGAGGTGTTTAGTCCCAGGGTCCTTTGATTAGTGATGAGCTTTGAGGGCACTATGGTGTTGAACGTTGAGCTGTAGTCAGTCAATGAATAGCATTCTCACATAGGTGTTCCTTTTGTCCAGGTGTTAAAGGGCAGTGTGGAGTGCAATAGAGATGGCATCATCTGTGGATCTGTTGGGGAGGTATGCAAATTGGAGTGGGTCTAGGGTTTCTTGGATAATGGTGTTGATGTGAGCCATGACCATCCTTTCAAAGCACTTCATGGCTACAGACGTGAGTGCTACGGGTCGGTAGTCATTTAGGCAGGTTACCTTGGTGTTCTTGGGCACAGGGACTATGGTGGTCTGCTTGAAACATGTTGGTAATACAGACTCGGTCAGGGACAGGTTGAAAATGTCAGTGAAGACAGTTGCCAGTTGGTCAGTGTATGCTTGGAGAACACGTCCTGGTAATATGTCTTGCCCTGCGGCCTTGTGAATGTTGACCTGTTTAAAGGTCTTACTCACATTGGCTACAGAGAGCTTGATCACACAGTCGTCCGGAACAGCTGATGCTCTCATGCATGCTTCAGTTTTGCTTGCCTCAAAGCTAGCATAGAAGTAATTTAGCTCGTATGGTAGGCTCACGTCACTGGGCAGCTCGCGGCTGTGCTTCCCTTGTAGTCCGTGATAGTTTGCAAGCCCTGCCACATTCAACGAGAATCGGCGCCGGTGTAGTACGATTCAATCTTTGTCCTGTATTGACACTTTGCCTGTTTGATGGTATGTCGGGAGGGCATAGCGGGATTTCTTATAAGCGTCCGGGTTAGAGTCCCGCTCCTTGAAAGCGGCAGCTCTACCCTAGCTCAGTGCATGTGTTGCCTGTAATCCATGGCTTCTGGCTGGGGAATGTACGTGCAATGCACTTATTGATGAAGCCAGTGACTGATGTGGTGTACTCCTCAATGCCATCGGAAGAATCCCAGAACATATTCCTAGTCTGTGCTAGCAAACCAGTCCTGTAGTTTAGCATCTACATCATTTGACCACTTCTGTATTGAGTGAGTCACTGGTACTTCTTGTTTTAGTTATTGCTTGTAAATAGGAGGATAGAATTATGGTCAGATTTGGTAAATGGAGGGCGAGGGAGAGCTTTGTACGCGTCTCTGTGTGTGGAGTAAAGGTGGTCTAGAGTTTTTTTTTTTTTTCTCTGGTTGCACATGTAACATGCTGGTAGAAATTAGGTAAAACTGATTTTAGTTTCCCTGCATTAAAGTCCCTGGCCACTAGGAGCACCGCCTCTGGATTAGAATTTTCTTCTTTGCTTATGGCCTTATACAGCTTGTTGAGTGTGGTCTTAGTGCCAGCAACGGTTTATGGTGGTAAATAGACAGCTACGAAAAATATAGATGAAAACTGTTAAATGAAATAGTGTGGTCTACAGTAAATAGTGTGGTCTACAGCATATCATGACATACTCTACCTCAGGCGAGCAAAACCTTGAGACTTCTTTAATATTAAGTACTTGGTACTTCGTGCACCAGCTGTTATTTACAAATAGACACTGACCACCACCCCTTGTCTTACCGGAGGCAGCTGTTCCATCTTGCCGATGTACTGAAAACCCAGCTAGATGTATGTTATCTATGTCATCGTTCAGCCACGACTGAAACATAAGTTATTACAGTTTTTAATGTCCCATTTTTAGGATAGTCTTGATTGGAGCTCATCCAATTTATTTTAAAATGATTGCACGTTGGCTAATAGTGGGTAGGGGTGCCTTGTAAGGATCCAACATTTTGTTGATAATCTGCCTCTAATGACAAGGCACCACGACCTACGTCCCCGATATTTCCGTCTCTTCTTCATGCGAATGACAGGGATTTGGGCCTTGTCGGGTGTCCGAGGGCTTTGTTGATCTGATAACTTTAGTTCACAGACATCGAGATTAAGTGATAATGTGCCAATTGGATTCAACAACTCCAAGCTCTGTGTTGAGGCTGAGAAAAGTATGGGTAACATAAAAGGATAACCACCTAACTAGGCTAATTCCCATGTAGTTTTAGCCACAGAGGCTAATGTTAGGGGTGTGTGCTGTACCTGATAACCTCTAGCTCGTTGCTGATGCTCTCCATGTCGTCCCTGGTGTCGTGGTGGCAGCTGGCTGTGTGGACGGGTGTAATGTCAGCCGAGGTGTTGGTGTCCGAGTACTCGTTGAAGGGGTTGTGTCTGAAGGTGGGGCTGCGGGGCGGTGGCGGCGGCGTTCCCCTCACTGTGATGACGGCAGCGGCTGCCCGGAGAATCACAGAATCACTGAAGACCGTCTGAGGGTCTGAGGCATTTGAGCGAGGACAGCTGACTGGGTCGGTGAGGTCACCCTCTATGGAGGGACACACACACAGTCAAATGAATAGCAGAACAGTCACACGTACAGTATGCCACAGGCTACTGAACACACTCTGGGTTTAAATGAATGAGAATAGATACTGGTGCTTTGGCTGGGACAGGGGTGAGAAGGTCACACAGGCAGGAGGACAGACATAAGCGACAAAGGCCTTGGCTAAACCATCCTACCATAGCTTACTGTACAATATAGTTGATAAAGCATACATAAGGTCACAAATGTTTATTAAATTGATTTAGGATGTTTCATTATCTGTTCAAATTAGGTGCCTAATTGATATTGTTGAAGTCAATCAATGCAACATACCAGGACTTGCTTGGAGAAATTATACTTAAATTAAACTAGTTAGCCTATGTCAAGTGAATGAATGCAGTGCTACACACTAAAGTTGGTGACAAAAGCTATAAAGGCTGGGTTGAACCTAGACCAAATACATGCATTCCAATGTTTCCACAAAGAGAAAGAGAGAATATTCCACATATATGCCAGTAGATACCAGACAGAGTGAGTACCATTTCATCAGGCAATGCAGCTCTCATTAGTAATATTCCACATCAATGCTGCATTAGCTTTAGGATCACATCTTCAAAGAGAAACGTGTTGCGTGGTTCATTAAAACATGATCGTCAACATCTAACAATTCACCAGTGCATACAAATTTCTACTTAGAAAATAACTTACCTGGCCATAAATCTTATTAAATGTTGGCAATAGTGCCACATCATAATTTATTGCATAAAGGTGAGCACAAAATGCCCCTAAAATTATATATACATAAAAAATGTTAACATCTAGGCATCATTATGATATTCCTCCTGTTGTACTCTACAAATGTAATGATATTAAGGAGTGATGCTTGATTCAGTAGTGTCTTCAAAGAGAAGTGTAAAAGCATTACCAATCCATTTTGCCTACTTCCCAAGAAACTAGCAGTAGATTAATCAAAAGCCCTTTGATTCCTTTCTCTACCATTCCCTCTTAGCATTAGCTAGCTGCTTGTTCTTTATCAGTATTGATATTGCAATTAAGATACTCCAATTAAACCACTGGCTACACACACACACAGAGGACCAGCATGCATTCAGCACACACAGTGGGATGGAGGACATGCATGATGCTGTGAGACGGGGAAGGGGGTGGCAAGAGAGGTGAGGACGGAGACAGAGAGGGAGGGAGGATAGGGGAGGGGTAACCAAGTCCCACCTTCCCAGTCTGCACTTGGCTGCAACACGGGGAAGATGTCACCGAAATCATAATCTAAAAAAGGAGGGATAAGACTCAACATTAGAACAGGAAGGCCCGAGAGAGAAGAGACAATGGCACACACTGAAAACATGACATATGAGAGAAATATGATACACATGATGATAACAGACACAGGTATGGGAAGGCAGACAGAAAACTACAATTTAAAAAATGAAGAATCGATGGTTTGTGGAAAGTGATGAGAGATACTGTATGAGAACATTCACACCATACTGTGTTGGGTGCTCAATGAAAATCACTTCAATGTGAGCACTAGACTATTATTTCTACGTAATAACCCATGAACGGGTTAACCTACATCAGATCCAACATCAGCTTCAACACCCCATTACTTGACACACCGGCCTATGAATTAGGCTAATGGACCGCATAACACGGAGTGGGTGGAGACTGAAACCAAGGTAGAGAAAGAGAAAGCAAAAAAGAGAAAGCAAGAAAGAGAAAGGTGGAGCCCCTGACCTTCACTGGACGGGGCGATGGCGCTGTCATCCCATTCCAGGTTGGTGGAGGTGAAAGAGTGCAGGGACAGGCTGTCCGAGCTTGGGAGACGCTCCTCAAAGTCCAGAAGGTTATGGGGCTTGTAGTACTCCGGCATGTAGGGGGCCACGTCCAAGTAGGGGACATCCTAACACCCAGAAAACAAAACAATGGAGGATTGAGAGTGTTGTTGATATTACATTATACATGTCTCTTTTTTGACTGAATTATTTATTGGGTTTTACGCACCAACCATGTACTCTGTTTACATTCTTTGGTTAAGCAAAGTTGTACCTTCTTTTGTTACAATAAAGCCGGAACATTGAACTGTTGGACTTTTGTAAATTAGGGGTATTGATGTGAATTCTAATGGTTTCAAAAAACTGTTTAATACTGACCAACTCCAGATCAAAGCGAATGAACTCCAGTCCCGACACCAAAGTGAGAAAGAGCGTGAGGTGATCATGGCTGCATACCAATGCATTTCTGGGGGAGAGATTCAAAGCAAATGGTGTATTTACAATAAGGAGACTAGCTACACGCATTAGTCAAAAGGAATAATATGATGCTCTTTAGGTCAGAAGACTCACTTGAAGTAATACTTCTGCAGCAATCCTTGGTTCTCTTGGAAGAGACGGAGGTAGCTTTCTAAGGAGCTCTCACTCAGTGCTAGGTATAACCAGGCACGGCCTGCACAGAAACACAACAGAAAAATAATTGCTCAGTACGAGGGACATGGGCATAAGTAGATCATTTTTACAAGCACCCTCTATTCTTTCTTTCCTGTCTGAACTTGCAAATAAGTCAAAAAGTATACCTACAAAGAAACCTCTCTGTAAAAAGAGAAACAAACATGTGCAAACCACAGTGGTAATTACTGTAATCCTGACCTCAAATAACAGCAGTCTTGTGCTACATTTCTGGCATGTGACACAAGAGGAACTTACATTTGCCAAACCACTAACAAATGTCATTCACATTATGACAGTAAATGGGAGTGTATGAATTTATTTACAGAAATGGCATGTATTCGTGTTTACTACTATGAAATGTTTGTCTCTTAAGTTGCCCACAAGACTGATGTGACTGTGTGCGTAAGATGTGGTGAAAATTATTGTGTTCTTACTTCGCCCAAGGTTGGTTGCTATGTGCTGGAGCTCGTCTATCTGCCGGACCGCTTCCCTGCGGGTGAAGTGTAGAACCAGGACCCAATAACCTGAGGAGATATCCTGCAGCCTGCAATGCACAAAACAGGAGAGTTGAAGAACATAGTTCAAAACTTACAATCACAGACAATGTCAGAGTTAGGATGTATCAAAGTACTGAGAAGATTGGTCTCTCTCAGTCTTCTTACCCATAGAGCAGTGCATGGTCGAGGTGCTCACACAGCCGCTGTAGGACCCGGTCGTGATTCCGAATGGCTGGGGTTTCATCTTCACAGGCAGCAAAGTAACTCTGCAACTGCAGTCAGTGCACAAAACAGGTGGAACTGATGTGAGTAGGCCCACAGCCAAACTAGAAATATGGTGATTTCTTCCCCAGTCATGAGACCCTGAGAGGAGTACCACATGTATCAAATATTGACAGCTGACAAGCATGATTGTGCAATGTCTGTCTGAGGATACAGTATAGGCTTTGATGGAAGTATGGAGCCTGAAATTGGTTAAATGCTACAGTATATCTGATCCCCTAAATGGTATTATCATGACTAACTTAAATTAATCAGACTTTTGTGCGTCACCTCAGAAAAGACCAGTTAAACAGCACTGACTGAATATACTGGAATGTAGAAATGTAATAAATTCCAGTCCCCTGATGGTAACGTGACCACGAGACAGACTGGGGACAGGAATGAACCAAATATAGGCAGAAGATGATTTGAATATCATATCAGGCAAGGTCTATAAAGCAGTGGTCGTCTGGCACAGCACAAATACTTTGGAAGGATGGGACTCAATGTTACCACACTGCACAGGTTTATGCAAAGGGTGAATGTCAACATTCAAACAGGGTTCAGCCTAATTTATGAAGACACCTAGAAGTCAAATACTGAATGTCAATGTTTTCACAGTACTCATGTTTATCTGAAGCAAGTTTATTGAAATGTGTTTGGAAAATTAGCAACAATATGTTGTCATTCAAATAGACCTAGCTAGCTACCCACGGGTTGCTGAATCGACCATGACAAAGAATTTTAGAAGCAAGTTTATTACGTGACAGTATCGATATGCGGCAGTCAGGCAGCAGCAGGATTAGTGCTGTTGTGCTTTGTTTTCACCAGCCATTGAATGTCTCGACTAACCAATACAATACTAGTGACGTTAGCTAGTAAACAAAACACCCATGTTGATATACTTAATCCATATTTGTTAACTAACTAAACAATGTTCAAGGACCTTACAGTCATCAACTGTTTTCTTTCATGAACCAGGCCTACTTATCCTAGCATGCGTTTATTTTTACGCCTGCTACGTAACTTAGGGTAATACTCATGTTTAGTCTTCAAATAAGTTAGCTAGCATGAAGAATGTGTGCTTACGAGACATAATATCAAACTTACCTTCTTGACAGACAAAGAAATGTTTTCCAATATTCGGTCCTTGACTTTAAGTTGATCCATCACTGGTCTCCTTGGCTGCCTGCAGCTGTCAGCTGATTCCCAGAAGTCTCGATGTGGTCTGTTGATGTTCTCAAAGCTAGACAACTAATAGCTAAGCTAGCTAGCCATATACATTTAATGCTGGTACAGTAATTGGCTAGCACACAACATAAACCATCAAGCAAGCAGCTGGCTAGGTAACGATAACGTTACCGTATTAACGTTTCCGTAGTTAAACTAGCACACAAGACAGTGGCAAGTGCTAGCTACTAACGTTGACTAGTTTCCTAGCTGACGTTAGCTAGCTACAGTCTCAATACTAGCCTCGGAAACGCTTCGAATGACTATTCAACTAAACTGGCTAACACGTTAGCTTGCTAGCTATCTAGCCAACGCGTTACCTTAGCGCTAGAGAATGAATCTCCCACTGTCATAGGTTGCGTAGTTTCGGTGTAGCTAGCTACCCAGTATTTTAATATCCGAATTGTCCTTTAATATATACACTTCTTCAAACTTACTTTTACTGTAGATAAACTTATCATTGTGAAATTGCGAGACCATGAGCAAGTTCAGGCCCAATGTTTAGTCTAATGGAGGAATAAGTTCTTGACAATGCTAAGCTCAGCAGCTAGCCATTCCAAGTCCTACGTCACTAACCGCCTGTCAATGAGCTCGTGACACACCAACAAAATGATTGTAGACAGATGTGGGAACGGATATATTTTCGCAAAAAAATGAATAGTAATATATGTTCTGCCCTGTCCTGCTGCATGATATGTTATTGACTAATAATGTCATGTCAACATTTTATTGTAGCTTTCAAGGACTTGTTTAACTTTCTAGTAGTTGAAAATATGTTAGGCTTACCACAGAAACAGATTTTATAAGACAACTAAAATATTCAGTGCATTTCCATATCAATGTGTTTTTAATCCTCGTACAAGTGGGTGGGGGGGGAAAAAAACAAATTCATGGAATATTTCCAAACAAGTGCTTCACCTGATATTGAGATCTGGACGCAACATCCAATTCCCAACTTAATTTTAGAACGCTCACAGATAATTTAAGTGATTATTTTATACATGAACGTTTTATTTTTTTTGTACAAAAGCTGAGTAAATTGGCCTGCAAAGCCCTAATTAAATGCCCCCACAACCAATATAGAAGCAACAATTACAATTGTCAACTCTTTTTGCAGGTTCTGACAGACAATTTAAGCAACCAAGAACCTTCACCCCCATTATCTACCAGCCCTCCCCTAATACACATTTATCACCCTAGTCTGACTTCTCCTTTTCTTTCATGTGAAGGAAGACTATGCTGAAGACAAAGAGTCCTCCCATCATAGAGAAGACACTGGCGTAGTATGGAAACGCAGAGGGGATGAAGCGGTCATACTGGGTGTGCTGCAGGGGTCGCACCGACACCTATGGAGGATGTATACATTAGCAAATGAGCCTCTTACAGTTCAGGACTATATTATGTTCTTATAGTGTGATAGGTACCTTCCATTACAAAACATGTTTTAATGTAACAGTTCCCTCACCTGAGTGGAGGAGTACAGGTGTGTGTAGCCTAGCCTGTTATAGTCCACCTTGAACTGGAACACTCCATACACGTCAGGCAACTTAAACTGGACGCTGTACTTATCTCCTGTTAAAGAAAGAAGAAAAAAAAACACATTTCAAATCAATTTGTATTAGTTACATGATTCGTAAACAGGGGCAGTCTAACAGTGCAATGCTTACTTGCATGCCCTTCCCATCAATGCAGAAATAACATGAATAAATACACAATGAGTAACGATAACTTGGCACCAGTACAGAGTAAATGCGCAGGGGTATGAGGTAGATATGTACACATAGTTAGGGATAAAGTTACTAGGCAACAGGATGGATAAAACAGTAACAGCAGCATATGTGAGGAGTCAAAAGAGTTAGTGCAAAAAGTGTCAATGCAGATAGTCCATTGTATATATTGGTTAACTATTTAGCAGTCTTATGACTTGGGGGTAGAAGCTGTTCAGGGTCCTGTTGGTTCCAGACTTGATGTATCGGTAGCAGAGAGAACAGTCTGACTAGGGTGGCTGGAGTCTGAATTTTTAGGGCTTTCCTCTAACACCACCAGAGGAAGGCCTTAAGAGGTCCTGGAAGGCAGGGAGCTTGGCCCCAGTGATGTACTGGGCCGCACGCAGTAACCTCTGTAGTGCCTTGCAGTCGGATGCCAAGCAATTGCCATATCAAGCAATGATGCAGCCAGTCAAGATGCTCTTAATGGTACAGCTGTAAAACTTTGTAAGTTTAAAGATGCACACTTTTGAATATAATTCTTTGATTTGGGTTATTGGAAAACTTTTCTGCCTCGTGAGAATTACAACAAAAAATAATTATGTAAATAATCATGGAAAAAGATTGTCCAACGTTCCCTCTATTTTTTTGCCAGCACTGAGCATATTTCAGGTCTGCTGAGCAGAAACTTGAATGTTGTGAACATTTTGTGCAACGTCCAGCATGCGTTTACACTGAGCCTGTACCCACTAAGTTACCATTTTAACAGTGGCAAATTAAGCTACAGTCTATTTGATCAGAATGGCCTACCATACATTTTTTTTTTTTTAATGGAGAAAAGGCACCCCATAACATTTTCACATGAAAAACAGCTATTCTATGACAGCCTACAGTAGCCGCCAATGTGTGGCATTCAATATAGGCCTACATTCCCATGAGACTTTAAAAAAACGGTGCAGAGCTTGCATTAACCTTTTTAGCCACTTGTCCTTCAGACAAGTATGTGACTCAAAATGTATTGTATGATGCAAGAAACCACCTTATATTCATTATTCCCATAACATTATATTAGAGAATCAGACAAAAATGTATGCTACCCTCTGCCCATTAGATTCTTCAAGCCCGTCTCAAAATACAATACTGCCCCTCTTAACCTGACTTACTTTTCAAAGATGGCTAGAAATGTACACATTTCATGCATTTTGTAGGCAGCAATCACTCCATTGCGGACCAAAAACTAGCTATAACTGGGATAATAACTCACTAACAAGCTAAGAATATCAACAAATGTGCACACGGGCTCTGCACCTTGATCTCAAAACAAGCGCATCTAGGCTACTCGTAAGTTGCAGTCGCTCGTGCCTGTAGAATCCCCATTTCGATACACTCTGCCTACAACAAAAACAATATTTCATAGTTTGCTTTATTTTGGTATATTGCATTGAAAGGGGCTGATATTGAGTCGATCACAATTACCACAGTAGAGGGAAACGTTGAGCTGAAAAATATTGTAAACTAACAGTGCGAAAATCAAGTCAAGTTCAGAGAAGTTGAATTTTGTGCATCTCTGCAGGGGCAGGTATTTTTTCACAGACTGCTTAAAGAGAACATTGGTCATGTCTGTGAAATATTCATACCATTTTTCTTCAGGTAGGTCCTGACGAAGGGGTCAATTCTCACAAACTCCAGCTGGATGTCTTTTCCGTCAAAGGGAACCCAACTGCCCTTGGACAGCTTCTCAATAACAACGCTGTACTCCTGTGTCGGAAGTAAGGGACAGAAACAATGCCATGCCACTTGATGAAAACAAATAGCTTCATGCTCACTAATGAGCTCAACGGGCATATTTTCAACTTTGAATGTCCGTTAAATAAACATAAAAATGGCTAAATACTGTCAACATAGATTAAATCATGGCCTTAAGTGCCTCACCACAAGGTCTGTGATTGTGTAGGCTGCAGGAGGGGTGCTCTCGCCCACAGGATGATGGGTAACAGCTCCCACCCGGAGTACGCCGGCCTCCTTGAACACCCATTGGGACAGAGCCTCAGCCAACTCCATGTTCCCAGTCTGAGCGTACCTTCAAGGAGGTGCAAGACAGGAATTAAAACAGTTCCATTTCTAGAAATACAAGGGTGATTATTGGACAATTAAAGTGAAAAAGTAGGGCAGGCAATTGCAGATCAGATGATGAAAAGCACTAGGAGAGAGAGTTACCTCTGGGAGCCAGGTGTGGCCTTCTGCACAGCTGAGTTGAAGAAGGCGTCGCTGAAAAAGTACAGTGAGCCGCTGAATACCACACGGGCGTTGTTCCTGGCCTGGAGTCCAGCAATCAGAAGAGTGTTCTTTCCAACAGCATGGGGGTACTGTCCAGAAAGAAGGAGAACATAGTGTCAACCAAAATATAACGTTACAGGGATAAACACCTTATACATGCACATAAATTATTACATTTTCAAAGGAGAATGTTTGATAAGGAAGGAAACAGTGCTGGTAATACCTGAGAGATGGGCCGGTCAGGGAAGTAGGAGTAGGATGTGGAGGAGCCAGTCAGGATGTCCAGGACCAGGGGGTTATCTGGGTCTGCCACCATGCTGGGAGAAGATGACAACAATCCTTCACCATGGGAAACAACCCAATAACAGTGTAGTAATAACCCTTGTTAAGAGCAAATAATTGTTATCCACTGTAATGATAGACTCACCCAACACCCTTGAAGAGGATGGGTTTGTCACTGGGGTTCCCAACAATAGTGGGAGCCTTCAGCAGATTCTCAGGATCAGCAACAATCAGGGTATGCTAGGGGAAAGAAAAACAGTTACATCTTATGATCATAACCCACCTCAAGTGCTCTGTAATTCAAATGGACACTCAAGCCACATCTTTCTGGTAATGTAGACTTCTTAAGAAGTCTACATTACCAGACAGGTGTGCAAACAGTGCCTCTATAAGCAATTGCAAAAACTACAGCTTAAAGGTTTACATTAGAATGTTATCTACATCTCTTCTGCTTACCTCACCAGGGTCTGACACATCGTAATGGTGGTGGTCAATTACAGCAGTCTTCTCCTCATCAAACTCAATCCCACATTCACTGCCCAGTTCTCTAAGTGGGTCACCTAGGGCAAAAGAGAGGACAAAACAATGGCACTAGTTCCAGTGTAAATGAAGAAGCAAAGTGTGTGGTTTTTACACGCATCATGGAAGAATAATCCATCTTTGCACTTACCAATATCAGAGCCAGCAGCCACCAGGACATTGCCTCCACCATCAATGAATGATGTGATGGTCTCAACATTGATGTTGCCACCAAAGTCTTAAAGGAAAAACATATGCATTGAATAGTTTAAACTCTGTAACAAGAGTCACTGAGTAAAGTTATGAAATGCCACAAACATTTTCAACTGCAATATTAACTAACCTTCCACGGATGGGGAGAAGATGATGAGGTGGTCATAGAGAAATTGGCCATATTTGATCAGGGAAAGTGAAGGATCATCTGCAGTCTTGAATGAAAGGTCAAAACCACGATCTGCAAAAAGAAACAGCTACATCAGCCCGCTGCAAATGTATTTGCTTTACACATTTGATCCCCTAGGATATGCTGTTAATCAGTCATTTCTAGTGCATATAAAGAATGCACTACTTTGAGGGATGTTTGTATTAAAAATGTGTATTGCCTTGGATATACATTTGGGAAACGTCATGTAACCGCACATGCGCAGTGGGGTCTGTAAAATGTGCAGGATGTAGCTCAGCAGTACACTACAATCACAATTAGTGCAAAAAGCGAACATCGTCAGGTGGACAGATACGAGCCATCTTCGTCTTCAACATCGACAATGGGAGCTAGCTAGGTACTATTTGACCAACAATCAATGCCACACGCCCCAGCAGTGACACCTTTTCCTATGCAACGTTAACAAAACTAGCTAAGATTAGCTAGCTAGTAGTGGACAGATATGAGCGCTAACTTAGATTAATATCTGAACGAAAACACGTTGTTATTGAATGTAATATTGCGAAACCACTAGCTACCTAAGTATCAATGATTGAGAAAAGCATGAGTATTCCTTCTCTCCTTCTCACCTGCCAGACTGCGGAAGAAGATTGAATGGGTGTCTCTTATGTTGAGGTTGTCCAACAAAACGAGTGTCTTTCCGTCAGCCAATGCCATGTGCATCATAGACGATATTGTTAAGAAGAAAATACAATTGTTTCCCAACAGTCTGGATTTTGTTTGAGCCATGCTTACGGTCCGTTTATTGGATAATAACGTAGTACTACCTCGGCTCGTTTGTATGTCTGATGTCCGCGTCGCCATTTTGGGAAATAAGCCGACGTCAGCTTTAGCAGTAAACCTACATTTGGCCTCAGAATTCAGCCAATCGCACACAAGAACGCGTCCACCGTGCATTCAAGTTTGACAATCAATGAACACGATCAGGGCACTTTTATTTTATTATGAGGAAGTGTGATTTTCTGTAATATCTGTGCGAATACTTAATTGTTTGTATTTTTATCAATAAATGATCTGCAATACTGTGCAGAATCATAATTTAAAGACACAAGTGGGTCATACATTCTTGTCCCAATATGCAACATATAATGCATTATGCCGGTCAGTTTTAAGTGTTACTGAACTTTTTTTATTCATCCAAGGAACACGTGTGGTGTTAGGTTCAACCACATACATTTAACAGTGAAGTGGGAAAAAACAAGCAGCTCAGTTCTGTTTTGATGTAGCCGTCTTTATTGATCAGTTTTTATACATTCTCCCCCTCCCCCATATTTAATCAGTCATTGATTTAATTTAAAACAGAAGGTGTATGTCATAATCTGTATTGTTCCACTAAAAAAAGATTTGCACGACCTAGTATCAACCAGGACTGAATATAATCATAATCTACACACATTGGTATGCGATGTTAGGTGTTCCTGCTGCCATTAAACTAAGATTTCTCAAGGAAACATATATTTTTATGCTAATATAGGCTAGCATACATAGTCAGTTAATGACTTCTTGTACTTTTTAATACCTGCCAAGTCAGTGCTACAAATCATTGAGGAATGACAGTGCAGGGCTGTTTCATGATTTACACAGGGATCAATTGGAAAATAATCTTGTCAACTTGTGGAATGAATCCACAACTTGTCATTTCTCATATGGATCCCACCAATAGGAAGTGATTTCAGTTTTCTCCACAAAGAGTAATTATAATAGGTTAGTAGGAAATAGAACAAACGTCAACGTGCACAGCATTTACATTGTTTGCCTGTCGACCATGGACGTGCAATGTGAAAGAGAAACAACATTTCTAGCAAGTCCTTCTCACTCAAAATGCTAGTAGCACTACACAAAGTAGTCTATCAATCGTTTATGTACACTTGTGCTTTTAATGAAAATACTTCAATGAAGTATACTAAAATACCTAAACTAAGAGAGGAACATTTACACTATCTCAGTAAAACAAGGCAGGAATCTGTAGGCAATATTTTACTACCTATCTGTTTTTTACTGTCAGGGAGAAGAAAAACAAAAGTGGTGTGATGTATCAACTGACCTTCCTGCCCTGGGATACACCGCATGATGATTTTCTAAATGAATAGCCCATTTCTATATTTTATAATATACATTTTAAACATACAGTGCAAAATTGACTATAGCATGTTACATACTACTGCTATCGTCTAAAGATATTCTAGAATTAGGGGAACTTATTTCAGAAGAGGCTAACAATGCTTTGCTAAATCTCTATAAATCTCTATTAATGATTATGTAAACTCGTGATTAGAAATCTTACTTTCCTTTTCCCACACAGGGCAGGAAATGGTCAAAAATGATGACTAATTACTCACTCAACGCACTGTAACTTGGGGTGTCATTGCACACCAGATATAATCAGTTCTTCAATGTACTTTTCTTCCCTAAGCCTCACACTCCATCTCTTCTCCCTCTGTTCCAGCCTCATCTTTCCCCTCAGGCTGGGAGTCAGCTTGGGCCACCACCTCTCCCCCCTCCTCCCCCTCCTCCTCCTCAGCCTCACGGGTGTGGAAGACGAGCTCCCCTCCCTGGATGACCTGCTCGGAGGCGGGTTGCCAGGTTGTGGTAACAACTTCCCCCACGGCGGTGGCTCCTGCAGCAGCGGCGTACTGCTGGTAGAAGTCCGAGTCAGCCTGGAACATAACCAGGGCCTGGGCCGTGTGGATTCGCACGTGTTGGGCCAGCGAACTGGCATCCAGGAACTTGTCACCGCACGAGTCGCACGCATACAGGATCTGAGTGTTGGGGTCTGGGAAGAACAGAGAAGACTGATGGTGAGGATGTACAGTACGTGTATAAGGAAGTATCATCGATAGCCCCAGACTTTATTGTGTGTTATCCTCAATGATTTTATTCATGTGCATGAATGGCTTTTTAAGTTTTATGTGTGCTTGTTTTTTTTTTAAATGGTCTAATTAATAAACTAAAAAAATACTGATATTACATTCCGTGTTATCCAAGTGATGAATAGTAATAGCTGATCAAAGCTGCGTTGGCCAGTCTCACCTGCTTCCTGCACCTTCTCCACAGCCTTGGTGATCTCTGCTTTTAGAGCCTCCGTCTCGTCTGCTGAGACCGATGAAGCCACAGGCACCACTGGAAACAGACAGAATCCATAGAAACGCACAACAGGAGAATTTTCTTCATTATTCCGAGTCCATTTCTTTCTTACTCTCACACAGCCACATTCCTTTCAACTCATTCTTATTACAGTCACATCCACTGCATACCACCATTCTCCTCCCCCTATCTGAACTTAATTTAAAAATAAAAAAAATATTTTACCTTTATTTTACTAGGCAAATCAGTTAAGAACAAATTCTTATTTTCAATGACGGCCTAGGAACAGTGGGTTAACTGCCTGTTCAGGGGCAGAACGACAGATTTGTACCTTGTCAGCTCGGGGATTCGAACTTGCAACCTTTCGGTTACTAGTCCAACGCTCTAACCACTAGGCTACCCAGCATGCTATCGGTCTGACCTGTCAGCTGGGCCACAGAGCTGCCAGCCAGGGCCCCTGTCGCCAGGGTGACGATGTCCTCAGTGGTGACGGTGACGATGTTGATCTCGTTGTCGTCCATCTCTGAGGCCGACCCACCGTGAAACCCGTCACCCCCGTCGTCGCTGTCGCCCCCGGCAACCACCAGGCGCTTCATCCCGGCCTTACCCTGGTGGACGGTCTTGACGTGGGAGCGCAGGTTGTCAACGCGGTTGAACCCGCGGCCGCACTTGTCACACAGGAAGGGCTTCTCTCCTAGGGGATGGTGGGATGAAAAAATGACTTGAATGTAGACTAATGTTATACCTCAGGGTAAGGAGGTTGGAGGGACACTAAAGACAGAGGGGATATAATGTACCCAGATACCCAACAGCTTTGTTTTCTTCACTGGAAATATACCTATATTCCATTTTTTTTTTACATATTATGTACTATTTTTTGACTATCCATTAACCTAATGTACAGTAGCAGACATAGAAAGATGCCTGAGCAGAGCCCCAACTTCTGTTTTTCAGAGAGAGAAAAAAAAAAATTTGCTTTCTGTCAATGTCGCCAAGGGTGTGGAATACATTAATATCCACTACTTCCAGGGAACCTCACTTTCTGCTCACTCACAATGGTACTTCCTACCTGTGTGAATGATGATATGCTTGGAGAGATCCCCAACGTTGACAAACGCCTTGTTGCAGATGTGACACTTGTGTGGCCGGATGTTATCATGGTGACGGATGTGATTGGCCAGCTGACTGGACTGGACAAACCTGAAGTCGGAGAGAGGACATAAATGTTATATCAATAGGATCATACTGTGTGTGTGTGTGTGTTTACCTTTTGCCACAGCGGTCGCAGACATAGGGCTTCTCTCCGGTGTGCTGGCGGACATGAGCGATGAGTGAACTGGCCTGGGTGAACCCCTTCCCACAGATCAGACACAGACACGGCTTCTCCCCTACAGGAGACACACACACACACTACAGTTACATTACTGTCTCTAACCAATGATGCACTGCACAGGCATTTCCCGTTATTTTTGCACATGTTTATGTTACACACATGTTAAGGCTACACAGTACAAAGCATGAGGTAAATGTGAACCGTCATATAAATCCATTTCGAGGACTGTTACCTGTGTGTATGCGCTCGTGTCTCTGTAGTGCCCCGGGGTCGGAGAAAGCTCTCTGGCAGTGCATACAGATATAGGGCTTCTCCCCACTGTGAACACGCAGGTGTCTCTTCAAATTCCCTGGGAAACAAAACTACAGTTATATACCAACACGAAGACCAGAGACTAGTTATATATATATATATATATATGTATATATATATCTCAACACAGAGAGCGACCAGGGCCTGTGTTCATAAAGTGTGTAAAAGTAAGAGTGCTGACCTAGGATCAGGTCCTCCCAAGCAATCTTATTCATTAGAATCAGTGTTGCCTTTTAGATCATAATTAATAAGATTACATGAACAGTGAGGTCCTGATCCTAGATCAGAACTCCTACTCTCTGAGACGCTTAATGACTACAAGCTCAGAAGTCCACCTCTCGTCTAGTCTGTTGTTACCTGAGGTGGTGAACTGTTTGCCGCATTCTTTACACTTCAGAGGGCCGTCTGTGATGTGGATCTTCAGGTGAGCCTTTAGATTCCCAGTCTGTCCAAACAGAGGAATAGCCAGGTTAGAGTACAGTTAAACATTTCAATGCAAGGATAGAGAGAAACTATATACAGGGTTGTACAAAAACACTACAACATTATCAGTGTAGTTGTGTTTTAGTAGTGGTCCTAACCTGGTTGAACCGCTTGTCGCAGTGCGGACACCTGTGGCCCTTGTCGGCATCATGGGTCTCCAGGTGGCGCATCTTGGCAGTGGGGTCGGAGAAGGCCCGGTCGCAGTAGTCGCAGTGGTACGGCTTCTCGCCGCTGTGCACCAGCATGTGGCGCTTCAGGTTGCCAGACGTGGTGAAGAGCTTGCCGCAGTCTCTGCAACTGTATCGGGCCTCGCCCGTGTGACGCTTCCGGTGCAAGTTGAGCAGGCTGATCTGCCGGTAGCTCTTCCCACATGAGGAGCAGCAGTAAGGTTTCAGGGGGCTACGGAGAGAGAGACATAAGATATATTTAAGTAAAATATAGCTACTTATATTTACTCAGGTGTTGAGAGGTTCGAGAGGATGTTGATGTAATGAAACTCAGATTTTTATGACTGTCTTGATTTTAATTCACTATCAATTTGATCATCGTTATTATCAACAAGTTACAAGGGGATGTGTTGCACAAATCGCCTCGTTCATACAAAGTCTTGTTTTTGAACATTAAGAGAGGGTAGATCTCTTCAAGCAAATCTAAAATGAGAAAGTAAACCAATCAGATCTGCAAAGAGAACATCAACAAGGCCCCAGAAATAGGACAAAGGGATTGGTTTGTCATTATGCCCGTGAGAAAGACAGGTGATGAGCTTGATACGAACCTGTGTGTTTTCTCGTGAGCCTTGCAGGCAGCCGGGTCTGAGAAGGCCTTGTGGCAGTCACGGCAGCTGAAAGGTTTCTCTCCTGTGTGAATGCGAATGTGTCTCTTGAAGTTCCCCGTGTGGGTGAACTTCTTTCCACAGTCCTAGAAAATACATGGCACGTAAGTTAGAAATGCGCAACCCCCAATTACATGAGTGTAAATGCAATATCCTCTATTTGATAGGACAATACACAAACAGTTTAAAACAATAAGTCCTCTAATGGGGAATGGATCATGAAAAAACATTCAAGCCGATAATTTCCATGTTTAATCACAGTGTGCAAAGTAACCACACACATAAACAAGCACGCGGTTCCCACCTCACACTTGTGAGTCACAGAGCCGTAGGACCGTGACTCGGTGCGGTCGGTGACAGCACCCAACCGTAGCTGCTTCCTCTCCTCTCCACTCTCTGTCCCCTGGCTGTCTTCTCCCTCATCTCCTTCATCCTCCTGCTCTTCTACTTCTTCTTCTTCACCACCTCCCTCCTCTTCCTCCTCCTCCAGCTCGCCCTCCTCCACCTCTTTTTTCTCTTCATTTACTGTCTTTGGTGCGCTACTCCCCTCATTGGAGTCATTATCTATGAATAGGAATTGCATAACCATCAGACACTGTGGCCCACTGCAGTCAAATATTTAGAAAATATAGCCTTCCATCTTCCCTTACTTGAAGTAGTCACTGATCCGATATGATTGGATAGGAGAAAGCAAGGTAGCTTTAACCTATCCAGTCATGGCAGATCTGTAATTACTCCTAGGAAGGTCAGTCAATCTGTTTGTTTACCCTGTGAGAGGTTGCGTCGAGGAGCTCTCCGTGTCCTTCTTCTCCTGGTGCTCATGTAAGACCTACAGGCTGCAGACTTGAATGGCAACTCTAAGTACAAAATAAATCTTCATCAGCACAGCAATATCAAACATACAGATCATCAATGAAAAGTATGAAGACAAATTATTCACATACTGGGCGTGTAGTCCGCATCCGAGGGGTCATCCTGAAACTCAGGCACATCTTTGGCGGTGCTCTCCACCTCCTCACTTTCAGCTGCAGCTTTTCTCTGTGTGGCGAAGGTGGAGGTTTTGGGGGGTCTTCCTCTCCCCGGGGTCTGTTTGTCTGGGTTTTTTCTGGAAATCTGGCCATCGTCCAGGGTGGTCTCCTTCGGGTCCTCCTGAACGCCCTTTGGCCCTTCATCCTCTGCTGAGGGGCTTGGGATTTCCTCATCATGTGACCTTGTCTCTGATGGCTCCTTCTCCGTGTTTTGCTCTCCTTCCTCAATCTTGTCTTTATGGTTTGGAAGAAATGATGGATGAGAACAATATTAACCAGAAATGGTCAATTTCCTGAAGAAAATCAGTGTGCTTGCTTCAGCTGTCCCAAAAAATGTACTGATAACATTAGTGGTCTTGTTAAAGCGAGCATGCTAATGACTGTGTACTAATAACCGCTGTTTGTGAACTGATCTGTACTGTACTCACGGTCAATTAAGTATTGTGTTGTCTGGGATGTGGAGACTGCCAAAGACTGGTAGGCAGAACAGGCATTGACTATCTCCTGCATCTGCAGGAACGTGGCCACCGCCACCACATCCTCCACATTCTGAGGATTCAGACTCAGCTTGGCCGTGTACATGAACTCAAGGACTTGGCCCAGACCTGCAAAATACACAGGGATGGATCCATGAGCCCTGCTGTGACTGAGGCAGGCAACCTAAACATGATGTTGAACATGGTCTTGGATATTAAGGTAAAGAAAATAATTCAGTGTTTTCCCTCCATATATTTTTGTCTTAGGTGGGGAATACCATAATTCATAATAGTGTTATCATTTTCGAACAAGGCTTTTAGGGGCAACAGCAGACATCCACTTATTGCAGAAATCCTAACTCATCAACCAGGGAAAGGCTTATGTACCTGCTGCGTTGCTAATATCCAGGTGCACCACATCCTTCTGGTCCAGGAAGAGGGTGCGGAAGTAGGCGCTGCAGGCAGCCAGCACAGCCTTGTGGGCCTTGAAGTCCTCCCCATCCACCACAAAGGTACAGTCGCAAAGCAGGCCCAGCTGACGCTGGTGATTGAGCTGTTCCAAAACCTTGCCACTGTGCCAGGGAAAGTCCATCCTGGAGAGTGGGCGCCTTGGGAAGCTATTGACACAGTGGATAGGGTTACAGTTGTATTGGACTTAGTCAAGCAGGTGAGGCAACACATTACCACTGTCAAACTAACCTACATGTTTGGAACTTTAAACAAAAACATGTCTGGAGAGGGGATTCATTATTGCTATTTTATTGTGTGTTACTATTTTGTTTTTCTATTTGTTAATTTTCTTACTTTTTAACTGTATAGTTGGGAAAGGGTTTGTAAGTTAGTAATTCACGGTAAAGTCTACACTTGTTGTATTCGGTGCATGTGACAAATACAATTTGATTTGATTCTCACTTAAAATGTGACTAATAATTATGATATAATCACTCACGGTTGGTTTATTCCTCAGTGCATTTATCATATGTAATTTAATAATTTGACATTTCCTGACAACTAAATAATCGGGCCTCACAAGATATAGAGCCCCACAGTGGACGTTTCATAATACCCATAAAACCTAGCGGTCAAACAGGGAAACAGTTCCAATTGTATTTCCACCATTAATTTTTTCCCATAAGGGACTTCAGAAACACTTAAAATAGGGGCGTAGGCTTACCCTGGCATGATGTTTTGATAACTCTCTCGGACAAGGTGACTCTTAGTCTCTATTTACTCTCAGATTCAAAAATGCTAATTAGCATTAAAGTAGACATCTCTAGCTGACGCCTTTGCTAACAGGTATTGTGTCAATTTAAAACTTGCACATGACCATTCACAGAATTGTCAATATATATTTTTTTGTGCCAATTTATTGATTACTAAATTTAGCTAACATATAGTTAATCCAGAGATTCTTACCATTGCTTTGATTTGGTAGTCTCGTCCAGATCATCATGGCATTTGTAGTTTTTTTTATGATAGCCCTATTAGCAGATAATAAGCATTTATTTTTTTGGGTGGTGAATATATTGTAATGAAACAGCAGGGAGCAGGTCTCGAACCCTCGACCTTCTAGCCCGAGGTCCGGCGCGCTATCGACTGTGCCGCAAAAGCATGCTCGTGCGGCAGAGTCGATTTCCGCGCTTATAAACCCAGGATCGTTACAATATTTATAAAAGGCACCTTAGAGAGATCAAAACGTCACGCTTGGGTAAGCCTACACAAATCACAGCTCTTATTTGAAATGTTTCTAAAAATCCACTATGGGGAAAATGAATGGTGGGAAAACGATTGGAACCATTTCCCTGTTTGACTGCTAGGTTTTATGGGTATATGACTCATTCTGTGGTACTCTATGGTGTTGTTTTATTAAAAAAATTATAGCAATGCAATATTAAATTTATCAAAAGCAGCCAGGGTTGGCCTATATCGACAATTGACTGTTTAAAAGTCCTAGTTTAACCATCGATGCGACAGACTGTATACGAATGGTTCGCAAATCATTTGTAATTTAAGGAATTTCATGAATTTATTTTTTGACGATGCAGAAGATTGATTACGAATCCTATATCCTTCTACCCTCGCTATCCGGGATTAATTTAGCGTGTCTAGACATGCATGTTTTGGACAAACAAGATGGCGTTTGGCTATAGAGAGGCCTTTCTCTCTGCTAGTCCTTAGAGCCTCGTTCTGTACTTTAAGCATACGCCATCTTTCAAAAGGAGTGCATTAAAATTACCTCTCAAGAATCGCAGGTTTCTCCACTCCAAACGCTTGTTATGTTGTTGTTTCGTAATATTTTCTCACAATCCGTTGAATTCGTTCAATCGAGTTTTTCGGTGATCGATCTAGCCCCAAAGACTCGATTCACCGCCATCTTCCACTCTCTGATCGATTGATAGTGGCCGGGTGGATAGTTTACATAATGCGCACGCGCAGTTTTATTTCTGAGCGTAGAACGGTGTTAAAAAAATGGCCATGTGATGGCGCACTAAACCTGGTCGTATTCAAGATGGTTCTCACAGTAAGAATTTCTTTCACTACTACGTTGTGCCTAAACTTGTATATGTTCTTTTAATCCTCATAATGACATACTAAAAACAATGGACAGCTTAGGGTGTAAATGTTTGAAAGGGGTAAGAAAATAGAAATGTAGCTATAGCCATTCTTAGTGGTGTGCACTTTTTCTTTTTTCTGACACTGGCCTAGGTCTTCTGAGCCATGAATAGACAAACATGAAACATCATACATTGATGCACACAAACGTTTATATTCTCTAAATGAAAAATCAATCAACTACTTTATTCACACAACTATTACAATGCACAATGGTAACAGTAACAGAGTTCAGTAGAAGAAGCAATACTTAGTTGATGGATGGATGTGTGTGCGCAGGCTCGTGGAAAGGGCTGGAGCAGAATAGGTGGAATGGTATCAAATACATCAAACACATGGTTTGATGCCATTCCATTCACGCAGCTCCAGCCATTATTATGAGCCATCCTCCCCCCAGCATTCTCAATTTTGTGTGTGTGTGTGTGTGTGTGGAGGTGATGTGTGAAGGTGATGTGTGTGTGTATGTGTGTGTGTGGGGGTGTGTGTGTGTGTGGAGGGGATGTGTGTGTGTAGAGGTGGTGTGTGTTTAGAGGTGATGTGTGTGGAGGTGGTGTGTGTGTGTGGAGGTGATGTGTGGAGGTGATGTGTGTATGTGTGGAGGTGTGAAGGTGATGTGTGGAGGTGATGTGTGTATGTGTGGAGGTGATGTGTGTATGTGTGGAGGTGATGTGTGGAGGTGGTGTGTGTGTGTGGAGGTGATGTGTGGAGGTGATGTGTGTATGTGTGGAGGTGATGTGTGTATGTGTGGAGGTGATGTGTGTATGTGTGGAGGTGATGTGTGTATGTGTGGAGGTGATGTGTGTATGTGTGGAGGTGATGTGTGGAGGTGTGAAGGTGATGTGTGTATGTGTGGAGGTGTGAAGGTGATGTGTGTATGTGTGGAGGTGATGTGTGTATGTGTGGAGGTGATGTGTGTATGTGTGGAGGTGATGTGTGTATGTGTGGAGGTGATGTGTGTATGTGTGGAGGTGATGTGTGTATGTGTGGAGGTGATGTGTGTATGTGTGGAGGTGGTGTGTGTGTGTGGAGGTGATGTGTGTATGTGTGGAGGTGATGTGTGTATGTGTGGAGGTGGTGTGTGTGTGTGGAGGTGATGTGTGTATGTGTGGAGGTGATGTGTGTATGTGTGGAGGTGATGTGTGTATGTGTGGAGGTGATGTGTGTATGTGTGGAGGTGATGTGTGTATGTGTGGAGGTGTGAAGGTGATGTGTGTATGTGTGGAGGTGATGTGTGTATGTGTGGAGGTGATGTGTGTATGTGTAGAGGTGATGTGTGTATGTGTGGAGGTGATGTGTGTATGTGTGGAGGTGATGTGTGGAGGTGATGTGTGTATGTGTGGAGGTGGTGTGTGTGTGTGGAGGTGATGTGTGTATGTGTGGAGGTGGTGTGTGTGTGTGGAGGTGATGTGTGTATGTGTGGAGGTGATGTGTGTATGTGTGGAGGTGATGTGTGTATGTGTGGAGGTGATGTGTGTATGTGTGGAGGTGATGTGTGATAACTGGGAAAACACAAGAACAAATTAGGCTAACTGTTGTCAATCCAAGGCAGCTATTGGAGGATGTGGTATTTTGAGGAGGTGGTATGGCAGAAGAAAAAAACGTTCCAGCTTAAAGGGCAGAATGAACATATAATGATAAAGACATTAAATGAGAAAAACAGAATATAGCATTACAAAATACAGGCAGTGAGGGAACAGGGGTAATGGCTCATGGGAGAGTCCTGTCTGTCTTCTTAGATCTTGATCTCAGTGCGGAAGGTCTGTGTGAGCTCATGCTTGGATGGGTTTCTACGGGCCTTGACTGTTAGCGTTCCCTCTGTGCCCAATGATGATGTCACAGAGGTGGGGTCCACATCCTCAGGTAGCTGGCACTTGTGGGTGAAAGTGTTCATCACTGTGCCATCTGCTGCCAACTGTTGAAGTGAAGATAGACATGAGAAAATGACCAAGATATTTTTTCATATCTCAAATATTTCTCAAATATTTTAGAAACAAAATTCTCAAAATCACAGAGAATTTAATTGTTACTAAAAAGAGATATGCCCACCTTTTCTGCATGTACTTCGATCTGGTTGTTGGAGGTGGTGACAATGACGTCCTCTGGAGAGAAGTCTTGGACATCCACTGTGAACTGGTAGCTGTCTCCCATTGTCTTGATCTTCCCTGCTGTCCCTGTCCGACCTGGAAACACAACCAAGACATATGGTCATGTGCTTACTGAGAGCTATCCATTCTTGACTGGTTGAGTGCAGCCCAATCACTCTTATCCTTATATAATAACTAAGATGATCATTCTTACTTAATTAACCTTAGATGCACCTTAACATTCATATGTAAAATAAATTCACACACAGTCCAAAGGTTTGGCCTGTTTACTGTCTATGCATTAATTATTTTTAAAAAGTGTTGTGTTAGAATGTAAATTAGTTAACGTGTGTCCCCAAATTGGAAATGAGCATTCCGCTGTGTGAGCTGCCTGGGTGCCTCTTACTTGTCTGCTTTGGCTACACGATGGCCAGTTTGACAGTGTGTGTGTATGCTAGTTGATATGCAACAGTCTGGCCCGTCCTCTCCTACGCCTCATCCCAGTCATTCTCTGTGTGTGAGGTCACGGCGCTGGCAGTGTGTCCAACATCCCCCCTCCCATCCAGCCCTGTCTTCCCTCCATCGGCAGCCACCTCCTCCTTTTTCCGGAGGCACGGGCATACCAGTCACAGCACCAAAATACCCTGCTTTGCCCTACTGCTAATACCCACCAAACAACCCTCCCATTTGCCCTGTGATGTCCTGTTGAGAAGCTGTTGGGTCAAACACATGGAAGCACTTGCGCGCAGAGCCTTACAGAGAGTTCAGCAGGCAATCTACACACATGAATACATGTGTGTGTGGCACAGAGACACATCTAATACATCATGAATTAATTATCCACAGACAAATTCATTCAGCAATGGCATTTGATACTATATGTATGGAATAAGTAGAATATTACAACCTAATATATCATGTATAGCTATATATATGTTATGCTGGTCCAAAATCGGGAATTCATGTAAAATCAACTCACTGGGAAATCCCAAGGCATCCGTTCCAGGACGCATGAAAGAGCCAAAGTCCTCTGCAAAGAGCCCCCTGCTCTTCTCCATGTATGGGTTGTTGGAGGATGAGGAGGAGGAAGAGGTCTGCTGGAAGCTGCGTTCCGATCTGTAGGCAGAGGAGTTGGTCACACTCATTGATGGCTATCTGCCTGAGAGGTGGGAAAAGGATCCGCTTTTTAAAGAGAGAAAGGGAAGATATCCTTGTTGTTCAGTCTTGGACCAGTCCACTCAGTTTACATCAGAGGGAAAGTGGGCAGATCTTCGGGTAGTTCGTAAAATGCTATCTTTACTTTCCCACTGTTTAAAAATGTGTGTCTGTGTCTATCTTTTGGATAAGTGTGTCGGTTAAGTGTGTGCACGAGCATAGCCAGTCAGTCACACATACAGGCTCTTATATATATTTGGATCCAAGCTATGTTTTTTTTTTGTGTGTGTGGTGGGGGTCACGTGTGCGTTTCTGAAGGATAACAGTGAGCTATATTTATCATGTGAGGGAGAGAGAGAGAGGGTCTGGGGTCGGAAAAGTTATGGGCGATGAGGGCTTGAGGTTAAGAGAGAGAGAGGCTCTGACAAAGAGAGAGAGAGACGGTGAGAGGAAGGCAAGAGAAGGGGATGAGTCAACAGTTGGCATTCCAGACACTCAATACCCCAAATAGTTATCTACTTCTTTCCTCTACTCTCTCTCTATCTGTTTCTTTTCTCTGTAAGCATCACTTTCCCTTTCTTGTCATGACATTTGATCATATTGTGGATCAGTGGTTACATAACATGTACTCTTGGCCATAAAACTTCTGCTGCCTGCTATTCACCCACATATTGGTTACAATTGGTGTTATTATACTTATTTCAAGTAATTACTATTACAAAACTAGTGGTAACTGAACCAATTAGTACTTGGGGTTCATATCTAAATTAAGTAACTACTGTGTATCAGTTTCTAAATATGCTGTTTCTAATTAATTAATAAAGTGCAGCTAACCTTTGTATTCCTGTCCTTTGTTCTTAGTATGTAGGCTACACTGTTCATCTACCCATTTCAATGGGTTGTTTTCGTTTTACTTCAGAGAAGAGGCAAGGTGGAAAGAATGCGCCTGAAAACAAAGCCTTTGGTGGAGGACTGATGATTGCACCAGGGATTAGGTGACATTGTTTGGGAGGGCACAGTAGCTATTAATATCTGTAGGGATTTCAGGACATCAATGGAACATTTTGAGTCTCTTTGAGCCACTCGTCAATGTTGATGATCCTTTGCCCGAAAAATCAACATTGTCCACTGAAATGGTTGTAAATAACAGTCTGCAATTAATTAACTAATTGACTTACTTTTCTCAGCTTCACTGCTCCTTAATCCACGAGGGGAAGCCCAAAATAATGGATGAATCAAGGGCAATAAAAGTTCAGCTCTGTATGGTCTCTGGCTCTGTCCTTTAAGGTCACGTAGAAGTGATTCCAATTATACAATTTACTGCACTGTGACACATCATATTCCATCCTATCAGTGTAAATGCTAAGTCCACTACTAATCGTCTAAATCCGGCTCAGCAACTCACCACCTCCCCACAGAGACTGACCATGTCTCCAGTCAAGAGACCTGTCTGAGTGGGCTTCTATTATAGACAGATTAGTGATTTGGAGAGACAGAGAGATAAGAAAGGGAGAGGGGAGTGGGGGGAAACAGGGAAAAAGATGAAGGGTGCTGGAGAGGAAGATATTTGGAAAGAGAAACTAACAAGAGAGACAGAAAGAGCAGTTTGCCAGAGAATGAGTGATTGAGAGAAAAAGAGAGAGCGACAGGGAGGAAGATAGACAGGGAGAGAGAGAGACAGGGAGGAAGATAGACAGGGGGGGAGAGAGCGAAAGGGAGGGAGGGAGTGTTATCGTTCTCAGCATGTGCTGTTCTGAGGCATTAAGAGAGGGAACGCACATTAAAAGTGAACCTTATACACACAGCCTAGTAACTCATGTGTCTCATCAGTGACATTGAGTCACTTCTGGAGAGGTCACTGACGCCATTAGCTATGACCAGCACAAGGCATGTGTTTTGGATAGTGGGAAATGTGCACAGCAGATAGACCCATAGACATTCTAACACACACATATACACACACACACACACACACTAATATCATTCCTATTTTTGGGCATGTGGTTGTGTTTGTCTCAGCTGCCATGTATTATATAACGCTCCCATTCTCACTCTCCCACTGTGTGTCTGACTGACTGACTGCCACTGGTCCCGGAAACAGATTAGAGCACTAGAGTTCCAACCAAGATGATTTTCTATGGAAGTTACAAACTTGTAATATCAATTTTCACATTCACTTCATTGTGTTGTTTCCATGGAAACCAGTACGGAGTTGAGAAATCAGAATAGGGTGTCATTCAAATACGTAGCTGTAAAATAATACTGAAGGTGGCTTAAAGTGCAACTACACTTCCTGATTTGGCCTCCTTTTAGATTTGGTTAATTAAGAAATGTACCATGGCATTATGATTGGATCACATGCAGCTGCACTTTGAATGGATGATTACTTGTGTTCTGCCAGCTGTGGGCATGTGGGCAGGATTTAAACAAACCCAACCTTCATTTAAACAAACCTTCAAAAAACTGTTTTGGATGAGACTGACTTTTCTTATTTACACGTTGTAGGCTGTTTTCTGAATGAGAAGTTGTTTTTTAGGGGCAGTTGCTCTTTAAGGGAAAGAGGAAGATACAAATTAACTTGTGTGTGTGTGTGTGGTTGCATATGCATCAGACCAATAATTACCTTCACCTTGAGTGGAGGTGGGTTAGGGAAAAAATTGTCTGGGAGCCTGAATTAATTCCAGTCACAATTTCAAAGCGGACTACCAAAAACCAAACCTTTACACAAAGGCTCCCCTATTTCTCATGCACATTATTTCATATTGAAAGTGACTTGTGAGGTCTGAGTGGCTCACAAGTCACCACAGGGATGCTGGCCCATGTTGATTCCACTGCTTCCCACAGTTGTGTCAAGTTCTTGATACACACAGGAAACTGTTGAGGGTGAAAAACCCAGCAGCATTGCAGTTTTTGACACACTCAACCCGATGCGCCTGGCACCTACTACCATACCCCGTTCAAAGGCACTTAAATATTTTGTCTTGCCCATTCACCCTCTGAATTGTACACATACACATCCATGTCTCAATTGTCTCAAGGCTTAAAAATCCTTCTTTAACCTGTCTCCTCCCCTTCATCTACACTGATTGATGTGGATTTAACACAAGTCATTACACAATTACAGACAGACAACATGAAAAACTACAGGTAATCTAGTAAAAAAACATAGAATTCACAAGAGTATAACAAAATCATAAAACAGCTCATTAAAAACATTGACAGGTCAGGGAATCAGCCTTAAAAACCTTCATTAATTATTTAAAAACAAAAATGTAGGAAAGTTACTAACTTGTAATATCAGTTTTCATGTTCACTTCATTGTGGTGTTTCCATGGAGACCAGTATAGAGTTGTTGAGAAATCAGAATGGGGTGTCATTCACATACGTACCGGTAGCTGTAAAATAACACTGACTGCTGAGTGTTCATTGAAAAAAGTGAATGAAGGGGGAAAGGGTGACTGAAGGGGGCTTATGGGAAATAGGAAGAGAAACATTGTGTGTGTCACCTTGGGGGGGGGGGGGGGGGGGGGGGTCACCTTGAGCAGAGGTGAGAGAGAGAAAGGAGAAAGAGACATTGGCAGGTTGCTTGAATAAATTCCAGTAACAATTTCAAAGCAGGTGACCAGAAACCAAACCTTTACACGAAGGCTCCTATATTTCCCATGCACATTCTTTCATGTTGAAGGTGACTTGTGACATCTGAGGAGCTTTAAAGCAGCAGTCTTTTATATGTACAAACAAGACACATACAGAAGGTCAACTAAGGTGTTCTGTTTCTATCACCTCTCTCCAGACTCCAACTTTCTCCCATATAACTTCCTTGCTCTGCTACTCACATTCTCACCAGTGGTAAAGTGAGGGTCATATTGGATGTGATAAGGTTTGATAAGGACTGTGGGCTGTTACAAATGCAAGTCATACTGTGAGATGACAGAATGCATTATATTTCATAAGAAATGTTACCCATATTAGATGTTGCAAATAAGACTTTTTCCAAATACATAATATCCATTGGCCATATTGGTCTCTTTCACACACTGAGACACATTGAGATAGAACATATAAACCATTTTTTACATTTAGTTAGCGCTGTGAGGCTAGTTCTGTTTTCAACAATCTTTTAGAATAATAAAAGCATATGAAACTGAAGTTAATCAAGTACAAAAGTTGCAAATAAAAACTCAGGAATACACACCCTGCAGCAATGGCAGGTGAAGGGCATTCCTCACATTGGCGGCATACCTAATGGCACCCTATTCCCTATATAGTGTAGGACTTTTGATAAGAGCACTTATGGGCCCTGCTCAAAGTAGTGCACTATAAAGGGAATAGGGTGCCATTTGGGACGAGCCCATTGAGTTCTTTCAAATTGTTAATATATTCCAAATGGGGCCTTCCACCCATGACCAGTATGGTAATTCATTAGAAGTGGTCTAATTTGTGAATAGAACACACCAATACCACACAGGCATCTTGAAGGCAAGTCCTCTGTATTTTTATTCAATTGATGTGACATACTTGATTTTGGTTATTCTTTTAGTTCACAGAACACTTGTGAATTAGATAAATGCATTTTCTTTCAAATATATATTAGTACAGAAATGTTCAGGTGTTTAAAATTAAATTACATGATAAAATGATAGTTACACAGTTTAACCATTGAAATACCCAAGCAACTATATAAAATAGAAAATTCAGAACACCTTTGTGGAACTTGAACAACTCCACAAACAGCTTCAAGCAAATGGACTGCGTCCAACATATTGACTCAGCAAAAGTCAATGAAGGAGACAAAACGGACGTAGAGCTACAAAATCAAAGGGACAAATTCATAGAGGGACAAAGACTCCTCACCGATGAGCAGCCGTGGAAACCATGGAAACGGTCCCGCTCCTGGGTAAAAGGTCAGGCAAAATGGATTATTACATCTTTTTTTACCACCGATCAATGCTAAACCCATCTATATAATGTTACAGTTTTTCTCAATTGCGTACAAGCAATGTTTGGATCTCTATTGAAATGTATCTATAGCAGAACAGCAAAGATCAAATAATTTTCTTGTTTTTGTATCTGCTTTGCATATCTCACGTTTTTTTAACCTTTATTTAACTAGGCAGGGGCAGAACAACAGATTTTTAGCTGGACAGCCAGGGGATTTGATCCAGCAACCTTTTGGTTACTGGCCCAATGCTCTAACCACTGGGCTACCTGCCACCCCAAAAGCTCACCTTTTGCAAAATACAAATGTCATCAGTGAATACAAAATTCACTGTTAAGTGTTTAGTTCACAGAATATTAACGCATTGTTTTCATCAGAAGAGAAATGTGTGTAAATGTGTTCACTGTTTCCGACAATCAGTAAATACTACTTTAATAAATTCTAAATCACCCCATTTGAGTAGTGTCATACAATGTACAATATAGGGAAAGATCTAGGCAATAGGGACTGTCTTATTTTTATGATTCCTCACAATATTGTGGACATGCAGAGATGCAGAGAAAGTTGGTTACTCCTAAGTAACTTGACCTACTCCTAAGTCATCATCTCCAAACATTGTCACCTTCCATTAAAGAGATTTGCTTTGCTGAGGCCTATAAATTCATATCGGTTGCGTTCCTCCATTGTATTCACCTGTCCTTATTCCTTTTGTGGATTGTGTTTCTGTGCGTCAATGGAAAGTCTACAAAACTATTTTAGCAAACCAGCCTTTGTATTGAATACATGACATTTGAATGTTATGATACCGATGAATAAATCCTGCACACAATGTGCTTCTTTTTTGTATATTTTTTTATAAGTAATAATATTTGATTTGATGTGTATGAAATTGTTTGGTGAAATACGCATAAAATTAGAGTAATTGTCCATAATTCTGCAGCTTTGGATAGTTGTACTTCCAATTTTGATCATGTTGATTTACTGACTGCAAACTGTTTTTATTGATCTACTGGGATTTTTTTAAACAAACTAACTTTCTGGTTTGTCTGCTTGGACTCTGGAGATGCTGTAAGTATGGTTGCATTAATCTTTTTGCAGGCAACTGTGTTCTTTTGTTGAATGTATTTGCAGTTTTGACAGTATAATACCGTTTTGATTATTTATGATGTATTTATGTGTTGAGGCAAGTATATTTTGAAACACATTTACTGTTTTGCAAAAGACCACAGAGTTCTATGTCTTGTGGGCTCAGATTTGAAAATCGATATTGTTCCAAAAAATGCTTGTACGGGATTAAGAAATATTGTAAGTGCCTACTTCAAGGGTAATCTGCTCTTATTTCATGTATTGTCAGTGTGTTCTATTACCATTTAGTCTGTGGTAAGTCTGCTAAGTTAACACATGTTGCTCTTTGTCTAGACTTTCTTGTGAGGGTCAGATGTGTCATGGGTTCCCTGATGGGTATGGAGTGGTACTGTTTCGCTGCTCTCGGGATTCTGACCGCCTTCCTTAGTTTTCTCATGGACCTGAGTGTGGCAAAGCTGCTTCGAGGTTAGAAACACACACACATATGCACAAACATTCAGTATAGAGTATGTAGCTGGGTGAGTGATGTCTCTCTCTCTCTCTCTCTCTCTCTCTCTCTCTCTCTCTCTCTCACTCACTCTCTCTCTCCACATCTCTCTCTCTCCACATCTCTCTTTCTCTCTCTCTCTCTTTCTCTCTCTCTCTCTCTCTCTCTCTCTCTCATATTGTAGCTCACCAGTGGTTGTATAGTCAGTTGGAGGGCCACTGTCTACTGCAGTTCCTGTGCTGGACCCTGTACCCAGTCTCACTCTCTGCTCTATCCACATCTTTCTCTCAAAGCATCTGTCCATTCTCAGCAGGTAGGAGTTTAATAATTTGTCCCGCCCTGACAATGTAACAAAGTACAAACATGGTGTTTTTATCCAAGTTACATAAACGTTAACTGACAGGAAACTAAAATAATTAGGGTATTTTCCAAATCCACTGAATGGCATTTAGAGCTATGGAGCCAACAGAAAAAGTCTAACATGATCTTATCAATTAACCTTCTATGAAATAATTAGTGGAAAACAGAAGAGTCAAACACTATCTATTCAATGAACCTATGAAACAATACGTCTGGCAGGCAGAAAAAGTCAAACGTCATTGAATTGATGAATCTACCCTGAAATAATTACTGGCATTGTCCTAGTCAGTATTTCTCTGTTTCTACATTCAGTGCAAGGGATTGACAAGCTATTGGTCATCTCCTATAGGCTACATGAGGACTGCTTAGAACTATAACACTTGAGAATTTGACTGTCATCATTTGTTTGGTAGAACTTTTTGCTACCATGTCCTAACACATGTAGAAAACTGTGAAATATCATTGTGCAACAGGCTTTAAAAGAATAATGAGTAAAAAATAGTTGGTTGGAAAAAATGATACCACACAGGTCCACTGAGGTCTAAGCCCCTGGTTGGCTCCTGTCTTTGGCTTTCCGCCTTCAGGTTCTGGGGTTCCAGAGGTGAGGACCATACTGTCTGGTGTGGACATGCCACATTACCTGTCCCTCACCAACCTATTTGCCAAATACGTGGGTCTCATCTGCACACTGGCAGCCGGCAGCACTGTCTTCCTGGGAAAAGTGGTATGATACTCTTATGTTTTACTTTCTCTCTCTCTCTCTCGCTCTCCTCTCATGCACACAGACACAAATCATGTTTTTTCCCGATCTATTAATTTCCTGGGTTTTTCTATGTTTATTTCCCCGTTCCAACTTAAAGGGTCCATTTGTGCATCTCTCCACCATGGTGGGAGCCTATCTGAACCAACTCTGCATTGTTCTCCGTGGTGAGAAGGAGGTAATACTGTGTTACAGAAGAAAAAAAATCCACAAAGGGGCAATATGTTGTGTACTCATGTCCTCTTCTCCATGTTTTTTTCTATAGGAGAGAACTGAAGGAGCGATGCTGGTCGTGGCTGCTGCTGTTGGAGTAGCCAGCTGCTTCGGGGCCCCTATCAGTGGTGTGTATAGAAGCCACATCACCATACAGTATCTAGAATAGAGTATTAGAATTCCAGTATCTTTTATTTAAATGTATCTCCTCACTTCATCTGTCTCTCTCTCCATCGCGCTTTCCCCTCTCTCTCGTCCTCCTTCTTTTTCTGTCCCGTCTCCCCCACACCCTCTCCCCTGTATCTCTCTCCCTCCTCTCTCCTAGGTGTGTTGTTTAGTGTGGAGGTGATGAGCTCTCACTTCGCCCTAAAAGATTACTGCCCATGCTTCTTTGCGGCGGCCTGCGGAGCGCTCACCTTCCATCTGCTCTCCATGTGGAGCGGCGAGCAAGGTGAGGTAACCAATAGAATTACATATAATACATGTTTGGAATGTATCCTTGACCAAGATGGCTTCCATTACCACCACACCTTAGAGCTTTAGGCGGATTGGTTGCTTAGTCATCTCCAAATAAAATTGTGCACAATGAGCACTTTTTGTTTCTCAAATACATCGTTACGGTTTTGGTTAGCTAGCTAGAGATTTATTTTCCATATTAGCATAGACGTGCTATCAGTCAAAACACCTCAAACCAAGACATGGTATCAAGACCAAGATAAAACGAACTGAAGCGAGTTACTTACGATTCCCCACATGGCAGTTTCTTGTCATCAATATCTGGCATCCAGAATCACAACAACACACGGCCTTCTGCTCCACTGAAGCTTGCTCACCATTTTCGTGGCGTTCTCAGCTAACCCGTCTATGAGGGTCAAAGCCTAATGTAATTGTTTTAGTACTGAATCTAGATGCATTATATAGTGATTTGATTACGAAAGGCCAAGAGAGAGTTGTGTGCAGTAGTATAGAGTGATAGGGTAGAAGACTGTGTTCTATGCCTCCTCCAGAGACTCTTCAGGCCTTGTTTCAAACCAGCTTCTCAGAAGACCTGCCGTTCTACCCACTGGAGATTCTGGTCTTTGCAATATTGGGGTAAGTCTGTTTTGTCACTATGTTGGTGAATCTTCTATAGTGGGGTAATATTTGATATGCGTATATATCCTGTATACCTCACACGAGACCCATAATACGACTATAAAGTTAATATGACAAAGTACATAAAATAAATTATCTGACTCCATAAAATGATTTAGCGATATGCAACAAATACTCTTAAAGAGCTACAGGAATAGAATATCAAGAAGGGAATATGAATTGTCTATATCAAAGGCAGATGTTTAATATCATTGTAAAATTAATGAAATCACATACAAGGCATAAAGCTCAAGTTACAAAGCATTAACAAGCATTACAAAGCATTATTCTAGGCATGACCAGAGAGTGAGAGAGAGAAGTCATAGTCTGAAAGGCCATGCCACCAGAGTCCATGGGGTGGGGAGAGAAAGAGAGAGAGTGTATCTCACCAGCACAGGTCAAGAACAAAGAAAGAGAGGGAGACAATGAAAGCTTAGAACGTTTTATAAGCATCTGACTTGTTAAGTGAGTCAACTTTCATCAGTCCTACATGATTGAAAGACAACAAAACCTCTGCATCACAGAAATGGGGGAAAATGGGGGTTGGAGAGATAATGCAGCATTCCTAAGACAACACAAAGGAAACCTCGCATACAGTTAATGAGTCACTTTGGGGCTGTGCCGCCCTACATGTTCTATATTTATAGTTCATCTACAGTGTTCAAAATTGTTAAAATTGTTATTCATGTAATCGTTGCATCAGAGTAAGTGATGTTGTTCAGCTTTCATTAGATTGCAAATGTTAAACTTTGTCTTGCTTCCATATGTTACCATCATACCTATGAGCTTTTCTCCACCATACCTTTTCTCTGGGTAGACTCCTACATTTCACTCTTTCCCCTCTCTCAATGACTTCCAACTGCCCATTGCTGCCTGTGCTATGGCTATATAAATGCATACAGTACCAGTCAAAGGACACACCTACTCATTCAAGTGCTTTTCTTTATTTTTTTTTACTATTTTCTACATTGTGTAATAATAGTGAAGATATCAAAACTATGAAATAACACATATGGAATCATGTAGTAACCAAAAAAGTGTTAAACAAATCTAAATAGATTTTAGATTTTAGATTCTTCAAAGTAGCCACCCTGCCTTGCTGACAGGTTTGCCCAATCTTAGCATTCTCTCAACCAGCTTAATCTGGAATGCTTTCCCAACAGTTCTTGATAAATAAATTAATAAATTAACAGAGATGGTACAGTTGCATAATTACAAAACATGACACTTGGGATGTACAGTAATGAGCTGTTGTTGGCTGCTTTTCCTTCACTCTGCGGTCCATCTCATCCCAAACCATCTCAATTTGGTTGAGGCCCGGGTGATTGTGGAGGCCAGGTCATCTGGCACTCCATCACTCTCCTTCTTGGTCAAATAGCCCTTACACAGCCTGGAGGTGTGTTGGGTCATTATCCTGTTGAAAAACAAATGATAGTCCCACTAAGTGCAAACCAGATGGGATGGCGTGTTGCTGCAGAATGCTGTGGTAGCCATGCTGGTTAAGTGTGCTGTTTGAGCCGATTTGGACATATTTGTATAAAAGACTGAACATACCGAGCTCCATGTACATTTGTGTAAATATATAAAATATTAATGTATATGATGAAATATTAGGTACGTACCTTTATGATTTATATTTACCTGATTGAGATACATTTACATTTACATTTAAGTCATTTAGCAGACGCTCTTATCCAGAGCGACTTACAAATTGGTGCATTCACCATTCATTTGTTGTTAGTGTAACTCAGTTTTTGCCCCCCCCCCCCCTCCCTGAAGGAGTCCTTGCTAGACGCGGGAGCGGTATAGTTTTTTGACCATACAGACAGGTCATAATATGTATTTTCCATATCAAGTATTCTATGCTTTAAGTTGATTGGATAATCATTTATTTGTTAGATATAAGAAGAATTTAAAAAATGTTGCACCATATCCCTGGATGTCATTGAATGTTTGGCCGTTTGGAAACCTTGAGTGTGGACTGTATGCGTACCAAACAACCCCGCTTCAGGCTTGGGCAGTGGCTATGGTAAAGAGGAATAGAAGCCACTACATGTGCCTTGAATTCTAAATAAATAACTGACAGTGTCACTAGCAAAGCACCCCCACACATCACACCTCCTCCATGCTTTACGGTAAATTCCACAAATGCAGAAATCATCTGTTCACCTAGTCTACCAAAAATTTTAAATCTGGACTCATCAGACCAAAGGACAGATTTTCCCCCGTCTAATGTCCCATTGCTCGTGTTTCTTGGGCCAAGCAAGTCTCTTCTTATTATTGGTGTCACTTAGTAGTGGGGTTTTTTCAGCAATTCGACCACCATGAAGGCCTGATTCACACAGTCGCCTCTGAACAGTCGATGTTACTTGAACTCTGTGAAGCATTTATTTGGGCTGCAATTTCTGAGGCTGGTAACTCTAATGAACTTATCCTCTGCAGCAGAGGTAACTCTGGGTTTTCCTTTCCTGTGGTGGTCCTCATGAGAGCCAGTTTCATCATAGCGTTGGATGGTTTTTGCAACTGCACCTGAAGAAACGTTCTGCATTGACTGACCTTCTGTCACGACTTCCGGGAAGTTGGTCCCTCTCCTTGTTCGGGCGGAGTTCGGCAGGCGACGTCACAGGTTTTCTAGCCGCCACTGATCAACTTATAATTTTCCATTAGTTTTGTCTTCATTGTACACACCTGGTTTCCATTCCCATAATTATATGTTCCTTATTTAACCCTCTGGTTCCCCCATGGTTTTGTGCGTGTTTGTTCCGTTGTAAGTTGGTCTGTATTTGTGAGCTTGATTATTTTCCTTCTTGGAATATTTGTTGTTTTGAGTAAAGTTACGTGAATTACTCATCTCTGTGTCCTGCGTCTGACTCCGCCTTACCTGCTACACCTAGACGCCTTACACCTTCATGTCTTAAAGTAATGATGGACTGTATTTGCTCTTTGCTTATTTGAGCTGTTCTTGCCATGTTCTTGCCATCTTCTGTGTACCAGCCCTACCTTGTCACAACACAACTGATTGGCTCAAACTTATTAAAAAGGAAAGAAATTCCACAAATACATTTTTTACCAATGCACACCTGTTAATTGAAATGCATTTGAGGTGACTACCTCATGAAGCTGGTTGAGAGAATGCCAACAGTGTGCAAAGCTGTCATCAAGACAAAGCGTGGCTACTTTGAAGAATCTAAAATATAAACACTATTTTGGTTACTACATAATTCCATATGTGTTATTTCATAGTTTTGATGTCTTCACTATTATTCTACAATGTAGAAAATAGTAAAAAAATAAAGACAAACCCTTGAATGAGTAAGTGTGTCCAAACTTTTGACTGGTACTGTATGCTCCTGCAGCTCTAACTGTGTATTTCTTTATCTCCCCAATCAGGCTTCTGTGCGGAGCAGGTAGCTGTGTCTACCTATTCTGTCACCGTTGGATACTGCTGTTCATAAAGACAAACAAAATCCTAATCAAAGTCTTGTCGACTGAGTGAGCAACCTGTGTTTAGAAACACTCCATTGTATATTTTTCTGTGAATCAGCCATTTTATATTACACAAAAACATATAACCGCATGATGATAAGTTGGATGTTGATCTAACTGTTGATCCATTCCATTAAATAATAAGATGCTGTTTGGATGTCTCTCTCTCTCTAGGAAGGCCCTATACTCCGCTATGGTGGTGTTCCTTCTGGCATCTGTGACTTTCCCTCTTTCTGCTGGTCAATATATGGCTTCCAAGGTGAGAAGGATTTTTATGAGACAACATTGACAAGACATGACATTGAAAGTATTGTCGCAGGATTGTTATTTTGAATGGATAAGTTGGAAGGCTCCAGCTTCTTCTTCTTCTTCTTCTTCTTCTTCTTCTTCGGTGAACCCTGCTGAAGGAAGGTGCTTTGTTTTTCTACCACAGCTCACCATTAAGCAGCTCCTCTCATCCCTCCTGGACAGCAGGCAGTGGACCTCTCAATCCCACAATGCCTCTGTGGTTTTGCAGCCAAACTTGTGTCCCTGGTCAGAGTGGATTCCTTCAGGGAATCCATACCTCACTCTGGGATTCTTCCTATTCATGAAGGTACATGGGAGGAAAATAATAATGGATAGAATTGAAAGAGTAATCTATATATGAATAATGTGAAAACATTTGTAAAACCTTTATCTCGAATTCACAAGAGATGAGGTTAACGAAAGCAGAAGTGCAAATATATCAGCCCCAAGCTCCGCCAGGGGGCACAATTATTCCTTTAGTCATTTCTCCTCTGGCGTCCCAACTTGATCTGCCCAGATGGTTATACACTTGTGTAACCCCTCGACAAGCAGCCACATAAAACATTATCTTAAGGGTCTGCATATTTTTCACAGGTTTTTTAGGGCTGTTCGGAATTAAAGATAGTTTAGGAGGAAACTGGCACCTTTGCAGCCTGAATGGAGGATGTTTTATGTGGCTGTTTGTCGCGAGTGTATCACGTCTGGGCAGATCAAGTTGGAACGCCATAGGAGAAAACGACACAAGACATAATTGCGCCCTCTGGCGGACCTTGGAGTTGGCACTATACATTAATTTGACCGTTGTGCACTACTCTGGCTTTGTACATGGACTGTGAGTCAGTACATCTGTGTGAAAAAGCTTTTATGTGGGGAGAAAATTGTGGAAAAGCTCATTTAAATGGTTCAATTGTGGAAAGCTCATTTAAATAGTTACATTTCAGCTGATTCTCAAGGCAATTTTCACACTCATACAGATTCCTATTCATATCACAATAATTACAGTCATTCTGACAGTTAAATGCAATTCTTGAATATTTGAGCAGAATGTTTGACTTCCACTGTCTTTCATTGTTTCTGTTGTGGAGCTGTGGATGTTGGTGTTGGCTTGCACCTTACCCCTACCAGCCGGATACTTTATGCCTGTCTTTATCTATGGTAAGTGAGAGGAGTTAAATCAGCCTGGTCCCAGATATGTTTGTGCTCTTTTGCTAATGACAACTCCATTGCTGTCATTGTCAAGCCATGTCATTGTCAAGCCATAGTTAAAGCCATGTTATGATAGCACAAACAGACTGGCACTTAGGCTAGGGGAGAATAACCAAATCATGTGGCCAAACATGTGACCAAACTGCCGATGAGTATCGCCACCCAATACTAAGTAATGTGTGTTCATTTACATTTTTGATGTTAACAATTGTCCCTGTATTTGTTGCTGTTGGTCAGGTGCTGCTATAGGACGTTTATTCGGAGAAGGATTGGCATTTGTGTCCCTAAATGGTGTCTATTTAGACCAGGACAGGAATCCAATCAACCCTGGAGGCTATGCACTGGCTGGTAAACTTGTATACAGACATGTCATTTGAAATGGATAAATATAAACAATGGTATCTTTATTTACATGGTTAGCAGCTGGAAACAGAATGATGAACTAATAATTTCAGAAGGGAAATTCTGTTTGTTCTCTTTTGCCAACTCTTACATGCATCTGTTGTAACTCCAAACATGTTTGCCATGACAATTCCATAAGGATTTGGCCAGAGAGGACAAACAGACTGGGCTAAGTTCTAATTTGTTTGATCTAAATTAAGAATTTGGGGTGTTCAGCATACCTATCAAATAGAGATAGGAACATGGATGACATAAGGTTCCATCCTTTAAAGCATGGGCAATGAGCTATACTGTATTGTCCATGCTGTATCATCTAAGGTGCAGCAGCATTCTCAGGAGCGGTCACACACACGCTGTCCCCTGCTCTCCTGGCTCTGGAGCTGACCGGCCAGTCCACTCACGCCGCACCCATTCTCCTCGCCACACTGGTGGCCAATGCCCTGGCACGCTCTGGGCAGCGGCCATCCTTCTATGATGCCCTCTCCATCAGCAAGAAGCTCCCGCACTTACCCTCCCTGCTCAAGGTCTGCCCAAGGTGAGTCACACAGGACACATTACCCAGCTAGCACAGAACATTATCATAACATTCCCTAAAGATTTTATTTTGGTTATTCAAAGATGACATATTTTTTAACACAACTTTCTGTCAACAAAATGTTTTAGCTCAGTAGCAACAGCAAGCACTGAAGAAAGTGTATGCGAAAACCAAAGATTTTATCAAAGAGACACGTTTTCAAACCGCTCAAACATTTTACAGCCACCCACACATATTAATGGCTCCTCCTTAAATTATTGGACTACAGCTGCATTTCATAAGTGAATCAAACTAAATACCCCAGTTATTGACATGAGAGATCTTCTGTTTCCCCCAGGCTCTCCTCTGTCCCAATAGGGAAGGTCCTGGGTCCTGGAGGTCCAGTGCTTGAGAGGACAGCTGGGCCAACGGAGGTTCAGCAGGTTCTCAACACCTGCAGCCAGACACAAATCCCTGTGGTTGACACACTGGGTGAGTGTACCCACTTCAAAACCTAGTAGAGATAATTAGCATAGCGGCAAGCCCCTGTCCACCTGATGGTGATAGAACAGCGGTTTGTCGCATGGGGGGTTCTGATGGCAAAACGACAGCTGCCCTGCCCTCCCTTGCCTTGTTTACTGGGACAGACTTACAACATTTAATTAAACCTAGTTTGAAGGTTTTTTGTCCTACATATGGTCGGGGTCCCTGTGACATTATTCCACAATAGTTAATGGCAACCCAACTATCACTTATACGTCAACTGGCAGTCGCCATGTTGCTATGGGCATGAGATAGAAATTATGAACTATGTAAAAGCTTTTACTGTCTCAGTTTGATATGACAGTGCTGTGATAGGAGATGGGGAATTAAGAAATAAGTGAGAAAAGGTCCATCAGGTCAGGTGAGATGTATGACAGCAATTAAATAAGTTGGAGGCATTTGTATGTATTCATTTGAATGAGTATTGTTTTTCTCATAGCTACACAATACTGCAGTTAATAACACTGCAGTATTGTATAACTAATTGTGTTCGTCCCTGTCCTATGCTTCGCTCTTGGTTTGAAGACTCACGGATTCTGCTGGGATCAATTAACAGATCGGACCTGCAGACATTTCTATGCCACAACCACAATAAGGTCAGTGGATTGATTCAACCAGGAAACGAAGGAATGCTATGTGAGTCTATCACTCTTATTAGGTGTTTTGACATTGACAAGATGTCACATTCTGTTTTTAAACATGACATACCATTACTTTATTTATCAGGTATTGAAGAAACAGTTGGTGGATATGTGTTCTATTCGGCCTGTTTCTGTCCAGCTCTCTCCTGATACCACTGTCCAGGAGGTGAGGAGTTTGAGGAGACACTCACTTGTCAGGGGCACATCTGTGTAGGTGTATGGTGTCAATATAAGGCCAGCCTCTGTCTCAGCTGGACGTGTGTCAGTTTCATCTGTCAGTGAATTCTTCTCTCTCACTTGTGTCAGGCTCATGGCGTCCTCAGTGTGCTGTGTGGCGAGAGCTTGTTTGTGACTGAAAGGGGGAGGCTATCTGGTGTTGTCACATGGCCAGAGGTGACGAGTGCTTCCTGACATGCACCCACGCATGCACACACACACATAGACATTACCACTCCTACTTAGAGGAATGGAGACAGCTACACATTATATGAGACATACAGTACCAAAGTTTGGAAATACCTACTCATCCAAGGGTTTTTCTTTATTTTACTATTTTCTACATTGTAGAATAATAGTGAAGACATCAAAACGATGAAAAAACACATGGAATCTTGTAGTAACCAAAAAAGTGTTAAACAAATCAAAATATATTGAACATTTTAGATTCTTCAAGTAGCCACCCTTTGCCTTCTCTCAACCAGCTTCACCTGGAATGTTTTTCCAACAGTCTTGAAGGAGTTCCCACAACATGCTGAGAATTTGTTGACTGCTTTTCCTTCACTCTGCGGTCCAACTCATCCCAAACCATCTTAATTTGTTTGAGGTCGGAGGATTGTGGAGGCCAGGTCTTCCGATGCAGCACTCCATCACTCTCATTTTTGGCCAAATAGCACCTACACAACCTGGAGGTGTGTTGGGTCATTGTCCTTTTGAAGGCCTGATTCATGCAGTCTCCTCTGAATAGTTGATGTATGGATGTGTCTGTTACTTGAACTCTTTGAAGCATTTATTTGGGCTGCAATTTCTGAGGCTGGTAACTCTAATGAACTTATCCTCTGCAGCAGAGGTAACTCTGGGTCTTCCTTTCCTGTGGCTATCACATTTCAGGTAAGACCCAGATGCAGACAGTGTCAAAGTAACAAAAGTGTATGACTAGTGCAGGGGCAGGAAAAACAACAGGCAGAGGTCAGTAATGCAGATAGGTTGCAAAAGGTCCAGAATGGAAACAGGAGACAAAGGGCTGTAAAACATGAGTTTAATTCTGGAAACATGAAAAGTGGGATGTATACGGAGGGTATGGGGCAACAGAGAATGAACAGCAGAGGGACTGTTGACCTTGTAGATGGGGAAAGGGCAGATAAACCGGGGGGAGACTTTGCAGGATTCCACCCAGAGGGGAAGATCCTGGGTGGACAGCCATACCTTCTGCCCGAGACTATACCGGGGAGCCGGGTACAGTGGCGATGCGCTTGTCGTCGATACCTGGAGGTAGTCTTGAGGAGGGCCGACCAGGATCTCTTCCAGGTACGACGACAGTGGTGGACAAACATCTGGGCCAAAGGTATGCCCGACCTCTTCCTCCTGCTCAGGAAAGAGCGGGGACTGATACCACAGGGAACACTGAGAGGGCGATAGACCCTTGGCAGAGCAAGGAAGGGTGTTGCGGGTGTATTCAACACACACTAGCTGCTGGTTCCAGGTGGTGAGGTTGGCGGAGACCAGGATAGCGCAGAGTTGTCTCCAGGTCTTGGTTGGCTCGCTCCGACTGGCCGTTGGACTGGGGATGGAACCCGGAGGACAAGCTGGCTGACGACCCAATGAGTGTGCAGAACACCTTCCAGAACCAGGACGAGAACTGAGGACCCCGGTCGGAGACCACGTCCACTGGCAGTCCATGGATCCGAGAGACGTGCTGCACCATGATCTGTGACGTCTCTTTGGCAAAGGGTAGCTTGGGGAGAGGAATGAAGTGGACGGCTTAGGAAAACCGATCCACTACAGTCAGGATGGTGGTGTAGACATCAGACGGGGGGAGACCTGTGACAAAGTCCAGGGATATGTGAGACCAGGGACCGTGAGGGACAGGCAGAGGTTGAAGGAGACCAGCCGGAGCTTGCCGAGGAGTCTTGTTCTGTGCACAGATCGTGCATGCGGCGACGAACGAGAAGACATCAGGAATCATGGTATGCCACCAAAAGTGCTGTCACACAAAGGCCAGTGTCCACCTGGAGCCTGGGTGGCAGGCAAGTCTTCAGGAGTGGGCCCACTCCAGGACCGAGGAGCGGACCTCGTCATGAACAAACATCCGGTTATCTGGGTCCCCACTGGGGTTCAGTTGCGAATGCTGCACCTCACAACCTGCTTCCCTATTCCCCAGCTGAGTGCCGTCACCAGGCATGAGGTGAGAAGGATGGTCTCGGGTTCTGGGGTTGAAGCCGGGAGCTTGCCTGTAATTGAGGCGCTTGGCGGTGCAGAGATATTCCAGGTTCTTGTGGTCGGTCCACACAATGAACGGATGTTCCGCCCCCTCCAGCCAATGCCTCCACTCCTCCAACACAAGAAGGAGAAGAAGGCGCAGGGATGTAATTTAAGGTCCAGGGCAGGACACTGGGACAGGACAGCCCCCACTCCAATATCCGAAGCATCGGCCGGATGGGTCAGGATAAACCAAGATGGGAGCTGTGGTGAAGCTGAATGCCCGGTCAGCAGCTGGGGACCACGTGAACGGAACCTTGGGAGAGGTGAGGGCAGACAGGGAGGAGGCCAGGGTGCTGTGACCCTGCATAAAGCGGTGATAAAAGTTGACAAATCCCAGGAAACATTGCAGCTGCACGCTGGATGTAGCCTGGGTCCAGTCCACCACCGCTCTCACTTTTCCAGGATCCATCTGTACACTCTCTGCAGCTATGATGTAACCCAGAAAGGGGATGGGAGAGGGATGGAATTCACATTTCTCTGCTTTTACAAAAAGCTTGTTCTCCAGGAGGCGTTGGAGAACCTGTCGGACGTGGAGCACGTGTTCTTGGGCGGAGCTGGAGAAGACGAGGATGTCATTGAGGTAGACAAAGATGAACCGATTCAACATGCCGTAGAGAATATCATTAATCAGAGCCTGGAACAGAGCAGGGGCCAAATGGCATGACCAAATACTCGTAGTGACCACTTATTGTGTTGAAGGCAGTCTTCCACTCGTCCCCTTCCTGTATCTGCACCAGGTGTTAGGCGTTCTGTAGGTCCAGCTTGGAGAATACGGTGGCCCCCTGGAGCAGCTCAAAGGCAGAGGAGATGAGGGGTAGCGGTTCTTCACTGTGATGTCGTTGAGACCCCGGTAGTCAATGCACGGGCACAGGGTTTTGTACTTCTTCTCCACAAGAAGAACCCTGCGCCGGCAACGGAGGCAGAAGGACGGATGAACCCTGCAGCTAGGGAGTCCTTAATGTAGGTCTCTGTCGCCTGGGTCTCTGGACCCGACAGAAAGTACAGTTGTCCCTGGGGCGGAGTGGTTTCTGGGAGAAGGTCAATCCCGCAGTCATATAGTCGGTGTGGCGGAAGCGAAGTGTCCCGGGCCTTACTGAACACCTCCAGGAGGTCCTGGTACTCCACGGTAATGGCAAAGAGGTCCGGGGCAACTTCCGAGCCACCAGGAAGACATTCTGGGGCAGGCTGCGCTGACTTCAGGCAATGGGCATGGCAGAACGGGCTCCAGCCCATGATGGCACCAGCAGACCAGCTCTCATCGGCCCCAGAGATTTCGACTGGTTCTCCCACAGCAAAATGGCATGAAAAGGGGTGCGAGTAAGGGGAGAGGAAAAGTTCTCCATATTGCCTGCCAGAGTACTCACTCCTACAGGTGAGCCTGGTCTTTTAGTGGACAGGTGGAGACAAAATGACCAGTAGTCCCGCAAAACAGGCAACTCTTAGTGTGAAGCCTGTATAGCCATTCAGCTGGAGACAGCCTAGCTCTGCCTAGTTGCATAGGCTCGGGAAGAGGTGAATTGGCAGTCTTCGGAGACTCTCGGGGGAACTCGGGCAAGGTGGAATCCTTGGACGGGCGAGTGAAATCAAATCTCCTCTCCTCCCTTCGTTCCCGTAATCGCCAATCGATCTGAATGGTCAAGGCGATGAGCGAGTTGAGATCCGTCGGTAGATCCCGGGCTGCATGCTCGTCCTTTACTTCCTCCAATACTCCGTGCAGGAACATGTGAAACAGCGCTTCCGGGTTCCAGGCACTCTCAGCTGCCAACGTGCGGAAATTCACTGCATAGTCTGTCATACTGCGGGAGTCTTGCCGGAGTAACTTCCGGGCAGCCTCTGTCACGGACAATGGAGCATCGAACTCCTCTTGCCTGCCGTAGACCACGCAAGAGCCCTTCCGGATATCAGCGTGTTGAGGTACGCTATCTTAGAGCGGTCCGAGGGAAAGGAGGAGGGCAGCAGCTTGATGATGAGGGTACACTGAGCGAGAAATGCCAGACAGGTGCCCAACTCTCCATCAAAGTGTTCCGGGGGAGGTAAGCGGGGTTCCCGGGAAACCGGGGTGACCAGGTAGGCGGCGCTGTTAACAGCCAGGTTACTGAGGGGCTGGGAGGTTACCGTCATGGTACGTTGCCTAACAGACAACTCGCAGAATTGCTCCAGCAATGTGTTCAACACTTGGTCATGGCGTTCAGCCAAGGTCTGGAACCCTTCCATAAGACCACGAAGCAACTGACTGACCTTCATGTCTTAAAGTAATGATGGACTGTCATTACTCTTTGCTTATTTGAGCTGTTCTTGCCATAATATGGACTTGGTATTTTACCAAATAGGGCTATCTTCTGTGTACCCACCCCTACCTTGTCACAACACAACTGATTGTCTCAAACGCACTAAGGAAAGAAATCCCACAAATGAACTTTTAACAAGGCACACCTGTTAATTGAAATTCCAGGTGACTACCTGACTACTAGCTTGTTGAGAGAATGCCAAGTGTGCAAAGCTGTCATCAAGGCAAAGTGTGGCTACATTGAAGAATGTAAAATATATTTCATCGTTTTGATGTCTTCACTATTATTCTACAATGTAGAAAATAGTTTTTTTTTTAAATATCAAAAACCCTTGAATGAGTAGGTGTGTCCAAACATTTGACTGGTACTGTATGTTTTTTCCATACACAGCCATACTAATAGATATACAGTACATCTCCATCAGCTCTCATTCTTGTCCCCCCCTCCCCTCCCCTCTCTCTCTCTCACTATCTCTTGTTCTATCTTTCTCACAGATGAAGAGAATGATGGCAGATTTGGTTGATGACCTCTAAGCTATTATTTACTCCCAACAAGGACCTATCCCTAACTACGCCAAATAATAATGATTCTCATAATGCTAATAATGATACTTTGTCTTCATTTTGTAATGATAAGCTTTTTGCTAATCACCAATGTTATGTTCTGCTGGAGGAGATGTAACTCCCTTGCGATTTTGGACTATCTTGTTTACTGACCCAGAGATATCTCTAAGGACACTGTGATATTCAAAGTAATTACACATCGTGCTCAAGAACATCCCTTAGCCTTAGTGTGTTATTTATCAGGATATTGCATGTGCTCTTATGCCTTATTGTGAGTTAGAGCAACTTCAACCAATAGTGGATTCTGTGATGCCGCAAACAACTTCTCTTCTGCTTCAGGACATTATTTACTTATCTGTTGCTCCCAGCAATTTTCTCCCTTCAGTCCTTTTTCACTTTGAGCAGAAGGACCCATTGTTGTTGTACAGGTCTGATTTAGGGCTAGATTCTATGAGATCCACGGTAGCCGACACACACATAGTGGTTGTTTTGGCGGTGTCGCAGGTGAAACTGTTAGAGCTATCACATCCACAAGCGGCTTCCGGCATTATACCTAAAGCGGACATTGCCATTGGCTAAATGGAGTCGCATTAAGAGAAATCCCATGCAGCCTTGTTTACCTGTTCGAACACTGGAATGTGAGATGTAATCTACACCTCAATTAGGCTGATAGGAATCCTTATTATTTTGTTTAATGATTTTCAATTTGATATATAGCCTACACTTTCTCATTCTGAACTTCTAACGCGAGTGGGACGGGTCTGGCTTAGTGACAATGACCCCACAAGCAGCTGCTCAGCGATTTGACAGCTCTAACACAGTTACACCTCTGCCATCTCCGCAATTGGACTTTGTAGGGCTGCAACAGGGGAACAAAAGCACAGACCCAATGTGTACTACAGCATTGTGTAAATGTCTATTGAAAGAACAAGGGGCGAGATAACGGTAATATTCTAGTCTCCCTTTATCTCCCTGTCTCTCTCTCTTTCTCTCTCACTCTCTCTTTTCCTTGGATCCTTCCTTCTGCTCCCTCTTCCCTCTCTCCCTAGCAGACAAGTGTGAATAATGTCTAATCATAGATGGGGACTCAGATAATTGGGTACACACATTATGTCTGCCACCCTACTCTCTCTCCCTCTCTCCTGTCTCAGAGAGCTATAGGAAGACCCTGAGTGGAGACATTCTGGAGTGTAATGCTAATTCAAGCTTGACATTTCATTGTGGCAATTTTTTCTGATTATCTATCTTTTCAGTCCATTTAATTTAAATTGGATTCAATCAAAAACTGCAATGTGAATGAGCAACTCCACCATACGTGTCACATAATTGAACGTATTATGGTACAATGCACACAATATATACACAAAGAAGAATAGTTATTCTTGACTGATGTATTTTCCTATGTACAATTCCATGGTTCACATGATTTGACAATTTACAATGTTGTACATTCAAAAAAGTTTCTCAAAGGCTACAGGTGGTTCTGCGTACACCGTATCTGTGTCTAAAACCTGTACATTTCAACTGAAAATAAAAAAGTCTCACTCAGATATGTCTACATCCCAATTCCTTGCGGTGGGATTATTCCTCTCCTTTCTGAGAACTGTTCCTCATTTTGTGTTTTAGATTACATGAATTTTGATCAGTCACCGGTCTAAAATTAGTGCTTCTGTTTCATCTCCATTTTTAAAGGTGGGGATGGAAGTGTCCCCCAAACAGTGTCTTCTCTTCTGTTCTGCTAGTTGTAAAAAACCTCATCCTCGTATAGGGAGCTGCTGTCTACGTGTTGAACGGTGGTGGCCTCTGAAGCCCCAGTCCTCCCGTCCTCTGGGGGGTGCCGCTCACTGTCTGGCTGAGAGGGGGGAGATATGGGGGAAACAGAAAAGACGGGGTGTGGAGGCCCCAGGTAGCCAGCATCGTAGCTGTTGTTGTCCTTTGTGTGGATACTGTACAGCTGCTGTGGGAGCCCAACGCTGCCAACGTCTAACAGAAAGTTAGACACGAAGTGGCTGTCTGGGGGACAGGAAGTTGACAATACAGAATTTATCATTCAGGGGTTATTATATGAGAGAACATGACAACATGGGCTAAAACAGTTAGTGAAACAAAGAAGTGGAAAGATGGGTTAGAAATGGTATTTAACTAAATACAAGAAGCCTCCACATTTGACAAGGATTATTTTGATGTGGAACTGGTCAGTGAATGGTCAGTACCTTGCTGTGGGTCTAAGCTGGAGGATACCTGTTCTGGACCTTCGTACATCGACCAGACATTCATGGCCGTTTCAGCCAAGGCAAATTGCTCTGCTACTCCTGAGAAACCAAGGGACATATGGGTAAGAAGACCGCCCGCTGGCTTACCGGCTCCATCCCTCATCAGTGCAGGAACGCAATATTCACTGGGGACGGGGGTAAAACTGTCCCCCAGTTTTATCATTGGAGTGTGATAGGAAAACAAAGCTGCGGTGTGCTTTAGGACCATGCGGACGCCTCTGAGTGGTCGGATAGCCTGTTTGGAGTGTTCATCCGATAGGATAAAAAAAACAATCTATATATGCCCCCTCCACTTCTAAAACCAAAGTTGCGCCCCTGCATCAGTGACAAAGTGAACCAGGAACAAGAGACACTGGCCTACCTCTGGTTTTAAATTTTACGTTTACATTTCAGTCATTTAGCAGGCGCTCTTATCCAGAGCGACATATCGTTAGTGTATTCATCTTAAAAGGATCGGGCCCTTTTTTGACATTTTCGCCTAAAATGACATACCCAAATCTAACCGCCTGTAGCTCAGGACCTGAAGCAAGGATATGAATATTCTTGATACCATTTGAAAGGAAACACTATGAAGTTTGTGAAAATGTGAAATGAATGTAGAAGAATATAACACATTAGATCTGGTAAAAGATAATACAAAGAAAAAACATGTGTTTTATTGTTTTTCTTTGCTCCATCATCTTTGAAATGCAAGAGAAAGGCCTAAATGTAATATTCCAAGTTATGCGCAATTCAGATTCTGGCCACTAGATGGTAGCAGTGTATGTGCAAAGTTTTAGACCGATTCAATGAACCATTGCATTTCTGTTCAAAATAATATATCAAGACTGCCCAAATGTGCATAATTGGTTTATTACTACATTTTCAAGTTCATAACTGTGCACTCTCCTCAAACAATTGCATGGTATTATTGCACAGTAATATCTACTGTAAATTGGACAGTGCAATTAGATTAACCAGAATTTAAGCTTTCTGCCCATATCAGGTATGTCTATGTCCTGGGAAATGTTCTTGTTACTTACAACCTCATGCTAATCACATTAGCCTACGTTAGCGCAACCGTCCAGCAGTGGGGTGGCACCGATCCTGTAGAGGTTAAGATAGCTAGGTGGGACAACCACTTATTTCAGTCATAATAAGTAAATTTTTCCTCAATATAGTAGCTATCATCAAAGTGAGTGCTATTAGGAAAAAATGTAAATTGGGATTATTTAAGATACTCATTGAAGAGCTAGGGTTTCAAATGTTTTTGGAAGATGGGCAGGGATTATTTTCTCTGCTCTGGAGAGAGGGTAGAAAGAGAAGGATTAAGGAGGGAGGAAAAGGTAGAAAAGAGTTCCCTAAGGTTAGAGGCAGAAGCTTGAAATGTAAGGGTTGTGTTCCCTATATAGTGCACTTCTTTTGACCAGGGTAGTATATAGGGAGTATGGTGCCATTTGGGACATACCCAAGGCTTTGTTTCCTCTCTGCTAACCTGCAGCGAAGCGGGCCTCCTTGATCTCGTCGGTCAGGTGGGAATAGAGCTGCTCATCTTCCTGCAAGTCGCCGCCTCTTTCACACCCGCCCCCCCAGCCATTCCACTCTATGAGGTGTGCAACACGCCCCTGGGCCATGGCCGTTGGCTTGGTGATGTGCTCCTTGATCATCGCCACCAGTCCTGAGTTAGAGAGAGGGAGAGAGGTGAAAGGGTATTTGGGAAAAAAGGAGGGAGAGAAACAGGGAAGGGAATGGTGGAAATGACATAAGTAGGAAAGGTGGAAAGGCTTGATGGGACGGAAAAGAGGGAGAGGAAAGATGTAAAAATGGAAAGGGCATGTAGGGGAGAATGGGAGAGCATTTCAAGAAGAGTAATAATGAAGGTGAAACGAAGACCGAAGCCATGGAGACTGTAAATGTTTTTCACAGCACAAGACTGAAGTTACTACATTAAGGTTACAAAGGGAGGGAATGTTACCAGTAACCTAAATATGATACAATACGTCTTCAAATTCTACCTGACCCTGGTGATCGTGCAAAAACTATTGATTGAATTCTCATCAGTTAAGAGAGCCTTTTGACAAAGCAATTTTCTGCCTTTTCTCAAAGAAGGCAGTCTTCATTAGAGGGAAAATCTATGAACCTTTCAGCAGTTACAGTAGCCCCTCAGCACTCTATTTATTGAATATATTCATATATTATGATTATAAAAGATTAAAGGGGGCTCTCTCTGGAGAAAAAGTTCAGAAAGCCAGAACACATTAGTCACAATGATTACCTTCCAGCTGGAGATTCTGAAGAGGTGAAGCAAAAATAAACAGATGGAAGGGTAAAGGAGTTTAGAACAAAGGGAGAAGAGACTAGGGAAGCAGAGAGCGAGTGTGTCTGTGAGTGTGTGCGTGTGCATGCATGGAGATAGAGATATGACACATGGGGCGAGTGAAATTACATTAGCAAATCTCCCAGAGAGACTGGCTGGCTTTTCCGTCTCAAATGAACGATTCATAATGAAAACTAAACAGAGCTTGAGAACATCATAAACAGAAGTCAATCTGAGCATGTCTCACCCATCAGGGACGAAGTGGCCAACTCCCCAATGTCATAACTACTGCTGCTCTTCTTCTCTGACATATTGCCGTTAGATGGAGCGTGGCCGCCCTGCACACACACAACACAACACAATACACCAGGGCAACTTTAGGCACTCACACAAATGCATAAGGTACACACACTCATACTAGAACATACACACATATAGAAATACACAAATGCACTCAAATATACTTACAGGTGTAGGATCTTAATTTGACCAGTTTCTCACAGCAGGAAAATAATCCTGCAGCAACAGGAAATGTGAATTATAGTGTGGATTACAATTCATTTACATTTTTGTAGGGGCGAATACATTTTTTGTTAGGGCAAATCAAGTCTGACATTTTAAAGTGGAAATTACAACTTTTTTTAACCTTGAATAGACTATAAGTTTGCATTTTCTGCTATGCAGGACATTTCCTGCAACAACAGGGTGGTCAAATTAAGATCCTACATCTGTGCACTCAAATAGACACAGACACCGACAAGGACAGACACATGCGTGCACACACACAAACACCCACAGGCATGCACGCACACACAGGCATACATACAAGTACACCACAGGAGGTTGGTGGCACCTCAATTGGGGAGGATAGGCTCGTGGTAATGGCTGGAGCGGTATAGGTGGAATGGTATCAAATACGTCAAACATATGGTTTGATGCCATTCCATTTGCTCCATTCCAGCCATTATTGTGAGCCGTCCACCCCTCAGCAGCCTCCACTGAAGTACACACACAAACACACGCGCACATGCACACAGACACCCAAGCTACACAGATCCCAGAGGAAGAGGTGATAATGAGGAAAACAAGTGACAGTTAACGATCTTAACCTGCACTCCCGCTAACACGTAAAAGTGAGTGAGATCCAATTAAATTGTTGCAACAAAAACTCAACTAAAATATAAAATGAGGAATAGACACATCAATACTCATGGATATTCAATGACTAGACACGACTAGACATTGGACAGATACTGGGGCTTTGACTAGAGTAAATTCTGAATGCTTTTTTAAAAGCAATATTGGGACGTTTTCTATGGTGATATTCTATGTTAGACTTGAACAATCTTTCAACTTTCAGTAGTTAAATAATGGCAATCAGAAAATAGTCTGGGAATAACAATGTTGTTTTGTTAAACAGTGTTGTGAGAACAGACCTTGACAGGCTGGGATTGCAGCAACTCCATGGGATGCTGGGGAGCACTCTGGAGCTCTGTAGGGAATCAAACACACTGGTGTTATGTGTTTGTGTGCGTGCGTGCGTGTGTCAAAGGAGGGTTGGTGGCACCTTACTTGGGGAGGACGGTCTTATGTTAATGGCTGGATGAGTGGATTGGTATCCAATTCATTAAATACGGTTTCCATGTGTTTGATGCCATTCCGTTTGCTCGGTTCCAGCCATTATTATGAGCCCTCCTCCCCTCAGCAGTTATCTGTGACGTGTGTGCATGTAGAGTACCTGTGAAGAGGATGAGGTAGCCACGCTGAATCTACATGCAGTCATTTAGCTATACCCACTTGGCACAATGTTAATCTTTAACATGGTCCCTCTGTGTTGGTTAATTTATCTTGATGAGATCTACAAGGGACATGAATTAATACGGTCCAAGTCTTATCTCTGGGGTCTGTGTAATCAGATGAGGTACACACACGTACGCGCCACACACACACACACACACACACACACACACACACACACACACACACACACACACACACACACACACACACACACACACACACACACACACACACACACACACACACACACACACACATACACACATACACACATACATACATACATACATACATACATATACATTGGGGATCCCCCAGGAGTTGTTGTCAAGACAATTGGCTGTTGCTATGGAACATGGGAGCAGCAGAAGGAGAGTGATCCCAATCAATTTACTTCAGTCACGAACACACACGCATAAACAAATCACTCCCAGCTGGATCAAAGATTTACAAATCTATCCCGCATCCATCCATAAAAGGCAGATAGGCTCTATCACGCTCTATAAGGAGCTGTTTACACTTTGAAGCCAATTCACAAGTCTGTTGTCCTTGTGGGGTCAAATTGCATCCCCCACTAGTAATGGAAAGTGAAAAGTGTCTGTGGGCAAATGGGGAGGGCAGCCGGTAGCCTAGCGGTTAGAGTATTGGGCCAGGTCACTGGTTTGAATCCCCGAGCCGACTAGGTCAAAAATCTTTCGATGTTCCCTTGAGCAAGGCACTTAACCCTAATTTGCTCCATGGGTGACGTGCTACTGTGACTCATCCTGTATAACAACATGTTCCACTCCACCTATCCGGTGTATGAGACAATAAAACATTTTGGACAGTAGATCACAGGAGGTAGGCGGCACCTTAATTGGGGAGAACGGGCTTGTGGTAATGGCTGGAGTGGTATCAGTGGAACGGTATCAAATACATATAACACATAGTTTCCATGTGTTTGATGCCATTCCATTTGTTCCAATCCAGGCATTATTATGAGCCTTCCTCCCCTCTGCAGCCTCCACTGCTGTAGATGTCCCCTCAAGATGCCCCCTAGAGTACACAAACACACACATGCACACGCACACATACAGATGCAAACACACACACACACACATACTGCAAAAAAGACACACAGTCGATAATGACAACCAACCCCCATATTCCATGTGACAATCACCCATCCCTAATTAAGATGCTAGTTACTACAGGGCTTGACCTAGATTTAGGTTTTACATATGTTCATGGATACTACCATAATTCAAACATTTACAAAGAAAACACCAAAAATGTAGTTTACTTTCACCTATGAAAAACACAAATTCCAATTACCTCAAAGGATTGACTAGGTGGATGAATTATTTTAAAGAATGTACACATTTTAACCTTGAAAATATTACACAGTAATTACTAGTACTGTGACAATCAACCCGTTAGACAACCTCAGTCTCCCATATATTTTTCTTGAACATTACTTGGAATTTCTGTTTTGCAGTCTTCTGTGAGGGTCTTGTATCTGTGCTTGCAGTTGTATGTTGTATTACCGAAGCGGGACTCTTTAACATACCTAAACAATTGGAGGCCTCTTACACTTCAGTGTCGTGATGCAAAATGCTTAGCACATAGAATTAAAAAGGTATTGTCGGATATTATTCATTCTAATCAGACAGGTTTTTTACATGGACGATACATTGGAGGTAATATAAGACAAGTACCTGAAACAATAGAACACAATGAAAAATCTGGGAAACCAGGCCTGGTATTCATTGCTGACTTTGAGAAGGCCTTTGATAAAGCAAAAAGCATGACTGGAGTTTATATATACAGTGGGGCAAAAAAGTATTTAGTCAGCCACCAATTGTGCAGGTTCTCCCACTTAAAAAGATGAGAGAGGCCTGTAATTTTCATCATAGGTTCACTTCAACTATGACAGACAAAATGAGGGGAAAAAATCAAGGAAATCACATTGTAGGATTTTAATTAATTAATTTGCAAATTATGGTGGAAAATAAGTATTTGGTCAATAACAAAAGTTTATCTCAATACTTTGTTATATACCCTTTGTTGGCAATGACAGAGGTCAAACGTTTTTTGTAAGTCTTCACAAGGTTTTCACACACTGTTGCTGGTATTTTGGCCCATTCCTCCATGCATATTTTGGTATTTTGGCCCATCCTTATCCTCTAGAGCAGTGATGTTTTGGGGCTGTTGCTGGGCAACACAGACTTTCAACTCCCTCCAAAGATTTTCTATGGGGTTGAGATCTGGAGACTGGCTATGCCACTCCAGGACCTTGAAATGCTTCTTACGAAGCCACTCCTTCATTGCCCGGGCGTTGTGTTTGGGATCATTGTCATGCTGAAAGACCCAGCCACGTTTCATCTTCAATGCCCTTGCTGATGGAAGGAGGTTTTCACTCAAAATCTCACGATACATGGCCCCATTCATTCTTTCCTTTACACGAATCAGTCGTCCTGGTCCCTTTGCAGAAAAACATCCCCAAAGCATGATGTTTCCACCCCCATGCTTCACAGTAGGTATGGTGTTCTTTGGATGCAACTCAGCATTCTTTGTCCTCCAAACACGACGAGTTGAGTTTTTACCAAAAAGTTCTATTTTGGTTTCATCTGACCATATGACATTCTCCCAATCTTCTTCTGGATCATCTAAATGCTCTCTAGCAAACTTCAGACGGGCCTAGACATGTACTGGCTTAAGCAGGGAGACACGTCTGGCACTGCAGGATTTGAGTCCCTGGCGGCGTAGTGTGTTACTGATGGTAGGCTTTGTTACTTTGGTCCCAGCTCTCTGCAGGTCATTCACTAGGTCCCCCCGTGTGGTTCTGGGATTTTTGCTCACCGTTCTTGTGATCATTTTGACCCCACGGGGTGAGATCTTGCGTGGAGCCCCAGATAAAGGGAGATTATCAGTGGTCTTGTCTTCCATTTCCTAATAATTGCTCCCACAGTTGATTTCTTCAAACCAAGCTGCTTACCTATTGCAGATTCAGTCTTCCCAGCCTGTTGCAGGTCTACAATTTTGTTTCTGGTGTCCTTTGACAGCTCTTTGGTCTTGGCCATAGTGGAGTTTGGAGTGTGACTGTTTGAGGTTGTGGACAGGTGTCTTTTATACTGATAACAAGTTCAAACAGGTGCCATTAATACAGGTAATGGGTGGAGGACAGACGAGCCTCTTAAAGAAGAAGTTACAGGTCTGTGGGAACCAGAAATCTTGCTTGTTTGTAGGTGACCAAATACTTATTTTCCACCATAATTTGCAAATAATTTTCTCATTTTGTCTGTCATAGTTGAAGTGTACCTATGATGAAAATTACAGGCCTCTCATCTTTTTAAGTGGGAGAACATGCACAATTGGTGGCTGACTAAATACTTTTTTGCCCCACTGTATATATATATATATATATATATATATATATATATATATATATACAGTGGGGAGAACAAGTATTTGATACACTGCCGATTTTGCAGGTTCTTCTACTTAAAGCGTGTAGAGGTCTATAATTTTTATCATAGGTACACTTCAACTGTAAGAGACGGAATCTAAAACAAAAATCCAGAAAATCACATTGTATGATTTTTTAAGTAATTAATTAGCATTTTATTGCATGACATAAGTATTTGATACATCAGAAAAGCAGAACTTAATATTTGGTACAGAAACCTTTGTTTGCAATTACAGAGATCATACGTTTTCTGTCATTCTTGACCAGGTTTGCACACATTGCAGCAGGGATTTTGGCCCACTCCTCCATACAGACCTTCTCCAGATCCTTCAGGTTTCGGGGCTGTCGCTGGGCAATACGGACTTTCAGCTCCCTCCAAAGATTTTCTATTGGCTTCAGGTTCTATTGGCTTCTTGGTCACCTCCCTGACCAAAGCCCTTCTCCCCCGATTGATCAGTTTGGCTGGACAACCAGCTCCAGGAAGAATGTTGGTTTTCCCAATTTTCTACCATTTAAGAATGATGGAGGCCACTGTGTTCTAGGGGACCTTCAATGCTGCGGACATGTTTTGGTACCCTTCCCCAGATCTGTGCTCCACAGAGTCCTGTCTCTGGGCTCTACGGACAATTTCTTCGAACCCCATGGCTTGGTTTTTGCTCTGACATGCATTGTCAACTGTGGGACCTTATATAGACAGATGTGTGTATTTCCAAATCATGTCCAATCATTTTAATTTACCAGAGGTGGACTCCAATCAAGTTGTAGAAACATCTCAAGGATGATCAATGGAAACAGGATGCACCTGAGCTCAATTTTGAGTCTCATAGCAATGGAGTACTTCTGTTAATAAGGTTTTTCTGTATTTATTTGTAATAAATTTGCAAACATTTCTAAAAACGTGTTTTCGCTTTGTCATTATGAGTTATTGTGTAGAAATTGCTGAGGATATTGTTTTTTTTAATCAATTTTAGAATAAGTCGTTAACGGAACAAAATGTGGAGAAAGTCATCTGTATTTCCTTTTCAAAGTGCTGTTGATCTCCTAAAAAGTTACATTTGTACTGTGACGTTCCCAACAAAGGTTAGGTATCAGAGGGGTTGGGTTAAATGCGGAAGACACATTTCAGTTGAATACATTCAGTTGTACAGCTGACGAGGTATCCCCCTTTCTCTTATATCAAGTCAGCACAGATAAATCAACACAGATCACTGGACAGAGAGGATAGACAGAAGGGGGGACTGACGGACACACAGAGGGACAAACATACAGAGGCACTGACCTTTGCGACCTTTGCATAGGCAGGCACCCATGGTGACGAGACGGCCGGTCAGTTATCGGTTTACCATCATGTCAGGGAGATGTGGGGATAAGGGGAGAGCGAGAGAGAGAGAGAGAAACAAACCAAATATGACGACTGGTCCAGGAAGAAGCTGAGGGGCAGCGAGAACAAAGTAAACTAAAGAGGGATGATACGCCAGGTCTATTTCTTGCGGTATGCCAAATCATTGCCTGTCATCTCTCGTACTGGAGAGGAGAAAGAATGAGACAGTGAGAGAAAGAGAGAGAGAGAGAGATAGAGAGAGAGGAGAGTGTGAAATGGGGGAAAGCCTGAATGCCCGTTTGCTGCCGCCTTGGTGTCCCTCCCCTCCACTCTTCTCCTCCCCCTCTCTTTATTCTCTCTGCACCCTTTGGCTGCTGAGGCACCTGAGTGTATCCTGAAATATTCTTTCACACTCACACTTCCACCTCTGACTTATGGAGAGAGGAGACATATAGAGATAGAGCTATGCCCACAACACTGCTGTGATGTGGTCATATGATTATACTAGTATCTAGCCACAGACAATATGCTTGATAGTTCTATGTTGTTGTCTTAGGTCTCTCTTGTCGTGATGTGTGTTTTGTCCTATATTTTTATTTTATTTTTTTAATCCCAGCCCCCGTCCCTGCAGGAGGCCTTTTGTGTTCTGGTAGGCCGTCATTGTAAATAAGAATATGTTCTTAACTGACTTGCCTAGTTAAATAAAGGTTAAATAAATAAATAAAATAATAATAATAAAGTTCACACACATTGACCATGAGCGTACATTGGATTTGAGTGCCAAATGTATTAGTAATGTGTCATACACATGCAACCATGACGGTAGCCGCGATTGCCGGTTGAGATTACAGAGTTTTATGGTGTCTGTCTACACAATACTAAACTCCTAGATCCAAGTGTTGCATAGCTGTAAAATCTAGTGAGCGAAATTAACGATGTTAAGATGTTAACACACATGTTATATTCCTTTTGTCTACTTTGTCTCAACCCATCAAAGTGCCAACAAACCCTTATAATGTTCTAACTGGGTCTCCATGTGGTGACATAATCCCCTGCAATGGTTGAATCCTCCTCATTGGGAAAATCCTGTTCCCATGACAACCCCCTACTCTATGTGTTCCAGCTTTCCTGTGCTAGTCGGGTAAGGAGGGAGGAGGTGAATGTGTGATGACATGTATTTGAAGATGGAGAACTAGATTAGTTGTGATAAATTGAGTAATTACTGAAAATCTCCTGCATTCCTAGGATCAGCTAACTGAAAAGAGCCTGCAAAGATATCCTTTAAAGTAGCAAGATTAAAGCAGTGAAGCTTTGAAGGCGATGTGGCTAAGTTATATTATCTAAGTGGAAGAGGAGGAAGAATAGTATGTAGGAGGAGCCTGACCTCTGCTGGTATTCAGATAAAAGTGCAGCATTTCCAACACTGAATAAATTAAATAACCACGCACACACACACACACGTCACCCAACTTTATGCCAAGGATTCTACTTGAAACATACACTAGAAGAATATGTCTTCTGGAGAAATCCCAGATGTGTCAATCATTGCCTTCCCTGGAGTGCACTAGCCTGACCCTCAACTCTCCTCATGTCCTCTCCCCTCTATCCCATAACCTGTCTCAACCCCACGCCTTTTGTAAACCTCTTTCTAGGGAGCGTAGATAAATAACTATTCTCAAATCCAGTGCCTAAATCAACAACTTTCTATTGTCAGAGTGTGTTATTACTGAGAAGCTTGAATTGACTCTCCATGTTCCTCTCTGTCGCCAGTGTGTTGACATGCTTCTGACGCCAAAAACGACACAAATTAATGGACAAAAATGTATCAGAAAGTTCATTAAAAGAGACTTTGTGGTTTTGACAACATATCCCGAGAGAGCCATGTTTCCGTGAAACAGAGAATGTTACAATCCTTGATGTCTCTCTGGAAGGCAAACCTTGCCCTAATTTCGTCCACCTTGTTGTCTAGAGACTGGATATTGGCAAGTAACATACTCGGAAGTGGTGGGTGTAGTTCACGCCTTCGAAGTCTGACCAGGTGGCCGCTCCATCTACCTCTCCTGCGGCGATGTTGTTTTGGGTCGGCCTCTGGGATTAGGTCCAATGTCCTGTGTGGTGGTCCGTACAAAGGATCCGCTTTGGGGAAGTTGTATTCCTGGTCGTAATGTTGGTAAGTTGACATCACTCTTATATCCAATAGTTCTTCCCGGCTGTATGTAATAATTGGGCTGTATGTTTTCAGGGATAACAATGTAAGAAATAATACATAAAAAACTAAATACTGCTGTAACGGCTGTCTTGGGAAGAAGGTGAGGACTAATGCGCAGCGTGGTACGTGTTCATCTTTTTTAATGTAAACTGAACACTGAATAACTAAACAACAAAGAAAACAACTGAAACAGTTCTGTCTGGTGGAGACACACAAAGACAGAAAACAACCACCCACAAAACACAATGCAAAACAGGCTCCCTAAATATGGTTCTCAATCAGGGACAACAATTGACAGCTGCCTCTGATTGAGAACCATACCAGGCCAAACACAGAAACAGAAAATCATAGACAAACTAACATAGACAACCCACCCAACTCACGCGGAAGGAACTAAGGTCAGAACGTGACAACTGCATAGTTTCCTACGGACTCGAAGCCTCGAAGCGAGGTGACCATCTCTGCCGGGGCCATCTACTAGTTTTATTTAAAAAGTGCCATAATTCAAAAGACTGTCCATGAAGACCGTTATTTGCTCAATCTGCTAACATCACAACTGCACTCTTTTCAGAGTTCACCGACACATAGGCCAAGCACAACAATATGACCACTGAGAAACATTTGACTGAAACAATTGAAGGGTACAGATACATGACCAACATACAGTAGCAACCCACCCCACATTTTTTGCAAACATTTTTATATAAAAAGAAATAAAAAAGAAATAAACCTTGGTCTCTTTCTTGAGTAAGGCAGCTCCAAAATGCATGTGTTTCAGCCTAGCTCAGTGCTTTCTGTGGTGGTGGGGCAAGCCAGCAGAAAATACGGAGCGTTGCGCCGTGATTGGCTCAGTGTTCTGTCACCCATGGGGACACTACGTCACCGCCGAGTCTAAGTGGAGACCTTGAAAATTCTCACCCCATGGGTGCTGCCATAGACTTACATTAGAAGTGCCTATCTAAGAAGGTTCAAGGTCGTTGGCCACAGATAAATTGACGTCAAATCATTTTATATGTGCAGTAGCTTTGATTGGACTGACAACATCATACATGTCAACATCATACTTTCAAAATCTTAGCTAGCAGTCATCATCATGAATAAAGTCGGCAAATCCTTTTAAATCCATGTCATATAAAGAGAAATTATAAATAAAATGTATCAGTGCTCATCATCCATAGGACATAAACATTACACAACAAGTTGGAAATCACAAATTCAACAATGAGTGGTTTGGAAGGAATCAATGACAGTGGCTCTTTGGTCCCAAATCTGGGATTAAGGGGCTATTTTCCGTGTTTAAAATGATAAACATTCAACATTGGCCATGCTGTCAAGGAAGCATGATTTGTGCCGCTCTCAAAACAACTGTTAACTCTGAACTGAGAAAACTTGACTTCAGTGAGTTCAAGACAACTGGGAAGTCGGGAATAAACGAGCTCCGACATTGAAAATACATTTTGAACGGTCATCCAACTCGAAATTGTAAATCCGGCCTCTTTCAAGAGCTACGACCTGAAGATCAATGACGTCATCATGATTAAACCTTGTTCCCAGTTGTTTTGAAAGTACCATAAATCCAGAGAATGCCAGACTTTGATGAAAAAAATTGCCCACGAAGGACCGCAGCGCCACCTTCCTGTTGAAGCACAACAAGGTGAATCCAAAAATATATTGCTGCTGTATAAATATTGTTAATATGCCAGGGATATATGTACACTGTAGTCAAATCAAATCAAACCCAATCGAATTTTATTTGTCACATACACCTGGTTAGCAGATGTTAATGCGAGTGTAGCGAAATGCTAGTCAAGAGAGTAATACTAAGTGTATGTTGTGTAGTAAGATGTTAGTAGCCCATGTGCCTCACCCTAATAATTTGGTCTATTTACCCCTCTTAATTTCGCCTACTGTTCTGACTTGGTGGTGCACATGTAGCCTTTAACCTGTTTTAGAGAAATGTAATCATTGAATACTGTAAGAGCTTTCATTTTCTGCTCATGTGCTCCCTTTATTGAATTGGTGTATAGGGAGAACACTGTAAGAATGGCCCATGTTTGGAATTCTGTCGCTGTACATTTCAAAAGTGCTATACAAATAGTTATATTGACTATGTCCGCCCTAGCTTGCTCATTAATGTCTTAATCTAAATTACGTATTGCCTCTTATCCGCTTGTCGTCCCCTTATGCCATAGCTTGTACATCTCAATTGTCATTAGAAACCATATTTGTTTAAGCAAGTCAGCCGTATCAGCTATGTTTGTTTAAAAGTCAGTAAATGAGGCTGAATTAACTGTTTTGCTGCCATACAAAGCTCCTATGTTAGCCAGGTGTAGCAGCAGTAAGATGTTGGGACTGCTGTTGGGACAGCTTTATGTAGGCCCTAACAGTGTGTGGGCACCGTTTATCACCGTTAGTGCAATTAATGCAATTAATGTATTGTTTAGTGTTGTGTACTGGCTTTGCTGGCATGCATCCCACTTTTTTTTTTTGCCCCACTAAGATTTACAGGGAGGTGTCTGTGGCTGTCCCAACATGTGGATTGCTACTGGAGAGTTTTACCCCATTTGACTTGCTGATGGCTTAGAACCGTGTTCCCTAAACATGCATAATGCTTCTACTGTTCCTAGCACAATGAAACCAAAACATTGACTCAACGATTGCAGGATGGAATTGAAAACCACTGGAAAGATTATCTATTATATTGACAAGATATTCAAGTGACCGCTTGAATACATGTCCTCAATGATGGAAGGCAGGCGAGATCAGGTGGGACCATTCTAGCCAATGAGAGGGCAGATGCACGTGTGAACAACAGACACAACTAAGTTGTTTTTCTCAAAGTTGCTGGAATTCCACGTGCATCCACTTATATCAGTACATTTGTAACAGCTTAAACATTATGAAACTTCTATTCGATCAAAGAAGCCTCATGTAATTAGAAACTCTCTCATATACCTCCATAAAAAAGGAGCTTATCTTACGTGGAGAGAATTGACTGCTCTCTTTTTCCCCTTCTCCTGTCTTTCCTAATCTACTTCTCCCTTTTTCCCCTTTCTCTCCAAAACTACTGGTAGCACTTTTAGCTCCGCATGACATGTTTCGATGACACAAGCCTAAATGGCCGTTTTGTCCTCAAAAGCGTGGGCTTTTGGGCTATGATGCCTTGCCTACAGCTAAATTGGCAAGGTCTTTGGTTGCACTGTCAGGAAATTGCATTAATCCAAAACTGGGCTGAAGTAATTTCCCTTGGTTCTTAAAGTGATGCCAGAGCCGAGGCTCAGTCCTGGATAACAGGGACAGGAGGCCTCAGGGCCAGACGAAGCCTCCTCCTCCATCTGCCTCCTAATTGGTTTAATGACTGTAATTATCTGGTGGAGTTCACATTGTGCACCAACGATTAATGGCCCCCAAAACATATGTAGACAGGAGGAAATTAGGGGGGGGGGGCTGCGCAAGACTGTGGAGAAATGAGAAAGAGAAATGGAAGAATGGTCTTATCATTTTTGTGTTTCTTTGTTTTCTGTGAAATGTGCTAAACCCTGAAGGTTCCTATATCCAGAGGAGGTAGCAACACTGGAGAGTGAATAATATTGAAGCGTAATTCTTAAAAGTCTAAACTGTTGGGGGAGGGGTTCTAAGCTGACATGGAATTGTTTTAAGATGGTCATACTATGGCTCATTTAGCTATTTGATTTTTAGGACCCCTTTAGGTATAAAACATACAGTGCCTTGCGAAAGTATTCGGCCCCCTTGAACTTTGCGACCTTTTGCCACATTTCAGGCTTCAAACATAAAGATATAAAACTGTATTTTTTTGTGAAGAATCAACAACAAGTGGGACACAATCATGAAGTGGAACGACATTTATTGGATATTTCAAACTTTTTTAACAAATCAAAAACTGAAAAATTGGGCGTGCAAAATTATTCAGCCCCTTTACTTTCAGTGCAGCAAACTCTCTCCAGAAGTTCAGTGAGGATCTCTGAATGATCCAATGTTGACCTAAATGACTAATGATGATAAATACAATCCACCTGTGTGTAATCAAGTCTCAGTATAAATGCACCTGCACTGTGATAGTCTCAGAGGTCCGTTAAAAGCGCAGAGAGCATCATGAAGAACAAGGAACACACCAGGCAGGTCCGAGATACTGTTGTGAAGAAGTTTAAAGCCGGATTTGGATACAAAAAGATTTTCCAAGCTTTAAACATCCCAAGGAGCACTGTGCAAGCGATAATATTGAAATGGAAGGAGTATCAGACCACTGCAAATCTACCAAGACCTGGCCGTCCCTCTAAACTTTCAGCTCATACAAGGAGAAGACTGATCAGAGATGCAGCCAAGAGGCCCATGATCACTCTGGATGAACTGCAGAGATCTACTGAGGTGGGAGACTCTGTCCATAGGACAACAATCAGTCGAATATTGCACAAATCTGGCCTTTATGGAAGAGTGGCAAGAAGAAAGCCATTTCTTAAAGATATCCATAAAAAGTGTCGTTTAAAGTTTGCCACAAGCCACCTGGGAGACACACCAAACATGTGGAAGAAGGTGCTCTGGTCAGATGAAACCAAAATTGAACTTTTTGGCAGCAATGCAAAACGTTATGTTTGGCGTAAAAGCAACACAGCTCATCACCCTGAACACACCATCCCCACTGTCAAACATGGTGGTGGCAGCATCATGGTTTGGGCCTGCTTTTCTTCAGCAGGGACAGGGAAGATGGTTAAAATTGATGGGAAGATGGATGGAGCCAAATACAGGACCATTCTGGAAGAAAACCGGATGGAGTCTGAGACTGGGACGGAGATTTGTCTTCCAACAAGACAATGATCCAAAACATAAAGCAAAATCTACAATGGAATGGTTCAAAAATAAACATATCCAGGTGGTAGAATGGCCAAGTCAAAGTCCAGACCTGAATCCAATCGGGAATCTGTGGAAAGAACTGAAAACTGCTGTTCACAAATGATCTCCATCCAACCTCACTGAGCTCGAGCTGTTTTGCAAGGAGGAATGGGAAAAACATTTCAGTCTCTCGATGTGCAAAACTGATAGAGACATACCCCAAGCGACTTACAGCTGTAATCGCAGCAAAAGGTGGCGCTACAAAGTATTAACTTAAGGGGGCTGAATAATTTTGCACGCCCAATTTTTCAGTTTTTGATTTGTTAAAAAAGTTTGAAATATCCAATAAATGTCGTTCCACTTCATGATTGTGTCCCACTTGTTGTTGATTCTTCACAAAAAAATACAGTTTTATATCTTTAAAGTTTGAAGCCTGAAATGTGGCAAAAGGTCGCAAAGTTCAAGGGGGCCGAATACTTTCGCAAGGCACTGTATATATATATATATATATATATATATATATATATATATATATAACATGTATTTGATAAAATATTGAATTTGGCCTTTACTACTATAGTTTAGAGAAATGCACTGAATAACACATTCATAAATGGCAAAAAAGACAGTCAAAATATAAATCATAAGAAACAAAGTTTTGAGGTGTCTGTCCTATATCTAGGCGATATAGGAAAGCTCAGGAAATGTATTTTTATTTCTTTACACATATTTTACCCCTTTTTTGGGTAGGCTCAAAACTATCTTCATACTTCCTTTCATTTTTTAAACCGGTACCGGTTACCTTCAGGTGAGTCCCGTGACACTTGTGGTGATCGCAGAGCAAAACGGAGAACACTGCCATGTTTGGGAGAGTCACTCTCCCCTTTCCATAGAGTGGCGACCATAATAGTTTCTAGGTCAAACCGTTCGGATGCTACAGAAGTTTTCATGAGAAGACCGATTTTCAGGATGTCTCATGGTCTGACACACTGCTCTTACTCTGCCACCTTTCACTGCATATGATATAGCTTAAACTGACAGATTGTGATGGGTATTGTTTTTTTTGTGGGTTACTTACTTAGATGGTGCGTCAATCGACTCCAGGGGGTTAAATGGCTAATCCAAATTGAAAATAATTTAAACCGAACCTGGACCCCATATGTACAACTATTTAAGACTATACCACCCAGGCTGTGTGTTGTTAAAATCGAAAGTCTTTTGCAGAGCAAAATCCTCCTGCGATTAAGCACCAGTGAGACTCCACACAGACATATAAATGGCAATTAAACAGTATTCTGTAAAATAGGTAAAAGAAGTTCTGGAGTGAAGACTTTTTCAGAAGCACAGACTGAAACCTTTTATCTCTGTTTTCTGGTACCGCGCCGGGTATGGAAAGGTGTCTCTGGGGCCCGAGCCTAGTACTAGACAACAGAGACAAAAAGTAGCTTTTACCTTCAGTATTCAGGCATCCATTTAAATCATTAATTGTGCTAGCAATCAGAAACACTAGCCTCCCAAGTGGCGCAGCGGTCTAAGGCACAGCAGTGCTTGAAGTGTCACTACAGACCCAGGTTTGATCCCAGGCTGTGTCACAGCTGGCCGTGACCGGGCGACCCATGAGGCGGCGCACAATTGGCCCAACCTCATCCGGGTTAAGGGAGGGTTTAGCCAGCTGGGATTTACTTGTCCCATCGCTCTGTAGTGACTCCTTGTGGTGGGCCTGGGTACCTGAAACCTGACTTCGGTTGCCTGGATGGTGTTTCCTGCAACACATTGGTGCGGCTGGCTTCCAGGTTAAGTGAGCGGTGCGGGTTGGCATGGTTGTGTTTTGCAGGAGGCATGCCTCTCCCGAGTCCGTAGGGGAGTTGCAGCGATCGGACATGACTAACTACCAATTGGGGAGAAAAAGGGGTAAAAGTACCCCAAAAAATGTATGCAATCGGAAACACTTCAATAATCTTAACGTTTTAGATGAAAATGCAAAGAAAACTGGAAAATTGGGGAAAGAGAATCATTTTCAAAAGCATGAGTGTAAGGGAAAGAAAGGAGAGCTGAAAGAAGAAGGAAGACCAATATAGACACAAATTGGAGGATGTGTTTTTTGGTCAGGAACCCATCTCTAAAATTAGTATGGATGTAAATTCCACGGTGTTGCCGGTTTTGAATCCACACATGAAAATGAGAGTTATGCAGAATTAAAAAGGAGTGGACGGGAGAAGTCATACATGAACAGTAGCATGGTCATTTCTTTTCCACAATGGCCATTTTCCAGAAGAACAGAGACATCTTTAAAGCCACAAAAAGCAGGAAAGCTAAAAAGAGGAAAAGCCACAGCGGGCCACCACACAGAAGAATCCACAGGGTAGGCTTTACTTTAACCATGTGTCCCATTCGCAGGCATCGACTCACAGCCTTCAACACAATCACCACACAAACTATTGTGGCCTGCAGCTAAGCCGCGCACAAATATATGCATGCATGCATGCACACACACACACACACACAAACGCACAATGAAATTACTCTACATACAGTCACTGAAAAGTTTCAAGGTTTAATGTCACATGTTGTAATACAGTCAAATGCCTTTCTTGCAAGCTCCAAATCCAAGAATGCACTAATCAATAACAATGTAATACTAAAAATAACAAGGTAGACCAAAAACACACAATATAAAAATAAGAAAAACACAATAAAGTAAGTAAGCATACTTACAAGGTCAGTTCCAGTACCAAATTCACAATGTGCAGGGATACTGGATCGATAGAGGTACATATGTATAGGGGTAAGGTGACTAGGCATCAGAATAAATGGTAAACAGAGTAGCAGCAGTGTATATTTTTTTATTTTACCAGGCAAGTCAACAAATTCTCATTTTCAATGACGGCCTAGGAACAGTGGGTTAACTGCTTGGTTCTGTGCAGAACAACAGATTTTTACCTTGATCTTGCAACCTTTCGGGTACTAGTCCAACGCTCTAACCACTAGGCTACATGCCGTCATATATGATGACTGTATGTGAGTGTGTCTAGGGTCATTATAAATGCATGTGCATATTATGTGTGTTTGAGCAAATGATGAAGTGAGTGTTTGTATGTGTGTTGGAGTATCAGTGTGCATAGTGTGTAGGGCCCTGTCAGGATACATAGACACAGCACAAAAATAAGAAAACAAATACAAAAGGTCAGTCTGTGTAGTCACAGCAACTGTTTGTTGGCTTAAATACATTCACATGGATTCCCATACAAACATCGATACACACATTTAGCAAAGAAATAGCTTGTGGTTCTGCTCTTGTTTTTCACTCTGGGACCATTTAAAGAAAGGTTCCACCACATATGAGAACCCTAAGGATGGAAAATGGTAGACTTTCTTGACCATTTCTAGGCATTGCATGTGCCTTAGAACACACTGTGTTCTAGGCTAAGTCAAGGACAAAGACCATGACAAGGTCATGCTTACATGACTATCACTGTTCCCATGCTCGGTCTACCTGTTAGTTCTGTGTTGGCCGACTTTCCCAGCTATATTCATTCCGTATTTAAATATTTACATAACTTTTCTCCTATGTTCATCTTATCTAATGGAAGGCATTATAGGCTTTGTTACCTGCATTAATCAATCCCAGCTAATTCAAAATGGACAACGCCAGACCCCAAGGTCAGCCTGAATGAGATTAGGAGAGGCTTGGTCAACACCACAAAGTGCAATTTAGAGAAGGGCAGGTCTGGTCTTGCTAGACTGCATGGCACAGCGGTTTTCAGTCATCTGCATTTTGACCCGACTCATTAGAGATCTTAAATCTCGAAAAGTCAATGATGCCAGTTGAGTAAGTGGCTAATGATCGGTCTTATTATTTTGAGTTAAACATAAGCCTAAAGTTCTTGGGAGAAGTTCTGATACTACGCTGGTGATTTCCCAAATGGGGAAAGTCATTTAATTGTAGATCATCATCTCTTTTGAAACAAACAAAAGCACAAGATAATGATCAAGAAATTGAAATCCAACTTTTCACTGTTAATTTATTTGCTATGATAATCTAATGCCCTTTCTATCTCAAATGATTTCAGTGATGTTGACACGAACTGCATTCATATCAAGCCAATACTGGAATTAAGTTATTGTAACGCTCTACTCTTTAACATAAGCAAATAGATGTTTGTGACTCAAAATGAGTAAACAGCCACATTAAAATGCTATCCAGGTTTAGTTTTACACATTCTTTCCCATGTAGCCAATCTGGGGGAAAAAAACAAGGATCCAGAAAATCTAAATCCTCAGTACTGTGTGTGTGTAAAATACAATCAATAAGTGAACAATGCAAAAGGAAGTCAAATTTCAGGCTTTATTGTAAGTGGTGTTTTTTGGCGCGTCAATCATTGGTCAACGGCAACGAATGGAATCAAATATGAATGAAGGGCAACGAATAGTTTGTGACAAGACAACCTTCAATTACGAATAAATCCCAGCTTTGTGTAATTATGAACAATAAATAAAAGTAAAAAATAAATAGACTATTAAATAAAGTATAAAACAAAGTTTACTTTTGAAATCAAGAAATGGTTCATTTGTCTGTAAGACAGCAACAATAAGAGTGATGTAACTTTGATGAAAGTTACCTAAATTGAACATAAAATTTGTAATTTTCCTATAAAAAGCAGTAAAATATGCTTACAAAGTCCAATTATACAAAAGGCAATAAACCCCTCCCCCCCAGAAAATCCCTTTTCCAAATGAAAATCTAGTAAACTAATAAAAAAAAGTACTATAGACTTCTATATTCATAAATGAAACAAGGAGCATAAGATGTGAAATAAGACGATCCAAAAAAGTTAAAGCAAAAAGTCAAGTAGTGAAGAGAGAGTGACTAACAAACCGTCATCTTTTTAGAGCATTGGGATAAATGATGCACACCGTCTTTTGGATATAGGCTGGTACCAGATCTGTTTGTGCTCTTGCCAACTCTATTGTTTGGTGTGTTGGCAAGAGCACAAACTGATCTGGGAAAACTATTGGATATGGATGAGCTGGTCAATTAAGACTGAAGAAAACTGATACTTTCTTGGCATTACCAGAAGCAAGCACTTTATCAATGAAATGCATTGAGAGGAAAAATAATACAATGGTATTATTATCTGCATTCTCAAAGCAAATTGTTTCATCCCATAAAACACTTGTTACTAAACACCAAAATAAGAAATAAGGATAAAGCAATTAGAAAAAGAAAAGAATGATAAATCTAAGTTGATTTAAAAAAAAATACTTTTACTGTCACATTGAAATTGCATATCAAACTACACTTTACATTCTCTGAAATCATCGCAACAAGCATTTCTAATCCTAAATCTATTTAATTCAAACATGTTGGGCACTTGATAAAGCTTGACACAATACCTTTCAAAATTAAATCCATCATTAAATGGGTCGTTCCACCAAATAGGTACCTTTTAAGTAGCGTAACTTGGTGAAAATAAATGTTTTATTTCACATAATCATAACATTCTGTCATAAAGAGGACATGTTCAAAATATATATATATATATTTTTAAATCCCCATCTCAGAGGTTAAATTAAAAAATGACTATATTAACTGCCAAATAAAGTAACAGGGTTGACGACTTAACCTTAAAGCAGCCATAAATCCCCTTATGACAGAGGGAATGGAAGCTTGTGTGCAGCAGTGGCAATTTCACAAACAATGAAATTGTTCAAAGATTTCTAGCCTGTCTATCCATGGGTAACAGGGTTGACGTATTATACTCGACCCACTCAGTCTTCCAACACAAAACGGCCAAAATGAGTAGAACTAGCTCACCTGCTTTCAGATTTTACTATTAAATGTTCAATGTCTCTTTTGAAACAATGTTTTTCCAACATGGAATAGTTTCACCATATTAAAACGATAGTTCATTTCACATAACAGGGTTAAACATAAAATAAGGGACAGGTGTTTAAAAAAAGAAGGAAAAAAAAGTAATGAAATCACTGACATTAAATAAATAATAATCTTGAGAAATGACTGTCAAAGCCTCAAAATAACTAGGGCTTACAATGATGGTGATCATTTGGAGAAATGTTGGGGTTAAGTGGGTTAAAATCTTCCTAGGGAGTCAAAGAGGATAAACTGAGGGACATGTCAAAATGATGCATTTTGGCACTTTAGCAAGTATTCATTCACATAAAAAAATCAGATTTGTTGTATTTTCCACGTGGTCTATATTAAATATAACATGTTTATTATTTGTGCACAATGTCTACTTAAAATATCAAAGTGACGAAAAAGAACTAATTTCGTGGAACGACCCAAATATAAACAAATTCTTTCAGCTGCCTCATTTTTATTTCAAATGATCTTCCTATGGCATGATGATAATAATAATGGCAAGAAGATAGATGTTTTTAGATGAGACAACTCATCCCAATTGTTACTTATTTAAGTGCTTCAATGTAAGTGATGTTCTTGATCCCAATCAATTAACACAAGCGTTTGCGGCCAGTTAAACTGAACATGAGGAGTACCTCATATCTTTTCACGTTATTTTCATATAAACTCAAATTCATATGATAGCTTAACATCTAAATCAAGCCCAGATAAGGCACAACAGTAGCCAAAAACATCCCAAACTGGACTAAGACAATAACCTCAAGACTGTGGCATACACAAATGCACCATCATGTTAACATACATCCTGCCCAGGCCCATTCAGGTCCACTCTCTGCTTCGAGTCCATTCTCATTAGTTTAGCAAGAGATTACATGGACCACAATGCATTTCACTGGCACCAACACCGCCAAACTCATACCCAAAAGGCCACAGCAGTCCACTTCACACAAATAATTGCTTTGGTGTAAGTGGTTGTGACTTCTTAATTTGATCTTCTCAATATTAGTTGCTATGGAAACAAGAGACAACCTCGGTACAAGCTATTCCAAGACTTTTATCACTTGATTAGTTTCAGGGGAGAGAGGGGAAGCATGCAAACAAAATATTAACAAAGATTGGGGATTGAACTGTATCTATACAACTGACATGGATAATAACATATATACAGTATATAATATACACAGTCTAATCAATACATCTATTGTTGTAAAAATACTCCATTCCTTTTTTTTATTTTTTAGATACGCTTAACAAGTCTGTTAGAAATCTTTAAGATTGCACAGTATTGTCAGTCTCTTTTGGCTAGACCATGCCCCTAAGAAGTTTTCAGTTTGTCTGTCCAAAGCCGTCCCCGCAGCTCCGCTCCAGTCCAGTCCAACACAGAGTTCAAAGTTCAGTCAAAGTGCTGCCCAACTCAAATTCCTGCACCACTAGCATTGGGTCACACTGCAAATACACTCAGGGTGCTGGTCTGGTCTTTCAAGCCCAGGATGCTGTATGCAATTCTCTTCAGGTGGCCGGGCAGTCTTACGCCAATGTTCTTGATATCCCTGTGAAAAAGAAAGCAATTCAGATATAAAGCCACTGGATAGCAACGGAGGAATTCACACCTTGACCTGGTTTGGATTCTCTTCAAACACATTCTTCAGTGTTCCCTTCCTTTAGGTAATATATATGAAACTGGATGTGAAAGCAAAGCTAGTACCCTATTGAAAATAACCTCTAGGGACTAGCCAGGAGGACAGTTTCTAATTTTCAAGAAAGAGCAAACATGAGGCAAACCCCTCAGACAGGCACACGTGACAGAGTCTGGTGAAGGTGTGCCACATCCAAGTCCCTCATTTCCAGGTTTAATTACAGTCTTAATTAGTTAATGAGGATTCTCCATATCGCCTATGAATCAGTTGCCTGGCAAGCAGAGGGAGTGTCGTAAATAGTTCAGTCGAGTGCTTCCAGATGACAAGAGATGGAGCATGGGACCGTAAAATCTCACCATGGAATATGACACACACTTCAAAAGAGGTTTCCCGTTTCCGCACAGCCCTCTTTCTTAGGATTAAAAGGAAAGCCTCGTCGGTAGATATGTTCTGTAGACTATCTACCTCCCAGATACTGTGTTTATTGAATGAGTGATATATTTCTGGTTACAGTGCATTCGTCTGGGTATTTTGTTCATTTTTTGGGGTGTGCGTTGGTGCAAAGTCCTCTCCTTATCCACAAATGTGCTACGCTTTCTTAATTTCCCTTATCTCCACATTGCCCCTTCTAGTGTAGTGGCTGTCCTCTCGTCTTATCCTCCTCCTCCTTTCCTTTCATGTTGCATAAGCCATGAGGGCCTTTGCCCTACACAGCCAGGACCAGCGGTTTCAGGCTGCTGCAGAAGTGCTGCCCTGGGCTGCTGGTGTGGGCAAAGGAGGGATGGAGGAATAATTGAAAAAAGGAAGGGAGGGAGAAAGAGGGGAGTGAGCCAATCACAAGTCACCACCACAAGGCCACCACAAACGAGCCTGCTCTTTCTCGCACTCCATTATTTTTTTCCATCTCACTAGTTTTCTTGAGTTGTAGAGAGGCCAGAGTTTATATTGTCCGTAAACGGTTCTCTGGCTGTCGAAAGCTCCTTTTTCAAAATCAAAACTCCAAACACTTGGAAAACTAAGGACTTAGCTTGGGAACCAGTTGTTCTACATTGTGCAAATAGTGTATACATCTCTATTTAATATATTCCTATACTCTCATCCAATCTTAAATTTGTCTTGTTTGTGATCAATTGTTTTGATGAACATCATCTCATTAAGTAACAGACAGAATGTCCCACAATCTAATAAAAAGCTTTAAAAAAAACACTACTCACACATTCTTCATCTGCAGCACCTGGTCCATGGTGACCACTCCAGCGCAGGTGAAGTTCTCACTGTACTGGCTCATCTTGATGGACTCCAGCCACTCTGACACCGACCTGAAGGGTAAGCCGTCCGAACCACTTGTGCTGGGCAGGCGGATGGATACGCTGGAGGAGGGAAAGTAGGGCAGAGTGAGTGATCATCACCAGCTGCCCGACAATAGACAGAGATGACTGATTACCCAGCGAGGAAACGGTGAGATAAAAACCGGTTGGTGAAGCTATTGGGAAACTGACAGATCTTTGTCTTTTGTGTCTAAAACATGTTCAGACACCAGCACACATACAGAGAAGTCAAGTAGCATAGTGGTTAGAGCGTTCAGTCAGTAACCGAAAGGTTGCCAATTCAAATCCCGAGCAGACAAGGTGAAAAACCTGTCGATGTGCCCGTGAGCAAGGCACTTAACCCCAATTGCTCCAGAGTTGCTGTTGATTTAAAAAAAATATATATATTTAACCTTTATTTAACTAGGCAACATAACTTTGTAAGGCACTACATCGCAGTGCAAGAGGCATCACTATAGTTCCTGGTTCGAATCCAGGCTGTATCACATCCGGCTGTGATTGGGAGTCCTATAGGGCGGCATACAGCGTCGTCGGGGTTTGGCCGGAGTAGGCAGTCATTGTAAATAAGACGGCCTACTCCGGCCAAACCCCAACGATACTGGGCCAAATTGTGCACCGCCCTATGGGACTCCCAATAACGTCCGGATTTGAACCAAGTACTATAGTGATGCCTCTTGCACTGAGATGTAGTGCCTCAGACCGCTGTGTCACTCGGGAGCCCAAAGTAGGGCTGATGGGATATGCAATAAACACATTTCCAATTCACAGATGAGTGTTAACACACTTGTACATGTGTGAAATTGGACAAATATAAGCACCCAACAAATTATTATTAAACATGCACACATTATGCTGCCACATTATCCTCCTAATAATTAGCTTTTTCTTGTGCTCCACTCGATTTCACCGTTTCATGGATATACTTTGCTGTGTAATTTCCTTCTAGAGAGTAAAGGACTCATACCGGGGGTCGAAGTCTGCGATAGCCTTCAAGGACTCGGGGCTCCTGAGCAGTTTGTCCAGCAGGCTGACGATGTCCGGGAAACGGGGCCTCTTGGAGCGGTCCTGCAGCCAGCACTGCAGCATGAGCTGGTAGACAGCTGATGGGCAGTCCATGGGCGCTGGCAGCCTGAATGCCTCGTTGATGGCCTTCATCACCTGACAACCAGAGGCTAGAGGTTAAGTTTAGTTTATTCGCACCAAAGAAAACAAGTAATAGACAACAATACAGAAAATACATTTAAAAAATAAACGGTGTGCAGGTGTGGTTGGATGCCCAAGGGCTGATATGAAAGCCACACCACAAAACTATTATACAATACAAAAGTACACAAATAAAAAAGGTTTGTTAAAACAGATAACAAAACCTACAAATTATAAATGTATAAATTAATTGATTAGTAATCCACAAAAAGTTATATATATTTTTTAAAGCAGTGGTGGAAAAAGTACCCAATAAGTAAAATGACTAAAGTAAAAGTGAAAGTCACCCAGTAAAATACTACTTGAGTAAAATAAATAAGTAAATATACTTAAGTATCAAAAGTAAATGTATGTGCGCGCATGTGAGTGTTAGGCTATATGGAGGAGATTACTGAGTAGTTCGTTTCATCAGGCTGACCCCCAGTCTTTGCTTGAAGTTACTGAGGGATGATGATGTTTTGGCAATGTGAAGATAATTCCAGAGTATGGTACCTCTCTATCCAATAGAGAATTGACTATGTGAAGTGCGGCAGTGCACTTTGAGACCCTACACTTGAATTGAGTTTCACTGAGCTGTTATGATAGTTGGCACTAGCATTCCTGTTAGCTGTTACTTCATGGGTTTCCATTGGTTTACGTTAGTGTTAGCAGTGTGGCTCTAATTGGATATAAGGCTTCCTGCCTTGTTTGGCTTAGTTAGCATTAGTATTGTAGTGTACCTCGCAGTTGCTCATGTCCCAGTAGGGGCGCTCGCCAAAGGCCATGACTTCCCACATGACGATGCCGAAGCTCCACACGTCGCTGGCCGAGGTGAATTTTCTGTAGGCAATGGCCTCTGGGGCTGTCCAGCGGATGGGGATCTTACCACCCTGTTGGAGGGGAACCAAGTGTACAATTCACTCAGGTCAGAGGCCAAAAAATACATTGTTTTGTTCAATTAAATTAAGGTACATCTAATTCAATGACAGTCCTCTATGAGCAGTTTACACTGAAATACACTGCTAACAAGGCAAAGGTGTTTGCAAGAGCTGAGTAAAGCCAAACGTTGCAACATGCAATGTTAACTCACGCTGGTGGTGTAGGTGCCCTCAGGGTCGTCCTCCAGCACTCGGGACAGGCCGAAGTCAGACACCTTACACTCCAGGTTGTTGTTGACCAGGATGTTGCGGGCAGCCAGGTCCCGGTGAACGTAGCTCATGTCAGACAGGTACTTCATGCCAGCGGCGATGCCATGCATCATGCCCACCAGCTGGAAGGAGGGCATCTCGCCATCACGATCCTGAAGGGGAAACACATTGTAACACACACATACTGTTAGAGAGAAATATTTTGAAGCTGTGGTAACTTGATCTGTAGTAAGTCTGTCTTTCACTTATAAAGGTAACTTGCATATGATGTACTGTAGGCCTAGTCACCTTTAGGTACTTGTCCAGTGCGCCGTTCTCCATATACTCAGTCACAATCATGGCATGCTTGACTGGAACCAAAAAAGGGCATAAATACTGTTAACTACTGCACAAAACAGACAGGAAATATATACATATAGAATTTATATATAGACAGGTCAAGTGAATGCTTCACAGGAGAATATTCTTGGTAAAGGTCGTAGGCTAACAGAGCCTTCTTACATTTGGTGACGACTCCCTCCAGGCGAATGATGTTCTGGTGGGAGAACTGTCCCATGATGCTCGCTTCTGACAGGAAGTCCTGCCTCTGCTTCTCTGAGTAGCCCGGCTTCAGCGTCTTAATGGCCACCGCCCCCTCCTTCCGCCCTGGCGCTTTCAGAATACCACGGTACACCTCTCCAAACTCCCCTAGAGGCGTTGAGGAAAATGGTTTTAAAACCCATAGACAAAATTGAGCAATATTTCAAGCACTATCCTTTATAGGGATTTGGCTTACAGTGTTTCTCAAGTCTCAGGCGTTTGGGAAATTAGTTAAGGGGAAAGTAAACAAGGAAGGTGTCATGAGTGGTTTTGCTCTGGGGACATTCACAGAGGTGTGTTATTGTGGGATTGTGTAAAAAAATAAAATCGGAGTCTCCATCTCCCATCGGTTGACGCCTGTGGCGTGTTTGGGAGCATGGGAATCAGCTGTCACACAGGGGAGGGCCGAGCACAGTCGTGGGAAGGGGGGGGTTCAAAGGGCAGATGTGGTCACACTGCAATAAACCCATCATCTGAGAAGTAGGAGTTTGGGCCCAAGGAGGTATAGTATAGCCTCTTAAATACTCAGTTTTCTGCTTCAGATACTTCTGTTTATCTTAATTATTATTGCAGATTTGGGTCTTTTGAGACAAAGCACTGGTCCCCAAAGCCAAGCAATTGCCGCACCAAATTATGTCTAAACATGCAGGGTGAGGACTTAATCCATTGATACTAATCTGGATGGTCTACCCACTGTCACTCAAGAGCACAAGCTGTAGCACTAATGCAACTGAAAATAAACAGATTTACTTGGATTGAAAATCCCTTTAACACCTTCGTCCTAAGCACATTGTTTTAACTGGGTTCTCACTCACCTGCTCCAATGACTTTCTGCTTGGTCACATGGCTGGGATGGATCTCGCTGGCAAACTTGAGGATGGCCATGTTGGGGTCCTCGTACGTGTGCGGATCCACATAGGTCTTCAGCGGCTTCAGTTGCTCTGGAGAAGAATATGAATAGATAGACCTTATTGAAAGAACGATACAAATACATGACAGACACAGGGGGGGTACTTATTTTCTTTTGTCTACCTGAGCTAGAGAAGTAAGTATCCTCTGGTCCTTGTCTTGTATGAGATCGCCTTCTCCTGAATAACAGAAAATAAACATCAGTAATTATCATCTCACTTCAAAACCCCCAAAAAGTCAGTTTCTCTTTTATCCTATCCTTTTTATCATTTCCAGCTAGTTTCAAAAGGCACCTAAGTCATTGGTGTGTGCCACCTCAATTCACAGAGGGAACACTTTGATAAAAGACTGGAGCCTGTCTGTGTTTGCTAAGCTGTGTCAGAGACAGACCTGAAGGACACAGACAGAGATGGCGGTGTGCTGCTGTGCTGAAGGAGCAGGGTCACCTCTAGCTTCTACAGAAAGAGCCAACCAGCTCTTATCCTAAAACAATGTGCCACTTGGGCCCGCTTCAATTTAAATCCACTACTTGTTAGAGTACACTCACTGAGCAACGACAAGCCAAACTCAACACTAATTCTCCCCTAGTGAGTGCTGGATAACAGATAAGAGTGAGAGTAGCATAAGTATAAGGGGAGAGAGGGGTGGAGAGGTGGCTAAAAGGAAAGAAAGGTCATTTGAAGCATTGACAAAGGAAAGAGATGAATGTGAAAGGAAACCAGTGAAGGGGTGTTATGAATGTGCTTTAAAAAATGACGAGGGGGGAAAAGAAGGTTGTTGCTGACCGTTTGCGTATGAGCAGGACGACCACCACAATCATCAACATGGCCGCTCCGCCAACTGCTGCTCCGAATATGACCCCTGTGTTGCTCTGGGACAGTGGCACTGTGGCACAACAACAAACAAACACTTACACAATGGTAACACACACACACACACACAGCTGCACCATTGATTTTAACACACACACCATTGATTTTAACACACACACACACCATTGATTTTAACACACACACCATTGATTAACACACACACACACACCATTGATTTTAACACACACACACACACCATTGATTTTAACACACACACACACACACACACCATTGATTTTATCACACACACCATTGATTTTATCACACACACACACCATTGATTTTATCACACACACACACACCATTGATTTTAACACACACACACACACACCATTGATTTTAACACACACACACACACCATTGATTTTAACACACACACACACACACACCATTGATTTTATCACACACACCATTGATTTTATCACACACACACCATTGATTTTAACACACACACACACACCACACACACACCATTGATTTTATCACACACACCATTGATTTTAACACACACACACCATTGATTTTAACACACACACACACACACCATTGATTTTAACACACACACACACCATTGATTTTAACACACACACACACCATTGATTTTAACACACACACACACACACACCATTGATTTTAACACACACACACCATTGATTTTAACACACACACACACACACACACACACACACCATTGATTTTAACACACACACACACACACACACCATTGATTTTAACACACACACACACACCATTGATTTTACACACACACACACACCATTGATTTTAACACTTTTAACACACACACACCATTGATTTTACACACACCATTGATTTTAACACACACACAGCATTGATTTTAACACACACACACCATTGATTTTAACACACACACCATTGATTTTAACACACACACACCATTGATTTTAACACACACACACCATTGATTTTAACACACACACACACACACACACCATTGATTTTAACACACACACCATTGATTTTAACACACACACACACCACACACACACCATTGATTTTAACACACACACACCATTGATTTTAACACACACACACCATTGATTTTAACACACACACACCATTAATTTTAACACACACACACCATTGATTTTAACACACACACACCATTGATTTTAACACACACACACCATTGATTTTAACACACACACACACACCATTGATTTTAACACACACACACACACCATTGATTTTAACACACACACACACCATTGATTTTAACACACACACCATTGATTTTAACACACACACAACATTGATTTTAACACACACACAACATTGATTTTACACACACACACACACACACACACCACACACACACACCATTGATTTTACACACACACACCATTGATTTTACACACACACACACACACCATTGATTTTAACACACACACACCATTGATTTTAACACACACACACACACACACACACCATTGATTTTAACACACACACACACACACACACACACCATTGATTTTAACACACACACACCATTGATTTTAACACACACACACACACACACACACACCATTGATTTTAACACACACACCATTGATTTTAACACACACACACCATTGATTTTAACACACACACACACACACACACACACACACACACCATTGATTTTAACACACACACACCATTGATTTTAACACACACACACACACACCATTGATTTTAACACACACACACACACACACCATTGATTTTAACACACACACACACCATTGATTTTAACACACACACCATTGATTTTAACACACACACCATTGATTTTAACACACACACACACACACACACACACACACACACCATTGATTTTAACACACACACACCATTGATTTTAACACACACACACCATTGATTTTAACACACACACCATTGATTTTAACACACACACCATTGATTTTAACACACACACAAACACACACACCATTGATTTTAACACACACACACACACCATTGATTTTAACACACACACCATTGATTTTAACACACACACACCATTGATTTTAACACACACACACCATTGATTTTCACACACACACACACACACACACCATTGATTTTAACACACACACACCATTGATTTTACACACACACACACACACACACACCATTGATTTTAACACACACACACCATTGATTTTAACACACACACACACACACACACCATTGATTTTAACACACACACACACACACCATTGATTTTAACACACACACACACACACCATTGATTTTAACACACACACACACACACACCATTGATTTTAACACACACACCATTGATTTTAACACACACACACCATTGATTTTAACACACACACACACCATTGATTTTAACACACACACACACACACACACACACCATTGATTTTAACACACACACACCATTGATTTTAACTAACACACACCATTGATTTTAACACACACCATTGATTTTAACACACACCATTGATTTTAACACACACCATTGATTTTAACACACACACACACACACACACACAAGCTGCAGTAATTCAAATAAATGAATAATTAAATGCACAAATAAATAAATACACATAAATAGATAAATAAATGGATGAATGATTGCACACAGACAGGCTGTGAATGCGCCAGGAATGAGCCTGCACTTTCTGCCGTTTCCCCAAGGTGTCTGCAGCATTGTGACGTATTTGTAGGCATATCATTGGAAGATTGACCATATAAGAGACTACATTTACCAGGTGTCCGCCCGGTGTCCTCCGGCGAAATTATTGCGTAATCTCCAGGTCCATGCGCGTTCCATTTTCTTCAGAAGAGAAACCAAACTGCCACGAATGATTTATCGTCGATAGATATGTGAAAAACACCTTGAGGATTGATTCTAAACAACGTTTGCCATGTTTCTGTCGATATTATGGAGTTAATTTGGAAAAAAGTTTGCGTTGTAATGACTTAATTTTCGGGTTTTTTCTTACCCAAACGTGATGAACAAAACGGAGCGATTTGTCCTACACAAATAATATTTTTGGAAAAACTGAACATTTGCTATCTAACAGAGTCTCCTCATTGAAAACATCTGAAGTTCTTCAAAGATAAATTATTTTATTTGAATGCTTTTCTTGTTTTTGTGAAAATGTTGCATGCTGAATGCTAGGCTTAATGCTATGCTAGGCTATCAATACTCTTACACAAATGCTTGTTTAGCTATGGTTCAAAAGCATATTTTGAAAATCTGAAATGACAGTGTTGTTAACAAAAGGCTAAGCTTGAGAGCAAATATATTTATTTCATTTCATTTGCGATTTTCATGAATAGTTAACGTTGCGTTATGGTAATGAGCTTGAGGCTATAAATAGGATCCCGGATATGGGATTGCTCGTCGCAACAGGTTAACTAAACTGCAATTATCATAAATCATTCTTAGCTAGCTGGCTATAGTAACTAAATATCTGTCAGATGTAAAGCAAGCAGAATCGTGGCATGACATACGCAATGCATGTTGGCTAGCTCACGTTAAAACTAGCTCACTTAAGCAAGTGTATTCTTAATAAGCTAGCTAACTACAGTCAAATAAGGAGAAGCATGTTGTCATGATGGAAGTCACCTATGTGAAGCTAGCCACAATACTGATTAGCCACAAGTGTAATTTGCGGTTCTCCTTAGCAATTGTTAGTGAGATGTGGTGCCATAACATAAAATAATATTTTAGCTAGCTATAAATTCACATGTATGCCATATAATTTGTCATAGCGTTATCACAAAATGGCATGCATACTTTTAAATCAAATCTATTGTTAAGTGCATACAGTGCTTGGTTGATTGAATTCAATTGATAGGACATGATTTGGAACGGCACACACACCTGTCTATATAAGGTCCCACAGTTGACCGTACATGTCAGAGCAAAAACCAAGCCATGAGGTCGAAGGAAATTGTCAGTAGAGCTCCTAGACAGGATTGTTTCAAGGCACAGATCTGGAGAAGGGTACCAAAAGAAATATGCAGCATTGAAAATCTCCCAAGAACAAAGTGGCCTCCATCATTCTTAAATGGAAGTTTGGAACCACCAAGACTCCTCCTAGAGCTGGCCGCCCGGCCAAACTGAGCAATCGGGGGAGGTGACCAAGAACCCGATGGTCACACTGACAGAGCTCCAGAGTTCCTCTGCATCCATGTTGAGGCTTGCTACCAGCAGGAATATGCAGTACTGTCAGTAAGTCATGATATTGTTTTCCTTTACATTGCACGATACTAGGCAGGAGGCCCTGGGCCAGTGGGAGGTTGGGGCTTTCTCTCTTTCTAGCACTGACTACCTCTATCCATCTCTCTCCAGGTGCTAGAGACAGAATGGTCAAAGGACCTCCAGAGCCTTCTGACCAACTACCTGCGATCTCTCCAGAGCACAGAGAAGCTAGCTACACCCCGAATAGTATACTTAATGCACCATGTAAACCTCCTTCACTGCGGCAGTCTGCCTGTGTGGTGACATATTGCACATAGCCACTGGTTGGATTGGATTTACTGTACTCATGCTCTCTCCTCCCTTTAAGAGAGTCTCCCAGACATATCAAAACTAACATGTGTCCATCCCCCTTTCCTCTAGGTGAGTCTGCTGGGCTATGGAACTCTGGTGCAGCACATCAGGAAAACCTGCCACCCTGTTGTCAGCTATCAGCAGACAATTTCCGGAGTAAGGATGCAACTATCAAGGCGATTTTCTATTACAACATATTGGATGACTGTCATTCATATTCCATTCACCCAACTCAATGTAAAATCGATAGCTTTAGTTTACTACATGATACTCAAATATTCCCAAAACCCATCACGGAGGTTGCTATAACCTAATGAAAGTTTACAACGTAGGTGCACAGGTCGAGGGGAAAATTTGAGTAATGAAGGCGAGACATTAAAATTCAATACCGCCTTGCACAATATTGCCTGCATCTAGCTGATCTAGGGTATAATCAGCAGTCTGTGTAGAAATTCTTACACAGGGACACTCTGTCAATCTTAATTGAATCATTCTTTACTTGTCAGCGTACTGGAAAGGTTCCAACCAACTCAATGTACCATAGTACACGTGTCAATCAGGAGCTCTGCTTGGGCAGTCCCAGCAGTTGTCTTATATATGGCTAAACACAGACAAGGTATATTTGCATGATTTAGCTTAATTAATTGTTACCGTTTCATTCATGTGACCGACCAATACCTCATGAGGCTTCTCTTGAAGCGGAGACCTTGAAACTTTCACTCTAAAAACAAGGTCTGGTCGTACTGACAAATTGCAGCTACTGATAGTGAGGATTAATTCAGTCAGCCACTTGCATGAAGACAGAAATTGGTTTATAGAACAGGACATGAATAGAACACAGAAATTAGTTTTCAGGAAAGCACGTATAACAATTTCCATCAGTCAAACAGTTGCAAACGAAAGTTGCTGTTGGACAAATTCAGGTGTGTTGATGCCTGTTTTGTTTGCTTCCGTTTAAGAAACATTTTTCGGGCAGAATGAATACACCACCTCAAACACAGTTCACTTTCATAGCAGCCACATATAAACATTACTATTTTACTCGTTATAGATAGATACACACAGTCGAAGTTTACATACACTTTAGCCAAATACATTTAAACTCAGTTTCACAATTCCTGACATTTAATCCTAGTAAAAAAATCCCTGTTTTAGGTCAGGATCACCAATTTAATTTAAGAATGTGAAATGTCATAATAGAGCGAATTATTATTCAACTTCTATTTCTTTCATCACATTCCCAGTGGGTCAGAATTCTGCATACACTCAATTAGTATTTGGTAGCATTGCTTTTAAATTGTTTAACTTGGGTCAAACGTTTCAGGTAGCATTTTGGCCCATTCTTCCTGACAGAGCTGGTGTAACTGAGTCAGGTTTGTAGGCCTTGCTCGCACACGCCTTTTCAGTTCTGACCACCAATTTTCTATAGGATTGAGGTCAGGGCTCTGTGATGGCCACTCCAATACCTTGACTTTGTTGTCCTTAAGCCATTTTGCCACAACTTTGGAAGTATGCTTGGGGTCATTGTCCATTTGGAAGACCCATTTGCGACCAAGCTTGAACTTCCCGACTGATGTCTCGATGTTGCTTCAACATTTCCACATAATTTTCCTACCTCATGATGCCATCTATTTTGTGAAGTGCACCAGTCCCTCCTGCAGCAAAGCACCACCACAACATGATGCTGCCACCCCCGTGCTTCACGGTTGGGATGGTGTTCTTCGGCTTGCAAGCTTTTCCTCCAAACATAACGATGGTCATAATGGCCAAACAGTTCTATTTTTGTTTCATCAGACCAGAGGACATCTCTCCCAAAAGTATGATTTTTGTCCCCATGAGCAGTTGCAAACCATAGTCTGGCTTTTTTAATGGCGGTTTTGGAGCAGTGACTTCTTCCTTGCTGAGCGGCCTTTCAGGTTATGTCGATATAGGACTCGTTTTACTGTGGATAAAGATACATTTGTAACGGTTTCCTCCAGCATCTTCACAAGGTCCTTTGCTGTTGTTCTGGGATTTATTTGCACTTCGCACCAAAGTACATTCATCTCTAGGAGACAGAATGAGTCTCCTTCCTGAGCGGAATGACAGCTGCGTGGTCCCATGGTGTTTATACTTGCGTACTATTATTTGTACAGATGTGGTACCTTCAGGAGTTTGTAAATTGCTCCCAAGAATGAATCAGACTTATGGAGGTATACATTTTTTTCCCTCTGAGGTCTTGGCTGATTTCCCCATGATGTCAAGCAAAGAGGCACTGTGTTTGAAGGTAGGCCTTGAAATACATCCACAGGTACACCTCCAATTGACGTCCATTCGCCTATCAGAAGCTTCTAAAGCCATGACATAATTTTCTGAAATTTTCCAAGCTGTTTAAAGGCACAGTCAGCTTAATGTATGTAAACTTCTGACCCACTGGAATTGTGATACAGTGAATTATAAGTGACAATCTGTAAACAATTGTTGGAAAAATTACTTGTGTCATGCACAAAGTAGATGTCCTAACAGACTTGGCAAAACTATAGTTTGTTAACAAGAAATTTGTGGAGTGGTTGAAAAACAAGTTTTAATGACTCCAACCTAAGTTTATGTAAACTTCTGATTTCAACTGTATACAAAAAATAAATATAGAAAACGAATGCATGTCAGTATTTCTGTTTTCCCTTGCCCATTTATTTAGTTGTGTGGATTTATTTATCTTAATTTAATTCTAAATTACGTCAGGTTTGGTCCACCATCTCACACACTGGTTCTTCCATTTCAAAGCCCTGGGGTATGGGGCTGTGTCCCAATCATCTCAAATACGGTAGCATCCCTTCATTCTCCCTTCTCCTTATTAACCTGATATATGGCCGTCTTCCTTACCTTCAGTCAGGGTTTCAAATTCATCCTCTATGCTGGATCCTCCAGGGCTGCCCTCGGGGCTCAGGGCCTGTACCCTGAATAGGTAGGCTGTGCCTGGGGACAAGTCACTGATCTGAACAGAGCTCTTCTCCAGAATCAGAACAGTGTATGTGGTCACATCCAGATTGTCATCCTAGTGGAGAAGGGAATTGAAAGATGAGAACACAGTGAACCAACATGCCTTTCGGTAAGGAATTATAATAATAAGGCACACTTTTGTTGTGCGGTATTGCTCCCCATGTGGTGTTTGTCAACCCCGAAACCCCTCTCATTTTCTTTCTCTTTTTCCACACCCTTTCTTCATCCACTACCACAAAATTCCCTTTAAGTCATTATGTTTCAAAAGACATATCCAAATAGAACATAAACATTTTCAGCAGCTAGTTTGGCGTGGATGGTTTACTGTACCTTCTTGCGGTAAGTGAGTTTGTAGCGGGTGGGCTGGGGCACGGGCCTGCGGGGGGCTACAGCCCAGGACAGGGAAAGGCTGGTGAGGCTCCGCTCGTCCAGACGCATGGACGTCACCTTGGGGGGGTCTGAGGAGGGAGGAGGGGAGATGTTAACAATTTCGGAGACTGCAATGTCCTTCACATGTTCAACCAAGAGCTTTTGAAATGCTTTCACTGCATTATGTTTGATGGAGTATTTAGTGATTGTGCTTGTATAAGGCCATACAACTACCTTTCAGATCAAGCATAATAAGAGTTCTACTACTACTACCACCACCACCACTATTACCCCCAAGTACAGTGACCCACCTGTGTAGAGCAGGGCAGTGGTCAATGTGCTGGTGGATGGGGGCCTGTTGGAGCGTGGCGTCCCCTGGCTGGCGAACAGCGATACTCCGCTGTGGGCCTCAACGGTGAACGTGTAGTTGAGGTGGGGCTCCAGTTCGCTCACTGCCACCCTGGTGTCCATCAGGCCTGAGCTGGCCGGCTCAAGGCGCACCTTCTCCCCGCATGGCTGGCACGTGGTGCCCTCGCAGCGCCGGCACTCCACGCTGTAGCTGATGTCACTGCGGCCGCCCGTGTCCTCCGGCGGACTCCATGACAGCTGCAGCTTGCCTGCCGCCAGCTGGGTGGTCGTGGCGACCAGTTCTCGCGGTGCTGAGGGCAGGCCTGAGGAAACAGGAGCAGGAAAATAGAAGCATGTTAGTTCATGTATGATTGATGTCATCATTAACATTATGTTAAACTGTAGCATTCTGGGACTTTCTCTTGCTTACGGTCATTCTAATCTTTTTAGTGTCATTATTTTTTGGTCAAGAGAGCACTTTGAGCACAATGAAAAGCAAATCTCTCATTTGTTTTCAGTGTAGGATCCACCAATGCTGACTGCATTAAAGTAATTTTCCAAAATGTCCTCACCTGAGCAGGGCCCTGTAGTTGGGTCATCGGGAGCACGATAGAAGTCTTCTGCACATGGACAGAACAGTGCCCCGGAGCTCAGCAGCTTGGTGTTAGCAGGACAAAGCTCACATGCGTCGTTGGAGACAAACGCTTTGAAGAAGCCTGGCTGACAATCTGAAAACACAACACGCAGATAGGAGAGACTTTCATGAGGACCTGAGGGGAACTAGTTGAGAAACTGCAAATGAAAATATGGCCAGGAAAACATGCAGTGTATGACCCAAATGGCAACCTATTCCCTATATAATGCACTGCCCTATGGGTCCTGGTCAAAAGTAGCACACTAAGGGGATAGAGTGCTATTTGGGACGCAAACACAACATTGTTATGTAGATGACTAATATAGTGTTTTCCTACATCCGAGTAGGAATTTTGGTGCATATTAGGCTCTAATCTATGGATTTCACATGACTGGGAATACAGATATATATCTTTTCATCACAGATATTTTTTTAAGTAGGGGACGTGGATAAGAAAACCAGTTGGCATCTGGTGTGACCACCATTTGCCTCATGCAGCGAGACATTCACATAGAGTTGACCTGTTGATTGTGGCCTGTGGAATGTTTTTGCACAACCATTGAAGAGTGGGACTTTACTGGATATTGGTGGAAACTGGAACACGCTGTCCTACATGTCGATCCAGAGCATCCCAAACATGCTCAACGGGGTGACATGAGTATGGTGAGTATGCAAGCCATGGAAGAACTGGGACATTTTCACCTTCCAGGAATTGTGTACAGATCCTTGCGCCATGGGGCCGGGCATTATCATGCTGAAACATGAGGTGATGACGGCGGATAAAGGGCATGACAAATGGACCTCGGGATCTCTGCATTCAAATTGCCATCGATAAAATGCAATTGGGCTAGTTGTCCATAGCTTATGCCTACCCATATCATAACCAAATGGCCACCATGGGACACACTGTTCACAACGTTGACATTAGCAAACCGCTCACCCACAACGCCATACACGCTGTCTGCCATATGCCCAGTACAGCTGAAACCGTGACTCAACCACGAAGAACACACTTCTCCAGCGTGCCAGTGGCCATCGAAGGTGAGCATTTTCCCACTGAAGTTGGTTACGACACCAAACTGCAGTCAGGTCAAGACCACGGTGAGGACGACGAGCACGCAGATGAGCATCCCTGAGACGGTTTCTGACAGTTTGTGCAAATCCACAGTTTCATCAGTTGTCCGGGTGGCTTGTCTCAGACCATGAAGAAGCCGGATGTGGAGGTCCTGGGCTGGCGTGGTTACACGTGGTCTGCGGTTGTGAGGCCAGTTGGACATACTGCCAAATTCTCTAAAACGACCTTGGAGGCGGCTTATGGTAGAGAAATTAACATTAAATTCTCTGGGAACATCTTTGGTGGACATTCCTGCAGTCAGCATGCCAATTACACACTCCATCAAAACTTGAGACATCTGTGGCATTGTGTTGTGACAAAACTGCACATTTTATTGTGTAATGATCATGCTGTTTAATCAGCTTCTTGGTATGCCACACCTGTCAGGTGGATGGGATTATCTTGGAAAGCGAATTTGTACAGAACATTTGAGAACCTTTTTGTGCATATGGAACATTTCTGGGATCTTTTGTTTCAACTCATGAAACATGGGACCAACACTTTACATTATTTTGTTTATTTTTTGTTCAGTGTACTTTGAACTCCTACACTTCCTTTAAACCATCCCCCTTTTCTCTCCATCGCTCTAAACTAATACAACTAGTCGTCCCACATTCCAGGACAGTATGTCAGCCATCAATACTTCACAAGGAGAGAAAACAGAGAGCAAGACAGAATCAAGTGGGAAAGGCAGAAAGAGAGATAGAAATGAAAAACTGAGCGGAACCATTATGTGCATAATTCAGCCGTCTTTTAAAAAGACCCCTGTGCAGATATGAAACCGTATCGCTTAGATTAGATGTCTGCTGATTTCACACGTGGGAGAATATAGTGGGAGAGTTGCAGGTAGGCTCCAGCTGTGCACCAACAGTAGGAGAATCAGAGTAAGACGTCGTGAAATCTCTGAGGGTCTCATGGAGGAAAGTGAAAATGAGAAGGCCACCCTTAAACGCTCTAAAAACATTCCAATGGCTGCTGGTCATGTCCTTGCTATATCCCCTTACATTATCACACACACTTGGAGAGGAAATCTGACTTCAGTGGAAGGATTACTGTTCTCTTCACCTCACACACCTTACTTTCGTTTATCTATTTCCAGATCCTGCGGTACGGGGCTGTGTCCCAATAATCTCAAATAGCAGCTCTTCCTTAGCCAGCTCTCTTTACCTAGGTTGACTTCATTGCTTTATCAGACATGAAATCTGAGGCCCTAATTTAAGACCGATGGATAGATGAATGATATCATGTAGATGGATGATATGTTTGATGTGAGCAACTGTATGCAAAGTAGGTACCAGGTAACAAGGTGTTAGAAAAAAGGACAGTTGGAGTTGTGTGTGTGAACGAGATAATGCTAAAATGAAAAAGAGAGATTACAGGCAATTGAGGAATGACCTGAGAAAGGTGAAATATGTCAAGAATAAATGACAGATGGTTTCAGTGTCTGCATCCAAAAGACGAACACAGGGACAAGTCAAGAAAGAAACAGATGTCTATTCTCAGAAAAATATCAGCTTTGTTCAGTTGCCGCCTTAGTTGTGGTCAGGTTTGGCTGAAGTTTACTTGGAAACTGCAAGTAACCTCACACTTGCCTGAAAGAAACTGCCTGCGTTTCATTTATTTCGAGGGTATTAACTCAAGTGACTGAGACATTCCCCTTCCTTTGCTCCATTCATCTTTTGTCTCGTAGGGGCCTCCAAGTTGCGGTCGAGCCATTTGTCAGCAATAGGAGGTGAACAAACGATATACATTACAGCAAACATGGGCGGCAATGGTGCAATCTTTGTTTGACTGAAAATTCCTAGCATGAAAAGAATTTGGATTGTGACTGACGTCCTGCATGCAGCCTGCACGTTGCTCATTCTTTCATGTTACCCTTCTCTTTCTCTGCATTCTGTTTCTAGAACATTCACGACTACTCATTAACACCACCTTCAAGGCCAAAAAGAAATGGAGGGATAGAGAAACAGAAGCAGAATAGATTGATAGAAAGACAGAGGGGTATCGAATCCTGCTGGAGACTTAAGAAGAAAAAGGGGGAGCGAGAGGAGAATTGCATTGAGTGGGCAAACAAAACAGCTGCTGTCTCAAACCCCAATTCATAGGCCTCTGCCTCCCCTCTCATAATCCCCAAATTCCTCTGTCCTCCCTGCTACTCCCTTCCAGCCTCACCAAAGGTTTCCAGCTAACCCATTAGAATCTCCTTTCACTAGCAACCAGCAGGCAGGAGAATGCCAGGCCATTAAACTCCAGAGTGGGGAAGAAAAAAAAAACACTTGTTGCAAATAGTAGAAATGCCACATGGCAACTGAATAGAGGGGAATATGCTCTTTTTGCACAGCAGTGGCAGGAAAAACAAAACAAAAAAGTGGCTGCAATGCGTATGGTCAGGGCTGTGGTGAGATGGCCTTACACTAAGAGGCAGACTCTGTAATCAACAAGCAGTCCAGAATACACCACCCAACGGGAGGCCCATGGGCCTAGAATAGAGGTCTTCACGGTTTCAACAGACCCAAAATTCCGAGATCCGACCCGGGACCAGAGTGGGTCCGAGTACTAAATTCTGACGTTTGTCTCAGGTCTGATATAATTGCCACTGGTCTCTGGATATGCACCCCTTTCTCCCCAAAATGGGTGAATGGGAGAGTAGTAGATTCACACCAACGGATGTGCTACATTACTAGGACTGTGTGCTGATGCTGAAAAATTGTGTGCTGCTGTTCTAGAAATGCTTCATTTGATTTACCGACGGGACCGTTAGGGTTTGTGTGATGAGAACTGCGCAAGCTGGTTCTGTCTCAGCCAACTGCAACTCAATAAAATGTATAGCCTATGTCCAGCTGAAACTGGTTCTGGCTGCTCGCATCACGTGCCTGCTGCTGAGGAGAGCGAGTGAAAGAAGCCTTGGCCCAGGCTGTTGAAGATGGGAGACTTTTTTTCTTTGAAATAAAACCCCCAAAAGTTAGAGGAAAAACTGTATTGTGAAAAGAAACCGATAACAGAAATGTCTTTGGAGACAAGTTTTAGTGGACAAAGATGAGAACGTTACCTTTCATTTATATATTTCCGTATTTATTATCAATTGTTTGGTCATTATTATTATTAAATTATTGGCCTATTTAAATCATTTAAACCCCTTCTTTAAATAGCCTATGTAAAAAAAGTGCTTTGTATCATTTTGTTAAGACATTTGTTATTAACTAAATGAAGCTCCGTCTAATTTTTTGCTTCATATTTAGTTTAAGGTTAAAAGTTGGTCTGTTGTAAAATAAATAGCATTAGCCTATTGATGTTATTTGTTGGTAATAGTTGCAATATAGGCTAGCCTGTTCAAATCAAAGGTTTCATTCTGTTGAGACATTTTCATTAGCCAAATTAAGTTGCAGCTGTAATGGTGTTTGCGGCAATAATATAAAATACCGGTAGACCTACTATGCTACCTTCACTCAAACCATGAAAAGGAAAAACCAAAGAGGGCAAGATGCAAAACTTAATTTAATGCTGCAATCGTATTTTCCCTATAAACAATTACTTTACTTTCTTTTGAAATTACCCTAATAAAGTCAAGCAACTTTTGTCTGTTATAGCTACTGCAGGCCTATGAAGGCAGTGAGCACCGGCACTCCATTGGACTCCAACAGTTGAACTTGAGGTGAGGAAGAATGTTTTAGGCCTACCAAAGTTACTCCTTTAATCAAACAATATAAGGCTTGTCTTTATAAATCATATTCGGATAGAAAATTAACAAATTAGCCTCCTTCCGGACGTCAATATCTGTATAGGAGTAGTAGCCTATCTGACAAATATTTTTTAAATCCATGTCGGTCGGGAACATGGCACTAGCATCTCTTTCTCTAGGGCTAGGCCTAAGCTCTTCTCCTTTAATATGTATATTTTAAATATCATACAGTGGACACCTAGGCCTATATGATTGCAATGGCCTGATGCATTTAGCGCTCAAATCTCTGACAGCTGAACCGTGAGGTAGACGGTTTAATAAGTTAAAATGTTTTGAATATGCTACACATCGAATCGTTTTTGTAATTTGTTATATATAGGCAGTTTAAGAACAAGCAACTGTGGATCATTTGGCCAATGTTGCTGGCAGCACCCAGGTTTCTTTCTACTCTCAGATCTGAACGGGTCTTTCAGATCTGAACTAGCACGGGTCTATTTGGGAACGTTTCCCACTGTTTTTTGCAGAACAGGTCTGACTGTACTCAGGTCCATGTCTCAGTTTAAAACATATATATATTTATGCATATCAGGTCGGGTGGGAAAGGCAACTTTTTGGACCCGTGAAGACCTCTAGCCTGGAGACCATATACAGTGGGGCAAAAAAGTATTTAGTCAGCCACCAATTGTGCAAGTTCTCCCACTTAAAAAGATGAGAGGCCTGTCATTTTCATCATAGGTACACTTCAAATTTGACAGACAAAGGTGCCATTACCACAGGTAACGAGTGGAGGACAGAGGAGCCTCTTAAAGAAGAAGTTACAGGTCTGTGAGAGCCAGAAATCTTGCTTGTTTGTAGGCGACCAAATACTTATTTTCCACCATAATTTGCAAATAAATTAATTAAAAATCCTACAATGTGATTTTCTGGATTTTCTTTTCTCATTTTGTCTGTCATAGTTGAAGTGTACCTATGATGAAAATTACAGGCCTCTCATCTTTTTAAGTGGGAGAACTTGCACAATTGGTGGCTGACTAAATACTTTTTTGCCCCACTGTAGTTCAGACCCATTTCCTTTTCTGCCTTTCTCTAGAAAGGTCAGCACGTGTAAACTGACTCACAATCATAGGAAATGAATCCAAAGAATGTGATCAAGAGGTATCGGTGACCACCAGCTGATTCGTTTTTGAGGAGGAATAGGAACTGAAGAAGGGTCAAGGAATGTTCCTCTGAAAGTGAGAGAGTGGTTCGCCTTTTCTGTTGGACACAGGAAGCGCGAGGCTAACGCTGAGCTTCCTTCCTCCTTCAGCCAATCATAGTATGCGAGGGAAGAGGACCACAGATTGAGTCCAGGGAAAAATTAGGGGAGAGAGCTGAAATGTTGTTGGTAAAGAACAGAAGAGGGAGTAAGACTTGAGGAAAACCCAGTGCATTTCTCAAGTAAATAAAAGTCTGTCAACCTCTAAGAGTCAGACAGCCGAGAAACCTAACTGAGAATGCCTCCTTTTTTTGCCCTTTGGGATCCCCTGGGATGTAGGCCCTGTTTGTCATTTGAGAGGCCCTGTGCCTAAAGAGCCTGGGTGTTTGTTTATAGTGAGTGACTGGCGGGTCCTGGTGGATTCTGGGTGTTGAGTGGGCTGGTTTGTCAGTCGGAGTTAAGATGTATGAGATGGAGACGGGGATAAATGCACGGACGAATGGATGGATGGATGAATGGGTACACAGCTACCGGACAACAGAAAGCCCTCAAGCCCTTGAATAAAGTGGGGGTGCGCTAGAGGAGAGGTGCAAAACAAAAAGCTTAAGTCAAGTCGTGGGCTCTTTTGGTTTTAAAGCATAGGAGGGTCATGTCTGCCCCAGGGTAGTAGTAAAATTGTCCTCGACTACAGGGAGTTGATGGCCTACTAAAACAAACACAGGAGAGAAGTCAGGGAAGGAGCGAGAGTGGGGAGGGAAGGAGCAAGAAAGGGGAAACCACAGCTTGTTTCGCAGGGAGGGGGAGTAGACAAAAAAGGGTATAAAAATAAAGCTCCAGAAAAGCAGCAATGTTGAGATCATTATCATGACTAATTGTAGATATCCAGGGAAAAGTCAGCATCCATCAGCTTTTGCAGGTATCGGCTATTTTGAAGCAGGTTTTACTTGCAATGTTTGTAATATGTGGTAGCTTCATATACCTTGGTTGAATGCACTTATTTAAGTTGCTCTGGAAAAGAGCATCTGCTAAAATGCATTTTCTGCTCCCAATGCATGTGATGTCACTAATGCCATGTTTACATGTGCAGGACAATTTGTCATAGGTGTATTAGGGGGTGGTTGAGTAGAACAAGGTGTGTATCCGATGGGGGAGGGGTAGTGGTAACATGAAGCCACAGATGGAGGAGTGGGGGGGGGGGGGATTATGGTGTGTAGTGACATTAGTCAAAAGGATAAGCTGACCGATGGAGCAGCTGTAAGTGAATTACATCTGTTTTACAATTCCACTTAGACTTTCATCTGGTTGTCAACGAACACAATAAATTCCTTAATACCTTTTTCTTCACACTCCTCTTCCCTTGTGCTGCTCACAGAGGAAGTGAGAGTGCAAATGGGAATGAGAGAGGGGTACAAACAGTGAGAAAGCAGAAATGCATGCATTAAAACAACCATCACACAAACCAACAAATAGGTCCAACACAAAATAGATGTCATGGTCTGATTAAATAATATTCTTCTTTCCTTTCCATTTATGTCCTGTCCTTCGACTACACTGCCCAACAACAGCCACCACAGTCATCTAGGACACACTTCCTTTGCCTTTCCTAAAAGTCAAGGCCAGATATCCAGGTGGCCACGCAAGCTGGATTCCAACGTGTCTGCTTCCTGTTAAGAGGCCAAATTAATGAACCAATAAACAAAATGACTTATCAGTGGGCCACAAAAACCAAAGGAGTGAAAGGGGGGGGGACTGACTGCAGCGCAACAATGGAAAGCCCTGAGCCAACAGGTTGGAGAGTGGTTGAGGATTAGGTGGCGTCCGGTTTCCGTTGGAGCCCGTCCTGTCCGGTGGGGGGACGGAAAGTGCTGAGCTCACACCGGCAGCACAATACACAAATCTCCACAGCCCAACCACGTTGCACAGGAATGCCATACAGAGGAAATATGCACCAAAAACATGCCCCGGAATACCTTTTCAGCAAAGTACCAACATAGGGGGAAATGGAGCTACATGCCACCTAGGAGTAATTGTATGTCTGGATACTGTTAGAATAAATGGCACAAATGTCTTTGTATGAGAACACAGACACCAAAAAGTTTATTGCTCTGTGTTTTGTTCAAGTTACTCTGCTGTTGTCAGCCATACCAGAAAGTAGGAATCTCTTTAGTCTACATATGCCCAGAGAAGAGCCATCTTTGCTCATCCTCATGACTAGCCAATGATATTATGCCATATTAAATGCTTCCTACGAGTTTCTAACCATAACCCTTATTTACTTATGAAATGTATGTCTGGATCAGAAAAGTAATAGGATTTGACATACGACATTGCAACCACAACATACAGGCCTATTGAATGAATTCTAAAGCAAAAGGCTAAACTTGCTAAATCTATTCAAAAATCAGTAAAACATTATGAAATGCACAATTTAGATAAATATTGGCCACTACTCTGTTTCCTGTCATCTCTTATAGATTTCATTGAATTATAATGGGCACAAAATTCAACATGATAGTGTCGAGAGGAAATTTACTCAGTCCCTCCATTTTCTAGCCCACGCTCTGAACCTCCATGTGAGAGGTCAACATCAACTTGGCACAAGATCACAGAATCACATTAAAAGTAATCGCAGTCAATCTCCCGAAACTTCCCCATTCCCCATTTCCAAAGGGTAAGAAAGAAATGTGCTTTGATATGAGCATGCTGAAAGTGCAAAACTAGTCTGATAAGGTCCTTAATGATTTATTGGACTATGAACACAATGTGATCATAGGCCTAGTAAATCCACAGTATCCATAATGATGACTTAAGCTATGGATCGCAAGGAGGGACATAAAGTGTATGTAACACTGTAGGTGTATGCACCCAATCTGATCAGGAACGAAATGTCACAACAAACCAGTCAGAGAGGTTCCCAGAGAGGTTTCCTTCCTTGGCTCCAGCAACAGAGACTGCACTGCTGATATTATGTTGCACCAAAATAACAATTGCGCTGGTCTTCTTCATAATGACTCTCCGGGGAGTAAACTGGGGTGAATCCTCTCATTTTGTCACGTATTCACTGAATCGTCTGTGTCATATATCAAGGCTGTAATCCCAATAAACATATTCAGAACATTAAAATATTTCAGTTCACATTTTATCAGGATTATGTTTCTGGGTCAATATGTGAAGAATGGCAACAGTTTTTTGCTGCATGTAAATGTATCCACCCAAAACTGTGGGATACATATAGGGAATACTGTTCAAATGTAAGGTCTGTTTATCGTTTTAAGAGACAGTTGTCAAATAAGCAAGAATACTTATTTATTTACTAGTATACACAGAACAGAGCAAAGTCTAAATAGTCAGTCACATATGGGTCGTGTGAAACGGGATGTTGCGATTCAAATAGTGTCACATTCAGGTCCTGCACACTAGCCAACCATAATAAAACCATAATTCAGAGAGAAATAGAAAAACAAGAAGGAATGTGGTCATCTTGTAGCTGGTTACAATAAAAACTCAGTAATGATGTTGATTATGATCATAAACTCACAGGAGAGTTTCAAAATGGAGATGTGAAAGGGGGGGGGGGTGGTAGAGCCTGGGAGCAATAAAATATATGTAGAGAGTGCAAATGAATGAGGGGGAAAGAAAGAAAAAACAGAAGGAGCTAAATAAATACGGAGGCAGGATTTTACATTACATTTAGAGCATTCATCTTAAGATGGCTAGGTGAGAGAACCACATATCACAGTTGTAGTAGGTAAACTTTTCCTCAAAGTAGCTATTAGCAAAGTCAGTGCTAGTAGGAACAGACAAGGGAATAAGAATGACTGAGACGTCTTATTTAAGATACTCTTATCTTATCAGGAAGACAAAGATGCAGGCAGTACCAGTAGTTACTGCACATAAAACACACACCCAAGTAATTTACTACCCACACAAATCACTCACCACATGGAAGGCACAGTCATTCAGCTTCAGTGTCACCGACAGTTTAACTTGACATCACTTTAGGGGGGAGGAAAACTAGGCCTAGATTACTGGAAAAGGGAACTCCTCCTTTGGGAGAAAATAACCTTACCAGTACTCATTTACTGGTTCTATCAGGATTTTTCCTACAGAAAGTATTCTAAAAAAAAGAACCCAACATTGACTGAGTGTATACACAAGCATTTGGAAACGGAGTGTGCGTCCCAATTCACAATATAGTGCTCTACTTTTGACCATAGGGTGCAATTTGGAACGCATATAGCTGGTCCTAAGTCATATTTGCCCAGCTCCGGGATGAGTGTGCACACGGCTTTACTGTGGGTGACAGGGTGTGGGCATGGACAGCTCGACACAATCCAAGGAGCAGCTGGGCCAGATGTTTATCTTTCTGTGGTAACACAAGGTATGTGTACTTTGTGCCAGCGAAGATTGTGTAAGGAAGGGCGTTCTTTTTAAAGGAGGAAAACTGTGTCAATGTCAACAGTGAGTCAACTGGAACACACAGCATGGGGGAAAGGGGGGCGGGGGGGGGGGGGTACGTGCATGTGTGTGTGTGTATGCATACGTAGGCTTGCTTGCGTGTTTGTATGTGTGTGTACTGCATGCATGGTTGTATCCATGATTTTTTTCAACTCAAAATGCCAAGCTCATTCAACTTACACTGTAGCTGTCTGTATTCAACTTCACATGGAATTAATATATACATCTGATGCTATCCACTCCCTTTCTCAATCCATCACTTCAATTCATTGTCCTGTAAGATGGAGTACACTCCAAATGGCATTCTATTCCCCATGTATAGGGCTGTGGTCAAAAGTAGTGCACTATATTAGATATGGTGCCATTTGGGATGCATTGCAGGAGTCCTCCCTAAGGAATTCCTCAGACCTGCAGTAATCTGGGAGGTTCCTCAGTAAATTGAAGAGGAATGCAGTGGAGAAGGGGAGGACGAGGGGAGCCAGTGCCTACAGCTCAACACTGCACCTCACTGTTCTACCTTTACATTCCATTCCTCAAATTTTTATCACAACCTTCCTCAGTCTCTGTGTGCAAGTGTTTCTCACTCACCCACCCCACTATCCTTTCATCTAAAACTATGCCCTGACAGAAATAAAATGACAGGAAATATCCATTACCAATGGAGGGGAAGCTAAGAAAATGTGTGTGTGTGTTCCAAAATCAGTGGTGCAGCAACATGCCTCGTGTTCAGGTGATGATATTTTTGTGGTGCTCTATCACAGAACAGCTCCCAACAGGCCTGAGCATGCAAACACTCTCTCACACACCCTGCTGTAGTACCACACAAAACCCTCAAATGTTGAAACCTCATCTCTCACAGCAGCTCTGAGATAGAGTGAAAAGTGGAATGTGAAGGAGAGAGTGAAGAACAGAGAGAGAGCATGCCCAATGGCTTAAGGAATGCATATTTCTCTGATGCATGTAACCAACAAAGTCAGAGACAACCAGGGGGGGGGGGGGTCCCTCCTCCTCCTCCTCCTCCTCCCCTGCCACCTAGAAGAAGTAAATTCATCACCAATATAGTTTCCGAGTTTGACTTGTGAACCTCACATCTTTGATCAACATCTGTCATTTAGTCAGGACTCAGAAGAATGTAGACTAGAGGGCCTCTGATGAGGACTTGAATGCAACATGGTTGCAATGTAACTACAAAGCCCAGGGGTTGAGTGACGGTAAGACTACCTATGAGTATCTTAGAAAAGAGAATGAATGACAAATTAGTAGGAAACTAGCTTACGAGGGCCAGAGGTCCTGATAAGCATGGCTACTACCAAAACTGGGTACCTCACAAACCCGTTTCAGTTAAGAGGAAAATGTTTGACTTAAAAGTTTAATAAAAAGTACTTTTATCTTGATACATTTGATATCACATGCATGGCCTAAGAGTAGCTGAATTTTGTTACAATGTTTCTACATTGTAGTTTGGGTTCAAGGTCAGGGATAATGTAGTGACATGCATGTTTTATAACACAAATGGTAAACACCTTCTGCTAAATACCTCTATGAGACTCACGTCAGCTCACACACGCACGGGCAAACACAGTATTAGAGTCCATGATGCTAGAGGCCAGCACTCAGAATGCCCAGCTGTCAGTGAGCCAAGAGAACACAGGAACATTATACCTTACCTCGACATGTGTCGTTGACGGCCTCGTAGCCGGGCATGCATTGGCACTGTCCAACAGGCACCACCCACTCTCCGTCCATCGTGCAGTAGATGCGGGGCGACTCCTCACTCACCGCGTTCTCCACGCAGGCCCCCGCTACTTCCCTCAGGGCCTGGTTCACCCCCCCACCCGCCACGGTCTCAGGGAAGGCTGCGAGGCTCTTGATGGTGGCCGGGCAGGTCTTGTAGTAGACCCTGACAGAGAGCAGCGCCATGCAGGCCCCAATGTCCTGGAAGGCCAGGTAGAAGCCTTTCCTGCTGAGGCTCTCCACCACCCGCGTCTCTGTGTTGATGCGCAGCTCGTTGCGGCTGGTGATCTCGTCCGGCGCGATGGTGGCCACCTTCTTGAACTGGCCCTTGCGGAAGCTGGTGCCGATGTCGGCGTCCGACTCAGAGGAGAACAGGTTGAAGGTCTCCTTGCAGGTGAGCGAGGAGCCGTCGAATGAGTTGCAGTCACGCACAATGAATTGCAGCTCCACGAAGACGCGAGAGGCTGATGGGCGGCGCTGGATGAAGGTGGTGCGCAGCCAGTTGTCCTGCTCATGCTCACCCACATTACACACAGAGTAGGTGTACAACTGGGAGCCATTCAGACTCCTCTGGACCACCTCCCACTGAAACACACAGATAGACCATCAGGACTCCAGTCACATACTGACTCTGGCGATACATGACTAAGAGTGGGCTGGAAAAAAGTTAAAATGTTCAATGGTTATGGGGGGTGCCCAACTGCCCATGTTGACATCTTAAATGCTAATGGTGTGCCTTAATTTGTTATACGAGTTGCAAGACCCCCAGCACTCCTGTAATTTGAACCCTGGAGACAAAGGGAAAGCGTGTGAGAGAGTGAGGGAGACCCCAAAGGAACATATTAAGATATAAGAGTGGCGAGAAAAGACTAGGCCTTATCAAAGGATTGAAGCCAGCTGATTTTGACAATGCCATTGAATTAACACTGAGGTCTGTCAACATCTTATACAACATATGTTGATCCATGCAACATTTACATTTACATTTAAGTCATTTAGCAGACGCTCTTATCCAGAGCGACTTACACCAACTCTTGCTGTCACAGAAGTTAGACATTTTAGTGAGAAGTCTTCAACGTTCAGCTTAATAGTAGCTGCTGAAATACATGTGTCCACACAGGGGTTCTCTCTGCATGTTACCACTGCTATTAATTAAAGGAATGTGCTTTGTTGGCTGACTGTGTGGCATCACATGAACGGGAGCATGCAACAGGAGAGAGAGCGCCTCCATAACACTACTGAACAAGGGAGAGTCAAACGTGAATGACCACTCAAATGTAAATGAAACTAAATGGGACCCAAGCACACATACTACACAAAAGCACACGATAGCAAAAAACAATAATCTGTTGTGTTTTACTGTGACGAAAGACAACATTTTCTCCTTATGAGAAAATGAAAGCCATCTTAACTCACTACATCTACATTTCCCAAAAAGCACTATATGCTCCAAACTTTAGGTCAATTGCACCCTTACATACAATTCTGAGATGAGGGACTTAAAACCACAAGTATTCTCTACCACACTTGCTATAGCTACATTCTCTCCCTTGGAATAGTCCTGACATGCTGCCATCTAAAACCCAACCCCCACTAGAATAATGTGACCCTTTCACATATTCAACTTGAACATTACACTTTTAGTAATGTTTATACATGAGCACCAAGTTATAGCACCCAGAAAAGTAGATCCTGGAAAATAAGAGTTGTTAAAGTTGTGTGAAGGTAAGAAAGTCAGACATGGCATATTATGTGCTACCCCATCCATACTTACCCAAAGAGAAAAGTACAGAGACAGGGCAATGGAAAGAATAGATGGATACTGACCCCTTGCTTGGATCCTTGTTCATAGGGCCAGGTCAGCCAGCCTAGCTCACTCCCTGATGCCCTCATATCCAACAGCACCTCTGCAGAGGGGAAAATTCAATCAATTATGTCTTAACCTACTAAAATGTGATTGACTTACCACAGAAAGCTGGGACATGTACATTTTGAAGTTAATTAGCTTCTTTCTATTAGCTATTATCATTTGAACTCTAATATCTTACCCCAAGAATAGTAATTGTCTAAATCCCCTACACTTCCTCAAGTGAGGTTCAAACATAGGTCTATGTTAGTGACTTTTACAATTTAAAAGGAAGCTTAGGGTGTAATCATTAACTTGAGATGGAATATCCTAACTTTCTCATCATTCAACTTTGCTGCGCAATAAGTGGTTCCAGGCATGAAGGTTCAGCCCAACCATGCAGATAATTATTCATTTTATATTGTTATATTTAATATGTTCACAATATCTTACTGATCTAGAGACAATATAAAAGTTCAAAATACCAACAGGTAGTGGCACTCTATAACGTAGCAAGACTGCTCTCAACACACCCTCATCTTGATAAAGAGATCAGCATAGATACCAAATCGAATACGGGCGAAACTTGATCTAATAAAGTATAAAGGATTGCATTAAAACGGTTTCTGGTCAAAATCAACAAACTTAAAAACTTCTACAAGTTGCGACATTGTATCAATAGCCCATGTTCTTGCCCTGTGCTTTAAACATCCACTTCTTCGTGGTCCCACAACCTGAACAGAGCAGGATATACTTCTTGCAACAAGAAACATTTTGATTTCATATAGTTACCAAAGTTTGAAAAGTAGTCAAGACTTTCGCTTACCTTCTTTAGTTTGCAGTGTAATAAATATACCGTTAATTAATACATAGGAAAACAACAAGCGCTTAATTCCACGGGAATCCATTTGAGTTTGTTTTCTTCTTATTTCTAAGCTTGGTTGGGACCCTTCCACGCTCTCATCAGTTGCTCAACTGAACCGTGAGCTCGCGAAAGCCTCATTCACAAATGAGGACGTCACCAACTCCGCCTGTTAGAATGTAATCAATTCCATAAAGGAGGGGGTGTGGCAAAGAGGAAAGTGACATTGGCATTATGGTTTTGATGGCCTCAGCCATTTACCTTAGCGACAAGAGAAGCAGATATCAATACAATGTTGGCCTATTTACCTTTTTATTATTCTTTTTTTTTGTGTACAAAAATAAAGAAGAGAGAATTCTGCATGAAACTCATGATACAAGTTTATCAATCACATTATTATCGTATTCATATAATCTCGAATCTGAAGCAAAGACAACTGAATCCATAGTCAAGAGAAATAAAATGGCAAATAATTGTACTAATTGGCTTTAGAATTTGAAATACCATACTCTTGATGAATATAAGTGAAGGGATACATCTGCATTTTCAATGGGAAAGATAGAGATGTGGGAGAATGGGGAGTAGGAGGGTGTGCTGGTATGAGTATGAACATAGTGAATTAAATAATCCATCACCTAGCAACTCTTTCGCAAATTAATTTGAGAGTCATCCCAGTCAACCTTCATTATTTGTTGTACAGTGTAACTATGTGATTTATGAATGCTTATCTGTATCTTGAAGTTTTCACTAAAAACCTCCTGAATATTTTGTCAACCTGTTAGATTTTCTTGATTGTCTTGGTACCATTGATTGCGCTGTCTTCGCAATAAATTATTACAATACAGTATGGCATTGATTTTGCATGGGTCACACCTGTGGGCCCAACTCTGTGGGAAAGATTGGGCTTCTCTCTGTTTCCCCGGCAGACGGGCCCCAGCCATGTGCGAATCCGACCTCCCCATCCGACCTCCTCTTACCCCGGGGCTCTGGTATTATAAAGCCCCTCTCACACCAGGGAGAATGCCTGGAGCCTTATGAAATGCCACATAAGAGTGATTCCTCATGAAACCCAGACAAAAAAGACAATAGTTTTGGGAATTTTCGCAAAATGTAATCCATGGAATAGTCCTTTGCAGGAAGGATTGTTGGCATATATTTGACATTTGTATCTAAAAGCATAATTAGAAAGAATTGATCAAAGTTAGCTTATTTATGACATCTGTAGATTTTTTTATTTAACCTTGATTTAACTAGGCGAGTCAGTTAAGGACAAATTCTTATTTACAATGACGGCCTAGGAACAGTGGGTTCGGTTAGCTGCCTTGTTCAGGGGCAGAACGGCAGATTTTTACCTTGTCAGCTCGGAGATTCAATCTAGCAACCTTTCGGTTACTGGCCCAACGCTCTAACCACTAGGCTACCTGCCAATGCTACAAATCTGTAGGGTATTGGGGGGTAATCAGACTACCAGATGAGGCTCTCACACATGCTCCCTTGGTCGGTCCACACTTTCTACTGCTGCTGCTGTGTGTTGTTGGGGCTGGGTAACAATGGGCCTGCTGTCCCCCAGTGAAGGGAGTTCAAGGGGGCTGACTTGGTTGGGAGAGCTGCCAAGCACAGGTGTAGTAACTCAACTCAGCAGCATCAGAGTGGGGGGGACAGCAGGCCGATTGTTACCCAGAAAGTGTGGACCGACCAAGAGAGCATGTGTGAGAGCCTCATCTGTTAGTCTGATTACCCCCCAATACCCTACAGATGATACCAAACACATGACACTGTTGATTTGGGCCTATGTTATACCTGTTTTTGGCTCTGTATACAGCACTGTTCTCCACTGCCTGTCAGACTTACAAATATTCGGTTCCTAAGTAGTCAAGATTTTTTTTTTATACAATGATACCAAAGTGCAAAGTGCTGAGCAAACTATCTGTGGGGTAGCTAAAGGCTGGCAGGGTGAGTCGGGATTGAACACTATCATCCCAGCAATATACTACACTATTCAGAAAGATCCCACTTGAAAAAATACTACAGTGTACTGTATACTATGGTAGGAATACTGTAGTATTCACTGCAGTGTTGTTGCTGAATTTACTGTAGTAGTGACTGTAGTATAATGTGGTATTTACAGAAATACAAAAAAATACTACAATACTATAAATGTTCCATAACCTGTAGGTAGGTAAGTAAGTAGGAAGGTAGATAGGTAAGTAAGTAAGTATGTAGGTCTGGGTTCTGAAAAGGGAGTTCAGAGCTTCTGCTCTTTTCTATAACCACAGGGAACACAATATATGGTCTATACTTGGCGTGTAGGTTTCTAACTTATGGGTGGCACAACTTGGGATTTGGAAGGGGAATGGGCAGGGTTTTTTCAAATTACATACTGTAGTATTTACTAGAGTAAAATAAATGTTGTGTTTTTGCGGACATTTCTGTAGTACTTACTACAGTGCTGTTAAAAAAAAAGAAAGAATACTACAGTATTCTACAGTATACTACACAATTCTATACTGGGGGAGGGGGGGAGGGCATGGAGTAGGGTCAAGTTCCTTGAAGAGACTGATCTAAGGTCAGTTTTGCGTTATGAAAGTCTGGGACTGGAAAACACTCATGCTCTGAATAGAGAGGAAAGGATGGCATAGGTTTTTACAATCCATATGTCAACAAACCCAATACATAGCAATCAGTATTATACTGAAATACACTGTGTACAAAACATTGTGCTCTTTCCATGACATAGACTGACCAGGTTAATTCAGGTAGGAAAGCTATGATACCTTAATCTGTGTAGATGACGAGACGGGTTAAAGAAGGATCTTGAAGCCTTGTGACAATTGAGACATGGATTGTGTGTGTGTGCCATTCAGAGGGTAAATGGGCAAGACAAAATATTCTTGGCACAATGGGGGGAAGCATTGGAGTCAACATGGGCCAGCATCCCTGTGGAACGCTTTCAACACCTTGTAGAGTCCATGTCCTGACAAATATAGGCTGTTCTGAAGGCAAAAGGGTGTGAAAATCAATATTAGGAAGGTGTTCTTAATGTTTTGTACACTAAGTGTATCTACACACCTGTAACAAGGAGCTCTCTCTCATATTCAAAGTTCTCTAATCTTGTGCGAGAATCTGAGAATCATGACACAACAACAAAGTTATTCAGAAATCTCATCTAAATGAACTCCTCTTTGGAAATTACAGATCATCCATCCCCCTGGGCTGAAGTGAATAGGCGCTATATATTAATTCAGTCATTATCACAACATTCCGATGCCCTGAGCTGGAACACACTCATATTCGTTGCCTCCCTTTTTATTGGAGACACAGGTCACGCTAGAGAGGGCTAGTGAGAGCAGATGTTGTATTTGCTCACCCAAGTAGAATGAGCTGATCCTGAGGCCATGCGTACCTCCTCGATATCAAATGACACTACTGGGGTCAGAATACATTCAAGACAATGCCTTGAAGGAAGTGTACCGGAGAAAGCGCATCCAGAATGTGTGAGATGGACCCCCGAGGGCTTAGGGCGGAAGAGAGGCATGAGGGGTGCCCATTGATAGCCACCTGTTGATTTTGTTCCAAATGACCTAAACTTTTTTAGATGACTCGATCAGGTCTATGTGTGTGTTTGTGTGTGTGTGTCTGTGTCTGTGTGACAGAGAGAGAGTGAGAGAGAGCAAGAGAGAGGGAATGAGGAAGAGAAAGATAAACATAAAGAAATAATTAAAAGAAAGTGAGAAAAGGAAAGAGAGAGAGAGATGTAGTAGAGAAGTGCCAGGTTCTTCAGGGGGTTTCCAGGCAAAATGGTTGACGATGCTGATCAGTGATGTCATGCTGTTAGGCAGCACCTGTTCTTGTAGTTGCCCCTGCAGACCTATGGTGGTCTGCGGTTTGCTGAGGTAGGCATGTGAAGCATGTCTGACCCGCCTCCATATGTTACCGGCCCCCACTTCCTGGCAAAGAAGGGGGGTTGTGCCAATGAAAGTGTTAGGACAACTATATAAAGTGTGTGTGTATGCCTGTGTGTGTGTGTGCATACATACACGCAAGACTGTTACCAAAAGTAAGAATTTCACAAAGTGTTGATAGTTGTTGTTGTGTAGGAATGTGGTACTTTTGCTCACCAGCAATTTGCCTTAAGTAGACCAGGAGAAGCAGGGTTGGTAAAAATGTAGCTTCATAAATCAGGCTTACATTGTTACTTGGAAAGATTATTAAACAATCACTGCTCAAAGGGAAAATGTTTCAGAGCCTTTTTGATTGAGATAAGTGGTGTTCTTATACAGTAGGCCTTTCAACGATGTCATCTAATCATCTCATCATAACAAAGGCTTGTGTACTGTACTGTATATAATAGTTTCAGTGCCAAATAAGGCTATAGTTACCCAGGAGGATGTAGGGAGTGTGTGTGGCTAGAACCTGCATATGAGGAGATATCAATTAGTGTCCCTGTTTACAGACACACGGGTGGTGCCATACAGCTGCCATCTTCTTGGTCACCAGGGGAGGTGGTTTTAAAGCAGTGATGTTTCCATAGTCTTAACATATCAGGAAACACACACACACATACACATACACACAAAAACACACACACACACATTCACTTTCTCATGCTGCTCTGCGGGTGAAAACAGATAGTAGATTTCAACAATTAGGTGACCAAATACAGCCGTAACCTCCAGTGAGGCAAGTGTGGGAGAAAGGGGAGTGAGCATACAAACAGGTGTTGCCCAGCCATGTGAGTGCTAAGCTAAGGGTCAATGGGACTTAGATAGTTATACAGTGCTGGGGGAACAAAGTAATGTGTATGACAGCTGACTGGAATGGCAGCTCATATCAACGCTTGTCACTCCTCCAGCATGTCTCAGAAAGCTTGTTCCTGCTTGTCTGCTCTCTTTCAACAGCTCCCAGTTCCAAACCACAGAGAAACCTATATTTTCTCCAGGACAAGACAGAATTCTGAAAGTCTGTGAAACGGTTGGCATGTAAAGTGTGTCCTTCTGAGACGGCAGTGATTCAGTGAAAGCACGTGAAGAGAAACAGTTATGTAACATGCGATTGTTGGATTAAGCAAGCATGGAGTCCAAAGATCTTAGTCTGGAAAATGCCCCAGTGCATTTTGCAAGGTGTAAATCACATATTTATGTAAAAATCGGACAACAATACCAGACAATACCAGACAATGAAAATTGTCTCAACCACGGTCAAACCACAGTGTACTTACTGCACATCAGAATGGGAGCGCTTTGAGGGATAGAATTGGTTTTGTGAAATAACATCAATAATATTTCATGATTACATCTACAGTTATGCAAGTTAGCCCTGGCGATATGTGGGAGTGTTTTTGTATCGTCCCCAAAGCTAATTCAATGAATACCTGACGTTCTACAGTCAATTCCTTGCATCTTGTGATGTTGATATCAAAACTCACTTGACCTTTCAATGTGAGAAGAAAATCAAACTGTGCAAATTGTGTTTGATGCCACAGTGGTCACCACGCACTTTTCAACCAGCATATCTGCAAAGTGGACCTAACAAACAAATACTGATGGCCTGAACAGTCCAGTAAAGGTTTCTGTCCCTTCCTAACCCCTTCACTGCTACCCACCGCCACCCCAACAATTTTCTGAAGAGCCCTGCACAAAACCTTCCTTGGGGAATTTCAATTCTGCTCAAAAGTGCCCTCTTCCTACATATCTGTTTTTTTTACATCCACTTTACCTCATCCTGAAATAATCCTTTACTTTGATCTTTATAATCCATCATCAGTGAATATTTTGATAGATATGGATAGATAGAGAATTGCATAAGTCCACTCGCCCTCTGCTTTACTGTAGATACAGCATCATCGGCCTAATAGCCCTCTCACTATCCACTCAAATACTGTGCTTTCTTGCCATAGACACTGAGTTACAATGAAGTTGAAAATGCAGTTAAAATCCTGAGTTACAAAATGAAAAAGGTGATGTAAATCCTGCTTCACCTCCTACCTATAGTAAGAACCCAACAGATAACACTCTCTCACACTCAATGTCACTGTCACTGTCACTGGCATATTGGGATTCAATTCTGGAGCGGCTATAGCCAAAAGAGAAGGGGCACAGAATTCTTAAATTCCAAACCGCAAATACACTATTTTATTTACAACAAAAAAAGTGAAACTGGTGCAAAACAAGATCACTTCCCCAAGTTCCCCCAAAGACACATCCCATTTCATCCCCTCCACAGCAACACAGGAGGAGGAAAACAAGAACCTAAGAGGGGTGATGACAAATCATATAATTCAGATAAATCTGCGTATTACTTGTATTTCAGGGGCATATTCATGTCAATCAGGTGTCTCAGAATTGGAGTGCTGATCTAGGATTAGTTTAGGTTTAGCCTTTTAGATTTACAATGAAAACGTTACATGGACTTGGGGGAACTGATCGTAAATTAGCCCTCTTACTCCCCCCTGTTGCTCTCCAGCCAGGGGCGCTGCACTGCCTATCACCGTGTGTTTGTGTGTGTGTGTGTGTGTGTGTGTGTGTGTGTGTGTGTGTGTGTGTGTGTGTGTGTGTGTGTGTGTGTGTGTGTACACCGACTATCCAAAATATTAGGAACACCTTCCTAATATTGAGTTGGACCCCCTTTTGCCCTCAGAACAGCCTCAATTCGTCAGGGTATAGACTCTACAAGGTATCGAAAGCGTTCCACAGGGATGCTGGCCCATGTTCACTACAATGCTTCCCACAGTTGTGTCAAGTTGGCTGGATGTCCTTTGGGTGGTGGACCATTCTTGATACACATGGGAAACTGTTGACCGTCTCCGCCCCTTCATGTACACTGATTGAAGTGGATTTAACAAATTACATCAATAAGGGATCACAACTTTCAGCTGGATTCACTGAGTGTATTTTCCGTGTTGACTCTACGTCATAATACATTGACAAATTACGTTGAAATAATGTTGATTCAACCAGTGTGAAGTATCTATTCTATTCTGAGATGCCTTGATACATATGGCCCAAAATCCAATTTCAGCCTGGGATGAGAGGAGCTGATGTAGCCGGATGGTGACACATTTAATGTATTCATGGTGACTCTGAGTCATCTGGTTAAGATTCATACCTGGAGCTCTCCCTCCCTGTCCCCACCTAGGAGTCTACTCTACAACATGTACTATGACCCCTTAGAGCTATTTGATCCATTTCATGATTCCTCCTGTGGCATTGTATTCGATATTCAATCAATCAAATGTATTTATAAAGCCCTTTTTACATCAACCGATGTCACAAAGTGCTGTATAGAAACCCAGCCTAAAACCCCAAACAGCACGCAATGCAGATGTAGAAGCACGGTGGCTAGGAAAAATTCCCTAGAAAGGTCGGAACCAAGGAAGAAACCTAGAGAGGAACCAGGCTATGAGGGGTGGCCAGTCCTCTTCTGGCTGTGCCGGGTGGAGATTATAACAGAACATGACCAAGATGTTCAAACGTTCATAGATGACCAGCAGGGTCAGATAATAATAATCACAGTGGTTGTAGAGTGTGCAACAGGTCAGCACCTCAGGAGTAAATGTCAGTTGGTTTTTCATAGCCAATCATTCAGAGTTAGAGACAGCAGGTGTGGTAGAGAGAGAGAGTCCAAAACAGTGGGTCCAGTTCAAGGTAGCACGTCAAGTGAACAGGTCAGGATTCCATAGCCGCAGGCAGAACTAGAGCAGCAGCATGACCAGGTGGACTGGGGACTGGGGACAGCAAGGAGTCATCAGGCCAGGTAGTCCTGAGGCATGGTCCTAGGCCTCAGGTCCTCTGAGAGAAAAGAGAGAGAAAGAGAGAAAGAGAGAGAGAATTAGAAGGAGCATGTTTAAATTCACACAGGACACCGGATAAGACAGGAGAAATACTCCAGATATAACAGACTGACGCTAGCCCCCCGACACATAAACTACTGCAGCATAATCTGGACCCCTATAGCAAAATCTGGACCCCTTCAAATCAGCCGGGCTAGACAATCTGGAGCCTCTCTTTCTAAAATTATCCGACAAAATGGTTGCAAACCCTATTACTAGCCTGTTCAACCTCTCTTTCGTATCGTCTGAGATCCCCAAAGATTGGAAAGCTGCCGCGGTCATTCCCCTCTTCAAAGGAGGAGACACTCTAGACCCGAACTGCTACAGATCGATATCTATCCTACCCTGCCTTTCTAAGGTCTTCGAAAGCCAAGTTAACAAACAGATCACCGACCATTTCGAATCCCACCGTACCTTCTTCGCTGTGCAATCCGGTTTCCGATCTAGTCACGGGTGCACCTCAGCCACGCTCAAGGTCCTAAATGATATCATAACCGCCATCGATAAAAGATTGTACTGTGCAGCTGTCTTCATCGACCTGGCCAAGGCTTTCGACTCTGTCAATCACCGCATTCTTATCGGCAGACTCAACAGCCTTGGTTTCTCAAATGATTGCCTCGCCTGGTTCACCAACTACTTCTCAGACAGAGTTCAGTGTGTCAAATCGGATGGCCTGTTGTCCGGACTTCTGGAAGTCTCTATAGGGGTCCCACAGGGTTCAATCCTCGGGCCGACTCTTTTCTCTGTATACATCATTGATGTCGCTCTTGCTGCTGGTGATTCTCTGACCCACCTCTACGCAGACGACACCATTCTGCAACTCACAGATCACTGCACCTGTACATAGCCTATCTGTAAATAGCCCATCCCAACTACCTCATCCCCATACTGTTATCTATTTTATTTATTTTTTGCTCCTTTGCACCCCAATATCTCTACTTGTAAACTCATCTTCTGCACATCTATCACTCCAGTGTTTAATTGCTATATTGTAATTATTTCGCCATTATGACCTATTTATTGCCTTACCTTCATTCTCCTACCTCATTTGCACACACTGTATATATACTTTTTCTATTGTATTATTGACTGTATGTTTGTTATTCCATGTGTAACTCTGTGTTGTTGTTTGTGTTGCACTGCTTTGCTTTATCTTTGCCAGGTCGCAGTTGTAAATGAGAACTTGTTCTCAACTAGCCTACCTGGTTAAATAAAGGTGAAATAAAATAAAAAATAAAAATAAATACTGGAGGCTGGAAAAGGTGGATCCTCATCCTTTCACTGGTTCTATTGTGTCAGCATGACAACATTGACCTTTCTGACAACAAGGCCTCCGGACGTGAGCTCACTTATTGTGAAGTGTGTGGGATGGGTCATACATGTAGTATGCACCGTGGGTGGGCTGACACCTTTTTCTTATAACCAGGTAATAGGGACAAAAGAGGACTGGGAGGTACTAGACTGTACATAGAAGAGTGTATGGAGGTATAGCCATGTTCTACTGAGAAAAATCGGCCAAAATCAGGATTTAGAAAGACTGAGTCAGAGACCAAATGCAGTATTAGCAGTAGGCCTATTGGGCTGTGTGATTTTGTACATTTTGTGTGTTACTGAATAAATATGTATACACATGACCTTTGCTCTCTTGTACTTCCTGCTTCTGTTATTTTTCTGCTACCACAAGCAGCCTCTCATCTGTCTCTTTCCACATTGTCTGTGTTCTTATCTAGGCTCTTGGATTAGCCCCCTAAGGTCGATGTCCACGACCCCGGGGACATCTAATAAGCATAATAAAATAATCCCCATAAAAATTCATACATTTAAGATAGACATGCGGTATCTGTTTTTTTGCATTGTATGCATCTGAAAGGTGACAGAGCTAGTGCAGTGTTTGTCAGACCATGAGACATCCTGAAAATCGGTCTGCTCACAAAATCGTCTGTAGAGTCAATACGGTTTCACCTAATATTACCCCTCTGTGTAAAGGTGAGACTATCACAAACACGTACACGTGGGTTGTTTTGCTCTAGGACGCCCACAGGCCTCACAAGACTCATCTGAAGGTCCCCCGGTACCAGTTGAAAAAATGTATGTAAGTATAGTGCATTCGGAAAGTATTTAGACCCCTTGACTTTTTCCACAGTTTGTTACGTTACAGTCTTAATTCTAAAATTGATTAAATTGGTTAACTACATGTCCAAAAAAATAAATGTTTGGGTTCCCGAGTGGCGCAGTGGTCTAAGGCACTGCATCTCAGTGCTAGAGAAGTCACTACAGACACTCTTGCTTGAATCCAGGCTGTATCACAACTGGCTGTGATTGGGAGTCCCATAGGTTGTCGCACAATTGGCCAAGCGTCGTCTGGGTTTGGCTTTTGTAGGCCGTCATTGTAAATAAGAATTTGTTCTTAACTGACTTGCCTAGTTAAACAAAGATGACAAAAATAAAAATCCTGATCTTTATTATATCTCTCAAATATAGGACAGACACTTCAGAAAAAAACTTCCATTTGATTTTTGGGGGACTATCTGTTGTTCCGTGTAGTGAATTTGTTATTCAATGCATTTCAACAAATATTTTTTTTCACATTTGTTTTCGATACTTCAAGGGGTTTTACAATTCTAAACCAAACAGCAAAATGATCATTGGTAAGACCTTAAAACAATTCCATATAGCTGCTGCACCAAATGAGGCGAGACCTGGAACTCTCCACACCACCCTATTATCAAGTCCTCCCACACACAGTTAAGGGAGAGGCGAGACATACCGCTAAAATCTCCCAACCCAGAGTATCCACCAACCAGATATGTAAAACACAGGCCTCTTTGGTCTAATCTTCCAAATGAAGAGCTTACTGAATAGTGAACATCCTCCCATTCATCATTTGGAGTCACAATGCTCTCCAGGGCCCAACTGCTGCCCCCACTCTAGACCTCTTCCGAATGGTTCAGCGAAGGTTATTGTTCAAACAATTCCAATGCCAATGTGACAAAATCTACAACAATATAAACAGAACATGTAAGAGTCTTCAAGAGGTCTTTATGATTTTGCTGTTGCATCCAGATCCAAATCAAATCAAATGTAATTTGTCACATACAACAGGTATGTCACCTTACAGTGAAATGCTTACATTTCCAACACTTAACAGCACTTAACCAACAATGTTTTAAGAGAAATACCTACATTTTATTTTTAAATAAATAAATAAAAGGTACATTTTTTTTATTTTTTTATTTTTTTTATTTCACCTTTATTTAACCAGGTAGGCTAGTTGAGAACAAGTTCTCATTTGCAACTGCGACCTGGCCAAGATAAAGCATAGCAGTGTGAACAGACAACACAGAGTTACACATGGAGTAAACAATTAACAAGTCAATAACACAGTAGAAAAAAATGGGCAGTCTATATACAATGTGTGCAAAAGGCATGAGGAGGTAGGCGAATAATACAATTTTGCAGATTAACACTGGGGTGATAAATGATCAGATGGTCATGTACAGGTAGAGATATTGGTGTGCAAAATAGCAGAAAAGTAAATAAATAAATAAAAAAACAGTATAAAAACAGTATGGGAATGAGGTAGGTGAAAATGGGTGGGCTATTTACCAATAGACTATGTACAGCTGCAGCGATCGGTTAGCTGCTCGGATAGCTGATGTTTGAAGTTGGTGAGGGAGATAAAAGTCTCCAACTTCAGCGATTTTTGCAGTTCGTTCCAGTCACAGGCAGCAGAGTACTGGAACGAAAGGCGGCCAAATGAGGTGTTGGCTTTAGGGATGATCAGTGAGATACACCTGCTGGAGCGGAGGAGGAGCAGTAAAATAACAATAGTGAGGCAATATACAGGGGGTACCGGTGCAGAGTCGAAGTGCGGAGGTACCGGTTAGTCGAGGTAATTGAGGTGATGTGTGCATGTAGGTCGAGTTATTAAAGTGACTATGCATAGATAATAACAGAGAGTAGCCGCGTAAAAAGGAGGGGGGGGGGGGGGGGCAATGCAAAAATCTGGGTAGCCATTTGATTAGATGTTCAGGAGTCTTATGGCTTGGGGGTAGAAGCTGTTTAGAAGCCTCTTGGACTTAGACTTGGTGCTCCGGTACCGCTTGCCGTGCGGTAGCAGAGAGAACAGTCTATGACTGGGGTGGCTGAAGTCTTGACAAATTTTAGGGTCTTCCTCTGACACCGCCTGGTATAGAGGTCCTGGATGGCAGAAAGCTTGGCCCCACTGATGTACTGGGCCATACGCTCTGTAGTGCCTTACGATCGGAGGCCGAGCAGATGTCATGACAGGCAGTGTTGCAACCTGTCAGGATGTTCTCGATGGTGCAGCTGTAGAACCTTTTGAGGATCCACCCAGGTTGATGCTCCACATTGACATGAAGTGTGTTTACCCCTACATTATGTAACTTTAGGGTATCTCTAAGACCCAGAAGAAAGAATTTTAAAAAATACATTACATAATTGTAATGCTTCCCATCTAGTTGTGTTTATCATGTGTTGAAATGTGTCTGTGGATAATACATTCAGAGCAACGTCTGCATGGAATGTCAGCAAAAAGCCTAAACCCCAAAACATGAAAACAAGCACTTATCAATGTCAGAAAAAGCCAAAATCAGTATTTTCAAAGTTCTTTGCATCTTCTTTTACTAGCTCAATGTGGCCTTTGGAATGTAATGTTGTGGGCTAAGACTTCAAAAGACAGACTAAAATTACAGAAAGATGGAGGTGGTTGAGCAAGCATGAAGGACGCATAACTTTTTTCCTTCGTACTCTTCCTGCTGCTGCTTCCCCATCTCCTTTGTCATAGGCTAGGTCTATAATTTCAGAGGGCAGGGTAGGAGGGGGGGACAAAGTGAGGAGAGGAACAGCATCTTGAGTTTCCCCTTTGCTCTCTGTGTTCTCTCTTCACACTGTGTTCCACCATCTCTGCTTCTTCTCATGCTGGGCCTCAATTAACATTCCTTGTCTTAGCCTGTCGCGGCACTATAAATCGCTTGCCCTCTTTTCCATGGTCACACTCCCTTCTTCCTCCTGTAATGAAAAGAGAAGGAGAGGAGAGGCGTGATGTGTCTTTGATGAGTTCCAGCATGATCCTCTTTCCCTCCCTCAGATATCCAGTGGCCTCAGTTTGAAAACCTTTATTTTCACAACTTCAGCCCTTCTACATCTCTTTGTAGCTGTTTTCTCTCTGATATAAAATACTGTTATGAAAAATTCTATATTATTGCATTAAGCATGTGGGATGAGTGTTTAAATAAGCGAAAACCACAGTTGACATTTCAGGAGGAAGCCACCATTTTGGAACTCTAGAACATCCTTTGATGGCTGAAATTGAGGGTTATAAAACCATAATGTACAGTTGGGGTACTTGGGGTCTCTTCGCTGCAGGCAGTCCCTGTTTGAGGACATTAATTTTAGCCTTTTCAGAACCTCCAAATGTGATGAGAGTCCACACAGGCCTGTCCGTCAAAAATTCCTCACCAATAACTCCCAATCGGCATCCCTCTGAGGATCCTTCAGTGTGCTTTTGAATGTAACAGGAGCAGCAGGACACCCTAATGTTCAGGCATTAGTCTTAACATTTTTAAACTATAGAGCCCTATAGCCTCGGGGAGGATAAGTACAAAAGTGCAACTTTAATTGCCCTTCCCTTGTGCCGATCCCAGTTTTAGACATACTTCTCCATAGTCACTTATCTTCAGACTGCTTCACATAAATGCAAAATATGAGCACATACTATCAGATAGATGTCTGACTTTCTTTGGAAGACTAACAATGCAAGGCCATTGTTGGAGAAATCAACTTCTCTTCGCTCTCTCCTATGCATGTACACACAGCTGTACTGTGGATTTTTCACTGCAGTTGCTATGTTTATGAATTAGTGGTATTTTTTCCAAAACTCATTTATGAGAGCCATTTGTCTACATAAACTAGGATTGTCAACGAATAGTGCAGTTAGAGGACTCTAACTCAAAAAATAAACATAAAATGAGCATGGTAGCCATCAGACTGTTAAACAGCCACCACTAACATTGAGTGGCTGCTGTCAACACACTGACTCAACTCCAGCCACATTAATAATGGGAATTGATGGAAATTGATGTAAAATATATCACTAGCCACCCTAAACAATGCTACTTAATATGTTTACATACCCTACATTACTCATCTCATATGTATATGTATATACTGTACCCTATATCATCTACTGCATCTTTATGTAATACATATATCACTAGCCACTTTAAACTATGCCACTGTTTACATAGCCTACATTACTCATCTCATATGTATATACTGTACTCGATACCATCTACTGCATCTTGCCTATGCCGTTCTGTACCATCACTCATTCATATATCTTTATGTACATATTTTTTTATCCCTTTACACTTGTGTGTATAAGGTAGTAGTTTTGGAATTGTTAGGTTAGATTACTCGTTGGTTATTACTGCATTGTCGGAACTAGAAGCACAAGCATTTCGCTACACTCGCATTAACATCTGCTAACCATGTGTATGTGACAAATACATTTGATTTGATTTGTAAGCTTTAGGCTACAGGCACTATAGAAGTACAAACAGAAATTTAAACAACAAAACAATCTGTGTAATGACATTAAATTCATTTGGAAATCTGATTGGATTTGCAAAAGTCATCAATGTAAAGGAGTTGTCTTTTCACCCAATGTTATACCTAAATCCAATGACAGGGTGATTACATGTTTAATTCACATTAGTTCATAACTCAGCAAAATGGAAATCAAAACTAAACATTGAACTGATGTCTGTACCCAGTGGGTATTATCCTATGCTGACATCTTGTGACTTCAAGGTGAACTGCAACATATTTCACAACAAGTAGTAACCTGAAGACGCTGCATATTTTCACAACAAATAGTAACCTGAAAACAATGTTCTGCATAATCGGAGTAACAACTAGATAATACTGTTGGTAATATATCATACAGTAATGTATCTGCAGTGGAACAAGGCATAACCAAGACAACAGGCAAAAGCAAGCAAACACAAATCAAGAGTGACGGACCATTTAATGATCTGTAGATGTTCAACAACCATTTATTTTACAGTTTAAAAATGTCCTCATGGAGGAACAGCAAAATACACTGAAAATTATGAAATAAGATTGATCAAAAGACAGTTTTAAGATAAATAATTTTGTTTTTGGGTTATTTTCTTGTAATTTGTATACAAAAATTATAAGTGCCTTCAACATCACCATGAAAGTATTCAGCCTGCAGTCATAGAAATATTTACACCACAAAAACTGAGAATCAGGGTTTACTTCCTGCATCGGTTCACAACTAGCTTCGTCTTTCGGACTGCTTTGTTTTGTCACACAAAACATGAGGACCCTGAACGGAGACAGTAATAAGGGAAAGTACACAAGAGCACATAGAGAACATGAGTATTTACAAAATTGGCTCAGGGAGACACTAGTTCAGGGAAAGAGAGCGTTTACACATCCATTCCCAGCATTGTTTAAAGTTTTAGTCACATTCGTTGCCTTACGGATTCTATTTACCCTTTACTTATTCAAGTTATGCATGCTACAGCTGTCATTGAGTCATTTGCTTTTTGACTTTGGGAGCACATATTGGTATCCAGGAGTATTTTCAGAGGAATGGTAGAGGGCAGTGGAGGACACAAGGAGAGAGACAGAAGGACTATGTTCACCATCATCAAATAGAACAGTTTATGGCACTCCATGGAAATGAGGACAGGATTTCACAATGGAGTAGTAGTATGTATGCTGTAACAGGTTGGGCTGATGAAGAAAATAGAGAAAAAAAACAAGTACAAACAGAGGCTGGTACAGTAGATCTGAGTGACAAATACAAAATCAAGTATGAAAATAGGTTCTGGGGGTTCATTGAAAAAGAGATTTTGGCACAGAATCAATTCTAATAACAAAAGTTTGTAAATGTCATTCCTAGGAGTTTTGTAGGGGTCCTTGCCAGTTGCCACCCCCAAAAGGTTGATAGTGATGAGTTGTCATATAATCCACTTGGCCTCCTTACATATTTTTAATCTTTAAATATTTATAATATTTACAGTTTTGCAATTGTCTACGACACCTTGACTTGTAAATAAGACAAACAAAAATAAACAAATTATATATATATATATATATATAGGTCGCCTGTTGAGGCATTAAGTGCAAACTGTACAACTCAAATAGTAACCTCTGAGGATAGAGTTGACTCTGGAAATGAAGTAGAAGGAAATCAAGTTGGCCGATGGTAGAAGAGTAAAAGCAGTACAGAAGATTGATGAAGCAGACATTATTCCTTTTTCTATTTTTCTCTTACACAAGTAAAGCTGGTCACTGGTGCATGTCTATTATAATAGGTAGCATTTTATTCTCTAATCGGTACAAATATCATGTTTTTTTCTCTCAACATAGTGCAATGACTGATTTGATCTGTTTTCTAAGAAAATTCCCAAAAGATGTAAATAAAATCACAATCATTATTTCAATGAGAGTAAAAACATCCCTTAGCAGTCTCTCTCTTTTCGTTCCTTCGTCTCCTCGAATGCTTTCAAAATCAAGACGCAATCCGGTTTACTTCCAACGATTGCAAAAGTGAAACGTATGATCATAGAATTGATCATGAAAACCCCCAATCCACCCTTCCGTATGCTCTCCGTAAAGACAGGGAGTTGTGGAATCAGAGGTGGAAGGATGACTTAAGGACTTGGTGAAGAGAAGTAAGAGTGAGTGCATGTTTTAAAAACAACAAAAAGAGGTCAAACCCATCCGAACGGAGGCATTTCCAGTTTTCTAACCTGGATGAAAGTCCAAAAAGGCTGGTGTTGGCTTGATTCTGTTGGGTTCTAGAGAATGGAGTTTTTCTATTGGAGGTATTACACGGAGGCAATGACAATCATGATGTGAGGGGAGATGCTGGAGATACTGTTGAGAAGGTCGGGGGCGAGCCGCGACAGGTGGCTCTCAGAGAAATCACATGGCGGAAAAATCTGCACCACGTATGCCGGCTGGGGAAGGAAGAGACCAGACACGTGTCAGTTGGGTTTCCAACCTCATTGTACCATACTCCCATCTCCACCTAATATTTACTTGAATACAGAAGGGCCATCATTACAGGTCCATTTGAAATGGATGCTGATATGGCTTAACAGTCAGAACGCACCACATACCTGATTGGAGCCGGGGTTGGGGACATTGATGATCCCAGCTGCCTGTTTTTGCTGTAGGTAGGTGATGAAGCCTCCTTTCAGGAGAAGGGTCTGACTGAGAACGTCCTCCTGATCCCGTCCACATGGCAGAGCTAGCAGGAGGCAGTAGTCACTCTCCACCTATAAACAACAATCATCAAATCGGTTGTGCTTTCACCTGAAATGTTACTGAAATATTAAGCATGTTTACATTCACAGTTGTAATGAGAACTAGTTGCCTGCAAAGAAAACATTACCAAAGAGTGTCTTAGTTTGAAAACATTCTACAAGAACCGTGCTAAAATGCATAATTTCAATGATAGACAACTAGCAACTCACCATCATCCTGCGAGCCACACCCTCAAGCTGGGCCGCTTCCAACCTCATCCTCTGTGCGATGCGGAGCGGGGCCCCTCCCTCCAATGGCGGCAGTGAACGGTGGGCCAGAACGTTGTTGCCAGAGACAAAGTGGAGCTGCACAGCAGCCGAGTCATTCTTCAGTGCCAGCAGGCCTTGCCATACTATGGGGTATTTCTGCACAAACAAAAGTGGAGCAAAGACAGATCAGAGAAATATATGACATTTTAAGTATAAGCAACATTATCTAAACTGATTTCTAATTCTAATCTAACCTTACTAATGATGACTGAAAGTCTTCAGGATTGTTTTAATTCCCATGATCAGCCTCCTTACCATTAAAAGCTGCACCATATCGACGGACCGGTATCCTGAGTGTCCCAGTTTACTCTCAGGGTGCCACTGTGAGGAACTTGCGAGGGGTGCTACTGGAGGGCTCGGCATGAAGACTGGTGGTGGGCCCTTCTGCAGAGCTAGCTCTTGCTTGTGGGAGAGAGCCATGGGAGAAGTATAAGAGGGTGAAATGGTGTCCCTCTGCATCCGGGGCATGTGGGATAAGTCCATGGAGGCTGTGTGACGGAGGTGGGAGTTGTCCGATTTGGTTTCACTTCCTCCACCAAGTGACCCAGCAGAGAGTGACTGAGATAGCTTGCCCCTGTGGCTGAGATCACCATCCTGAGGAAATAAATAAGACTTCAGTGCTATCTACATAGAAGTAATGTACTGTAGGAGAGAAACACTAAAATAATTGTCAAAGTCAATCCCAACTGAAAACACTGGCAAAAACACAAAAAATCTGATAAACTAACGAACCAAATGTAAACAAGAATGCATAGTTCTCTGACCTGGGAAGGTGTGATGCCGCGGGGAGCCAAGTTCAATCCCATCGAAGAGTGACTGGAAAACTGGGAGTGGAAGCCCTGCATATCCCGGTACACTGGGAAGGAGCTAGTGCCACCTGGATGAATCATCTGAACACCTTGAGGATGATGAGGAGACACCATAACAGGGACAGATGGATGGACCCCCATGATCCTGCTGCTCTCAGTATGAGGTGGGTGAGACGGCTTTGCCTCCAATGTTTTAGGAATCTCCTTCCGCATCTGCGTCATTCCTTTTGGACTCTTGGAGGCAGCAGAGAGGTTGGTGATTGAGGTTGCTCCTGCCTCAGGAGTTTGTGACCGACGTCCCTCTGCAATGGTGTGCTCTCCTAGCTGATGGTGCATCAGGATGCGCATGTCCCGTATGTCGCGCATGTCTCGGGAGGCCATGCTGTACTGGTCCAGACGTAGGCCTGCATGATGCAGCCCTCTGTGCTGCTCTGCCTGCATCATCATCACATCTGACTGGAGCTGGGGTGCAGAGGGTCTGCACAGCCCCTGGTGGTAGTGCTTCATGTTCTCTTCGGCACAGCTGTCTGAGGCTCCCCGAGTAGGGCCTGCATGTGACTGCAGCACCCTTTCTCTGATGGTGTTGGCGTGCTGAGGAGGTCCAGTGCGGGGAGATGGCAGGGAATTCGCCCGTCTTCCATGACTCATTCCAGAGAGCTGTGGGGTATTCATCCTGACATTGCTGTGCGAGAGGTGACATATAGACACTGACTGGGTGACGCTGTGTGACACCGGGGTCATTATAACAGACTGCTCTGGGTGGGGATGGTGCATACTGGCAACATATGGAGACATCTCAGGCATGCCAGGATGCAAAACCATAGAGCTGGAATGGGGGGACATTGAGTTTCTGGGAGAGCAAACTTTCGCAAAGGGTAAAGGTGAGTGGCCCGTTGCTCGAGGGGAATGAGGCTCTTGCTTGAGGTGTGGGACTGACCGATCAGAAGGGGTACTGGGATTAGGACTCATGCGGTTTCCAGTCAAAGATGGATAATGTGGATTCATGATTGGGCTGAGGTTGGATGTCTGGTGTGCCTTTGCCATATCCACCATCATTGGTTTGGATTCTGCTCCAGGCTCTTTCTTTACATGCTGCTGCATCACAGCCCGATTGTACATCAATATTTGAGGACTAGTGACTGGTTGTTGAAACATCTTTACTGCGCTACCCTGGGATCCAGTGTGATATGACGACTCTGACTTTTCAGAACCAGGACTCTCCTGCTTAATGGTGGAGATGACAGGCTGAGAATTGTATGTATGGCCAGTTAAGAGTACCCCCGGGTGTCCGTACCCTGTGGGTGTCAGGGGTCCCTTGGGGGTGCAAAGCTGGGATGGGGCAAATGGTTCTGGCTTAATCTGAGATTTAGACACAGACTGCTGAAACTCTATGTCGACTGCACTGGCCGGTGGGATCTGGCTAATTTTGGCGCTGATCCGTTGAGGTCCCTCTGTTTTTTGCCCTGAGTAACTTAGTACTACCACACCCTCTGATGTATTTACCCTGAGGCCACGACTGGAGCCTGTGTTGTAGGGTGTGCTCTCAACTACAGACCGTCCTCTGCAGTTTACATCCTCTGCCACATCCACTCCATGGTAACAGTTGTTCTCGTTCATACTTGATCTGGATTTCTGTTTGGTTAGAGATAGGCCAGCATTACGGTTACTTAGGGAGATTCGAGGTGCTTCCTCAGTGTCAAAGGGCATTGGAATCCGGCTGATGACAGAGGTAGTAGGGGAAGAAATGACTGAATGCACCATCTTCTCTCCAAAGTTCTGTTGGGTCTCGGTGAGCGGGGATGGTTTTTGAAGAGTGAAAGGCAAGGGTCTGTCTTCAGGATGTGTGTGCCGAGCAGCCATTGTGTCAGATGAGTTTTCATTCTCTGACATGCGAGGATCTGCCAGCGTTGTGGTTAGCACTGTAGTAGGAATGGCATTGCTGTTTGATGCCGACACATATTTGGGATCCATGAGGATCTTTCTGAGAGTGCTGGAACTAGGGTCAATATCCGATGCCTTAGTATCAGGAGGCATAAGTGGATTTGCCGACTGGCTTCCAAGCGCTGTTACTGCTGGTGCAGAGGGAGTCAATACAGAAACTAGAGTTGCAGGAGTAGCATGTATTATACTTTCTTCAGATCTGTGAAGCCAGTCTGGTGAAACAGGCATCTTGCCTTGGCAGGGTGGAGGGAGATTCAATTGGGTTGGAGAAGGTGTGAGAGCAGGGGATGGAGAGAGAGCAGGGGCTATTGCGGATATTTGAAACTTTTTGAAATGAGGAAGTCTCTTGGTGCCAGAGTGAAAGGCTGATTCTTCAGGTACGGGTTGTTCCACAGCAGGTTGTTCTGCCTCCTTGGGAGTGTTCACAGTCATGGTGCATGTGATATCACATTTGCAGGTAGCAGCTGAGGTGACAACAGTGGCTGTTGCTGTAGCAGTAGCTGCCTTAGAGTTGATGACTTCAATTTCTTCAGGAATGGACTCTGGTAGCTTGAAGGGGGAGGTCTCAGCTTCTGATACCTCTTCAGCAGTCTCTCCCTTCCGGTTGACAGCCTTTCGTCCTCTGGACCTCTTTGGAGTCTTAGGTCTGACTGCTTTCCCTTTTTTTGTGTGTGTTTCTGATGGAAGAGACTCATCTTCGGCAGAGGCCCCAGAGACTGTTGATTCAGAGGCTTTAGCATCTGTCATCAGGGGTTTGGCACTGGGAATCAAAACTCCCATCTCTGGGTCTGGGTCAATAATGTTGCTGATAGCCATGTGTGTTTCTGGTTCCAAGACATCATTGGCAGAGGGTAAGACCAGAGGCTCTGGGGTAGGAACAATTGCAGTATAAGTGGAAGGAGCTGTGAAACCATCTGTATCAGTAGATATGTCTTCCGCAGTAATGGAATCAATAGCAGCAGCTAGTTCGGTTTCACTGGCAGGAATAGCTGACTTCTCCCCCTCCATTTCATTCTCTGGTTCTATAGTGACAGGGGGCAGCAGGGTAGGTGGCTCTGCAGGTGGTTCCTTATAGGGTTGAAGAGGTTGCACAACTGTAAGTTTGGCAATATTCTCCACTGCCCGTTCCAGTTCCATCTGACGTGCCAAAATAGCGGCTGCTGGGTCTACCGTTTGTTCAGGGTCTAACAGAGCATCTTCCCTTTCCTCTGGGCTGAACTCTGCAGCATCTTTCAGATAACACTGAGTCCTTGCTTCTTCTTTATCTGGTACTCCTGGTTTGGCATTTTTAGCAGTGGTCTCAAAAGATACAGCCTCATCCTCCTCAGAGCAAAGCAACCCTTTCACATCATCTAAGCTTACACGAATCTCAAGGTTTCTCAAGCCAAGCGATTTATCCTCTGTCACCAATTTGGCATTTCGTGTAAACCTTGGTGCTTTTACTTTCCCACTCTTTTCAGACTGTTGTCTTTTCTCCACATGGGTAGATTCTATCCTCTCAATGTCCCCTTCAGAATACCTTTTCTCAATTTGATCAGTTAGCACTTTGTCTCCTTCGTCTTTCTGTGTTGGCAAGCATTGCATTGCTTCCTCTAATAATTTCCCTGCTTCTTCGGACTCATCTTTTATTTTGGGCTCAGGCTCTTCAGTAGTTATACTATCAACTGACTTCTCACCTGATGATGTTTCACTCTTGGATTGTTTGTCTACTCTACTTGCTTTCCTGCCAATTGAAGCCCCAGTAAGTGAAGACACTTGAGCTGTCTGCACTTTCTGCATACGGGGTGAACACCACCCCTCAGACATTCTGGAACCCTGTCCAGTGTTCGCAGGCTCTTTCATGTCACTGTCTTCCTCTGATGATTTTTGCGAGTCCCCTTTCACTGGTGACACATCTTCCCCTCGCCTGCGTGACTTGGGTGGGCGACCTCTCCTTGTGTAGGTAGAGGTCTTCAATGCATCCTGCTGCAGCACTAGATCCTTGTCGACACCACACTTACGGGTGGAGCAGGAGGACTCCACCACCTCTTTACATGGTGGCTGGGCATCCCCTTCAGACTGTGTGGCATAAACTGACCGAACATTTCGTCGTCTGCTCCTTCCGTGAATTAGGATTGCTTCATTCTCGGAGTCAGGGACATTAACTGGTGACTTGGCTGTGGTTTTAGGTTCTGATGATGCCTTTAATACTTCTCCTCGTGGAGATGAAGACCTTTTCAGCTTCTCTCTGTCAATTCGCTCACTCTTTCGAGTTACTGGTTTCTCAGAGACAGCGGTTTTGGGGGGCTCCAAGATTTGTGTTACTGACACATTTGGCTTAGCTCTTTTACTCTTGGGTTGTTTGCGAATTGGCTTTGCTGGTTTGATTCCAGCCTCTGAGACTGGTATGTGAACCTCTTGGGAATCGTCAGATTTCTGAGGTTTGTCAAAGTCCTTAGAATATGGTTTCTCTGGTTGGGTCTCCATCTTTACCATTTCTATATTCTCGTCAACCTTGGGGGAAGCAGAACAGGTGAATTCAGCAGCACTTGCCTCAAAACTACTTAATGAGGCACCAGGAGTGGGAGGCTTATTATCAAGGAAAGATGTATGATCCACTGTAAGATTGCCTTCAGTTGTAACTCTGGGTTCACATAATACCTCTTTAGGTTCAACTTTAACCTCAGCATCTGAAAGGAAAGGTGATAAGGGTGTGATTAAAATTGAGGCAGGGGGTTGGATCTCTACTAGAGGAGATTGGGGTGGGAACACTTCAAGATTATGTTCTACTTTTTCCTCTTCAATCAGTGAAAGAGTCTGTTCAGAGGATGAAGTAGTTAAAACAACTTCTTTCTCCTGCTGTGGAGAAATCTCTCTGGGTGAAGAAAGAAACTGTGAAATTGGCAAGATGAGAGCAGGGCTGACTGATTTAATATCGGCCTTCTGCATGAACTCTAAAACCTTGGGAGACGCTTCTTGTTCACTCTCATCAACACTTTCAATTTCTTGTGGAAAGTGGCCCCACGAGGTCTCCTTCTGTTGTTGAAGCTCCAGAAAGCGGCTATGAAAAAGAACTATGGGCTCTTGAAGGTCCCCTCCCCATGGCCCAGGTTGTCCTTTGACAGCATCCTGTTTGACAGGATATCTGCCAACTCCCAACTCAGGATCTTTGCGCTCAAGATGTTGTAGACGCCGTGAATCTTGCTCAAAGATTGAACTATGAAGAAAACGAGATGCAAACAGCTCCTGCCGTTCCAGATCCTCTGCTTTGGGGTCTTTCTTATTGTCATCCAGTTTACCTTCAGAGTCAGTACGAATCTTCTTCTTTTTCATGTACCAAGACGGGATAGGTCGTGGTACAGACTCTACCTTTTCTTTGTCTGAGCCACCACGAAGACTCGCAAAGCGAGAGTCTCTGTCAAGAAAAGACCAATTATCCTCCCTTGCAGAGGACAATGACTTGGCTCGCTCAAGAAGTGCTTGTGTGTCTGGAGTGATAGTCTTGTCTAATGCAAAAGAATAGAACTTGTTCTTCTCCAGGGAGCATGAGAGCTTGAGGCCTGTCAACCTTTCTTCACGTTCCCCGAGGATAGAGGACAGTGAGGTGTTGGGCTTAGGGGAGTGGTTTTTGTTAACACCATCATCATCTGAATCTGACGATACTTCTCCAGGCTCTAGTTCACACACAAGACGTTTGCAAATGCTTTCTTGTTTCACAATGCTACTGGGGAAGGTCATGTCCATTCTGAGGCAGTCAGATTTGATTCTACTCTCCCATCGTTGAAGTAACTGCTCGTTACACCCAAGCAATGCTGTTTTAAGCTTAGGAAATTCTGTGATAGGGGAACGGAAACAATTAGGTGTCACGTCCAAGCTGTATTTCAATGAATCTACATGCGAGTAGACTTTGTCCTCTTCTTTTGGAGAGTCTTTAGTCTTTTTATTGGTAACTGATTGTGCTAACCGGGAAGCACACTCTTCTTCATTTGAAGGAAAGGGACCAGAGCCAGAAAAAGATATGACACTCAGGTCAAGGTCTTCATTTAATTCACAGGAAGACCTGTAGTTGCGGTCTCTCTTACCACTTAGCAAGTCAAAGTCAAAACTCTCGGATTTCTTACGTTTGCTAGATGGATAATCGTCTGTAACATCTTGAGGTGTTTTTCCTACCTCATACACCAGACTGCACCGTTCAAAGTCCTCTGTGTCGCCATCTTGTGGGCTTTCTGATTTATATGATTTGTCAGGCTCTTGTCGACTCTGTTCCATTTGTTTTCTGCAGGTCTGAGAGTGGTCAAGGTCAGACTCAAGTCGTTCCTCAGTCTCCCCTCTACTTTTGTATAGTCCTACACCCTGCTCGCCATTGTCTTGTTGCGGCAGTTGCGTGAATGCGTCCTGGTCAAGACTCCCATCAGAGATTTTCGTGAGACTTGATCCCCAAAACTGAATTTTCAGACAGGTTGGGTCTAATGGATCTGTTGCCTCTTCTGTTGGTTCTCCAAGTCGTGACTGAAGTTCCAAACTGAGTCCAAGCCCCATTCCCATGGAGACTATTTCAGACTCTTGTTCATCTTTAGGACTGCAAACAGTAACAAGTCTCTCAGATTTAGCCTTGCAATGCTCCATCTTATGCACCACTTTGCGCAATAGGCTCTTTTCATCCTCATTCTCCTTTGTCATAGCACTGTCAGGTGTCTTCCTAAGTCCCAGTCTACTGCCCTCTTCCGGACTCTCCCTCTTCAGTTGATCGGTCTTCCCCATGGAGTCTTCAAAACGCCTCTTTCGTGCAGCTAGACGGTCAACATCCACACAGTTAGAACCATCATACCTAGGGTCAGCTTTCATATGTTTTTTGGCTTTCATTTTACCATCCTTGTCAACAACTTCAAGGTGGTTGTCTTTTGGCACCTTCCCATGCTTGACTATATCTCCTTTTTGGTGATCTATGCGGAAGGGAGGACTTTTCTGATCCCTTGAAGGTGATGCAAGCCGGATACTGTCATTCCCACCTCTAACTCTTTGTTTTTCTAGGACAGCATGACCAAGCAAGTTCACTTCCTTCTCCTTCACACGTGTTAGCTGCACCACACAAGGTGGTAGGTCTAGCCGTCCTTTGCCTGAGCCTTCTTTTTCCTTAAGGGGAAACTTGCTGACTTTGCTTCGAAGGACTGCATCTGAACTAACTTCTCTTTCCAGTTTAGGCACTGTCTCAGGCGATGGAACGCTGGGAGATTGCAATTTAAGCTTTCTCAGCCTCTGTTTTTCACCCTTCTCCTTGCGCCCAGACCACTTTTCCTTATCACCCCCAGTACCATGTTCAGTTTCAAATGGTCTATCCTTCTCTGGCTTATCACTCTTATTATACCGATCGGTTCGTGCCTTGTCAAATCTTGGAGGTGAGAGTGAACTGCAGCTGGCACTTCGCTCCGAGGATCTACAGCAAATGCGGCGATCAGAGTCATTTGGTAGACGCTCAGAGAGGGAGTGGGACGCTGTAGGACTGGCAGGGCGATGAGGGTGAGAAGGGCTCTGGCTGTGTTCCATTGTTCTCCGCCCATGGTCACGTTCACGGTCTGTTTCAAAGCGCTCACGCTCACGTTCCCTCTGCAAGTAACTGTATTTGCGGATGTCCTGCTCATAGGGGTCTCTGTAATCTCTGTACTCACGCGGATCATCAAAGTAACGCGGGTCATAGAAATCCCCCTGGTATGAGTCCCATTCTGTGTAGAACTCGCGGCCTCTGTCAGGTAACTTGCGACGGGGATCTTCTGTGAAGGTTCCTCCAGGTGTTCGTACACTATTGTCAAAGAACGGCCGTTCAGCTGTAAACTCATATTGCGGCCTGCGCTCATCCCTGATCAACACAAAAAAAAGAGGAACCAAATTCATATTATTCAATGTCATTGGAATTTTTCAAATGGGGATATGTGACAAAATTAATCTAGTAAAAATGATACAAACCTTCGCTCAGATAGGATTTCATAGAAGTCGCGAATGTCCTGCCCAGATGCCTGCATTGAGTGATAGAAAGCCATCTGACTTTCTTGATTGGCAAAGTCCACCTGCAAGCAAAAACACATGGAAGTTGATAAATCAGAGACAAATATCATTGTTTGGACTATGGTCTTCAATCACCCGGCCTATTTCCCCAACCAACAGGGATTCTAATTCATAAGACATTTTTTTGCTACCTTAATTTTGTTGCCACCAATCTTCCACCCCTTGGTCTCCTTAACAGCTGCCTGTGCATATTCTATGTTATTATACAGTATAAGGGCCATTCCTTTGGGTCTGTCAAATACAACCTGTGGCGGGAGGGGAGAGAAGAAAGAAACAGATTTAATAAAAAACTAAATTATCTTTCTTATATACAGCGCATTCGGAAAGTATTTGACCCCTTGAATTATTCCACATTTGGTTAAATTACAGCCTTATTCTAAAATGGATTAAATAGTCCCCCCCCACCCAATCACTCCACACACAATACCACAACTACTAAGGGAAAACAGAATTTGTTTGAAAATATATATATATATATATATATATATATATATATATATATATATATATATATATATATATATATATATATATATAAAAACAAAACAAAAAACATTTACTGTAAGTATTCAGACCCTTTTCTCAGTACTTTTGAAGCACCTTTGGCAGCGATTACAGCCTAGAGTCTTCTTGGGTATGACACTACAAGCGTAGCACACCTGTATTTGGAGAGTTTCTCACATTCTTCTCTGCAGATCCTCTCAAGCTCTGTCAGGTTGGATGGTGAGTGTCACAACACAGCTATTTTCCAGTCAGGTTCAAGTCCAGGCTCTGCCACTCAAGGACATTCGTAGACTTGTCCCGAAGCCATTCCTGTGTTGTCTTGGCTCTGTGCTTAGGGTCATTGTCCTGTTGGAAGGTGAACCTTTGCCTCAGTCTGAGCATGTTTTCATCAAGGATCTCTGTACTTCGCTCCGTTAATCTTTCCCTTCATCTTGACTAGTCTCCCAGTCCCTGCTGCTGAAAACCATCACTGCAGCATGATGCTGCCACCACGCTTCACCATAGGGATGGTGCCAGGTTTCTTTCAGACGTGATGCTTGGCATGCAGGCCAAAGAGTTCAATCTTGGTTTCATCAGGCCAGAGAATCGTGTTTCTCATGGGCTGACAGTCCTTCAGGTTCCTTTTGGCTAACTCCAATGTGCCTTTTACTGAAGAGTGGCTTCCATCGGGCCACTGTACCGTAAATGACCTGAATGGTGGAGTGCTGCAGAAATGGTGATCCTTCTAGAAGGTTCTCCCATCTCTGCAGAGGAACTCTGGAGCGCGGTCAGAGTGACCATCGGGTTCTTGGTCAGGGAGGTGACCAAGATCATTCTCCCCCGATTGCTGAGTATGGCTGAGCAGCCAGCTCTAGGAACAGGATTGGTAGTGCCAAACTTTTTCCATTTAAGAATGATGGAGGCCACTGTGTTCTTGGGGACCTTCATTACTGCAGAAATGTTTTGGTACCCTTATCCAGATATGTGCCTCGATACAATCCTTTCTAGGAGCTCTACGGACAATTCCTTCGACCTCTTGGCTTGGTTTTTGCTCTGACATGCACGTCCAACTGTGGGACCTTCTTGTAGACAGGCGTGTGCCGTTGCAAATCATGTCCAATCAATTGAATTTACCACAGGTGGACTCCAATCAAGTTGTAGATACATCTCAAGGATGATCAATGGAAACCGGATGAACCGGAGCTCAATTGAGTCTCATAGCAAAGGGAAATAACTAGTCAGTATTACAACTGAATGCATTAAATTGAAATGTGTCTTCTGCATTTAACTCAACCCCTCTGAATACGAGATGTGCGGGGAGCTGCCCTAAATCAACATCTATGTTATCGGTGCACGGGGAACAGTGGGCTGACTGCCTTGCTCATGGGCAGAACGGGGCATTCAGTTGTAACCTTGTCAGCTTGGGGATTTGATTCAGCAACCTTTCGGTTACTGGCCCAGGGTCTGAATACTTATGTAAATAAGATTATTATTATTATTTTTATTTGTAGTAAATTTACAAACATTTCTAAAAACCTTTTTTTGCTTTGTCATTATAGGGTATTGAGTGTAGGTTGAGATTTAAAAAAAAATGTAATCCATTTTACAATAAGGCTGTAAATGTAACAAAAAAATGAAAGAGGAATGGGTCTGACAACATTCTGAAGCCACTGTACGAATACACACACACACAGTACCAGTGAAAAGTTAGGACACCTACTCATTCAAGGGTTTTAATTTATTTATTTTACATTTTAGAATAGTGAAGACATCAAAACTATGAAATAACACTTATGGAATCATCTAGTAACTGAAAAAGTGTTAAAGAAAACAAAATGTATTTTATATTTGAGATTCCTCAAAGTAGCCACCCTTTGCCTTGACAGCTTTGCACATGCTTGGCATTTTCTCAACCAGCTTCATGAGGTAGTCACCTGGAATGCATTTCAATTAAGAGGTGTGTCTTGTTAAAAGTTAATTTGTGGAATTTATTTCATTTGATCCAATCATTTATGCTGTGAAAAGTTAGGGGTGGTATACAGAAAATGGTCTTTTTCCAAATAGGGCTAAGTACATAGTGTGGCAAAAACACCTCAAATAAGCAAAGAGAAATGACAGTCCATCATTACTTTAAGACTTGAAGGTCAGTCAATGTGGAAAATTAAAATAACTTTTTTTTAAAGTTTCCTAATGTGCAGTCGGAAAAACCATCAAATGCTATGATGAAACTGGCACTCATGAGGAGCGACACAGGAAAGGAAGACCCAGAGTTACCTCTGCCGCAGAGGATAAGTTCATTAGAGTTAACAGCTTCAGAAATTGCAGCCCAAATAAATGCTTCACAGTTCAAATAACAGACACATCTCAACATCAACTGTTCAGAGGAGACTGCATAAATTAGGCCTTCATGGTCGAATTGCTACAAAGAAACCACTACTAAAGGACACCAATAAGAAAAGATCTGCTTGGGCCAAGAAACACAAGCAATTAACATTAGACCGGTGGAAATCGGTCCTCTGGTCTGATGAGTCCAAATATGAGATTTTTGGTAACAACGGATGATCTCCGCATCGGTGGTTCCCATCGTGAAGCATGGAGGTGGTGTGGGGTTGTTTTGCTGGTGACAGTCTGATTTATTTAAAATTCAAGGCACACTTAACCAGCATGGCTACCACCTTTAGTCGGACAATAATTTGTTTTCAACAGGACAATAAATCAACACACCTCCAGGCTGTGTAAGGGTTATGGAATGCTGCATCAGATGACCACAATCACCCGACCTCAACCCAATTGAGATGTTTTGGGATGAGTTGGACTGCAGAGTGAAGGAAAAGCAGCAAACAAGTGCTCAGCATATGTGGGAACTAGACTGTTGGAAAAGCATTCCAGGTGAAGCTGGTTGACAGAATGCCAAGAGTGTGCAAAGCTGACAGCAAGGCCGAGGGGCTACTTTGAAGTATCTAAAATATATTTTGATTTGTTTAACACTTTTTTGGTTACAACATGATTCCATTCGTGTTTTTTCATAGTTTTGATGTCTTCACTATTATTCTACAATGTAGAAAATTGTAAATATAAAGAAAAACCCTTGAATGAGTAGGTGTGTCCAAACCTGACTGGTACTGTGTGTGTGTGTGTGTCACAAGTCCTCAACTGGCAGCTTAATTAAATAGTACCCACAAAACACCAGTCTCAACGTAAACAGTGAAGAGGCGACTCCGGGATGCTGGCCTCCTAGGCAGAGTTGCAAAGAAAAAGGCATTTCTCAGACTGGCCAATAAAAATAAAAGATTAAGATGGGAAAAAGAACACAGACACTGGACAGAGGAACTCTGCCTAAATGGCCAGCATCCCGGAGTCGCCTCTTCATTGTTGACGTTGAGACTGGTGTTCTGCGGGTACGTGTTTCAAAGCCATGCAACACTCTTTCCGTGGCCTCCAACTGCTCTTAAATGCTAGTAAAACCAAATGCATGCTTTTCAACCGTTCGCTACCTGCACCCGCACGCCCGACTAGCTTCACCACCCTGGATGGTTCCGACCTAGAATATGTGGACATCTATAAGTACCTAGGTGTCTGGCTAGACTGTAAACTCTCCTTCCAGACTCATATCAAACATCTCCAATCTAAAATCAATTCTAGAATCGGCTTTCTATTTCGCAACAAAGCCTCCTTCACTCACGCCACCAAACTTACCCTAGTAAAACTGACTATCCTACCGATCCTCGACTTCGATGTCATCTACAAAATGGCTTCCAATACTCTACTCAGCAAACTGGATGCAGTTTATCACAGTGCCATCCGCTTTGTTACTAAAGCACCTTATACCACCCACCACTGCGACCTGTATGCTCTAGTCGACTGGCCCTCGCTACATATTCGTCGCCAGACCCACTGGCTCCAGGTCATCTACAAGTCCATGCTAGGTAAAGCTCCGCCTTATCTCAGTTCACTGGTCACGATGGCAACACCCATCCGTAGCACGCGCTCCAGCAGGTGTATCTCACTGATCATCCCTAAAGCCAACACCTCAGTTGGCCACCTTTCCTTCCAGTTCTCCGCTGCCTGTGACTGGAACGAATTGCAAAAATCGTTGAAGTTGGGAGACTTTTATCTCCCTCACCGACTTTAAACATCTGCTATCTGAGCAGCTAACCGATCGCTGCAGCTGTACATAGTCCATCGGTAAATAGCCCACCCAATTTACCTACCTCATCCCCGTACTGTTTTTATTTATTTACTTTTCTGCTCTTTTGCACATCAGTATCTCTACCTGCACATGACCATCTGATCATTTATCACTCCAGTGTTAATCTGCAAAATTGTAATTATTCGCCTACCTCCTCATGCCTTTTGCACACAATGTATATAGACTCTCTTTTTTTCCCTACTGTGTTATTGACTTGTTAATTGTTTACTCCATGTGTAACTCTGTGTTGTCTGTTCACACTTCTATGCTTTATCTTGGCCAGGTCGCAGTTGTAAATGAGAACTTGTTCTCAACTAGCCTACCTGGTTAAATAAAGGTGAAATAAATTTTTAAAAATAAAAGCTGCTTTTTGAGTTGTGAGGCATCTGTTTCTCAAACTAGACACTATCGTACTTGTCCTCTTGCTCAGTTGTGCACCGGGGCTTCCCACTCCTCTTTCTATTCTGGTTAGAGCCAGTTTGCGCTGTTCTGTCAAGGGAGTAGTACACAGCGTTGTACGAGCTCTTCAGTTTCTTGGCAATTTCTCACATGGTATAGCCTTAATTTCTCAGAACAAGAATAGGCTGATGAGTTTCAGAAGAAAGTTCTTTGTTTCTGACCATTTTGAGCCTGTAATTGAACCGACAAATGCTGATGCTCCAGACACAACTAGTCTAAAGAAGGCCAGTTTTAGTGCTTCTTTTCAGCTGTGCTAACAATTGCAAAATGGTTTTCTAATGATCAATTAGCCTTTTAAAATGATAAACTTGGATTAGCTAACACAACGTGCCACTGGAACACAGGAGTGATGGTCACTGATAATGGGCCTCTGTACACCTATATAGATATTTCATGGTTTAAAAAACTAAAAAAAACTGCCGTTTCAAGTTACAATAGTCATTTCCAACATTAACAATGTCTACACTGTATTTTTGATCAATGATGTTATTTTAAAAATGGACCAAAAAAAGTGCTTTTCTTTCAAAAACAAGGACATTTCTAAGTGACCCCAAACTTTTGAACGGTACTGTATGTATGTATGTGGCAAGAAAAAGTATGTGAACCCTTTGGAAATACCTGTACTTCTGCATAAATTGGTCATCAAATTTGATCTGATCTTCATCTAAGTCACAACAATAAACTGTCTGCTTAAACTAATAACACACAAACAATTATAAGTTTTCATGTCTTTATTGAACACACCGTGTAAACATTCACAGTGCAGGGTGGGAAAAGTATGTGAACCCTTGGATTTATTAACTGGTTGACCCTCCTTTGGCAGAAATAACCTCAACCCCAAACATTTTATGTAGTTGCGGATCAAACCTGCACAATGGTCAGGAGGAATTTTGGACCATTCCTCTTTACAAAACTGTTTCAGTTCAGCAATATTCTTGGGATGTCTGGTGTGAACTGCTCGAGGTCATGCCACAGCATCTCAAATCGGGTTGAGGTCAGGACTCTGACTGGGCCACTCCAGAATGCGTATCTTCATCTGTTGAAGCTATTCTGTTGTTGATTTACTTCTGTTTTGAGTTGTTGTCCGGTTGCATTACCCAACTTCTGTTGAGCTTCAATTGGCAGACAGGTAGCCCTACATTCTCCAGCAAAATGTCTAGATAAACTTGGGAATACATTTTTTTTGGCGATGATAGCAAGCTGTCCAGGCACTGAGGCAGTAAAGCAGGTCCAAACCATGATGCTCCCTCCACCATACTTTACAGTTGAGATGATGTTGGTGTGTTGTGCCTTTTTTTCTCCACACAGTGTTGTTTGTTCCTTCCAAACAACTCAACTGTAGTTTCATCTGTACACAGAATATTTTGCCAGTAGCACTGTGGAATATCTAGATGCTCTTTTGTGAACTTCAGACGTACAGCAATGTTTTTTTTGGACAGCAGTGGCTTCTTCCGTGATGTCCTCCCATGAACACCATTCTTGTTTAGTGTTTTACATATCATAGACTTGTCAACAGAGATGTTAACATGTTCCAGAAATGTCTGTAAGTCTATGGCTGACACTCTAGGACTCTTCTTACCTTCATTGAGCATTCCTCTCTGTGCTCTTGCAGTCATCTTTGCAGGACGGACACTCCTAGGGAGAGTAGCAACAGTGCCGAACTTTCTCTATTTATAGACAATTTGTCTTATTGTGGACTGATGAACACCAAGGCTTTTAGATATACTTTTGAAACCCTTTCCAGCTTTATGCAAGTCAACAATTCCTAATCTTGGGTCTTCTGAGATCTCTTTTGCTAGAGGCATGGTTCACATTAGGCAATGCTTCTTGTAAATAGCAAACTCAAATGTTGTGAGTGTTTTTTAAAGAGCAGGGCAGCTTTAACCAACATATCCACTCTCGTCTCAATGATTGTACTCCAGGTTAAGCTGACTCCAATTAGCTTTTGGATAAGTCATAAGCCTAGGGGTTAACATACTTTTCCCAACCTACACTGTGAATATGTTCAATAAAGACAAGAAAAATACAATAATTTGTGTTTTATTAGTTTAAGCAGTCTGTTGTTGTGACTTAGATGAAGATCAGATCAATTTATGACCAATTTATGTAGAAATCCAGATTATTCCAAATGGTTCACATACTTTTTCTTGCCACTGTATGTACGTACATAGAGTTGAATTTGGAAGTTTACTTACACCTTAGCCAAATACATTTAATCAGTTTTTCACAATTCCTGACATTTAATCCTAGTAAAAATTCCCTGTCTTAGGTGAGTTAGGATCACCACTTTATTGTCAGAATAACAGTAGAGATAATTATTTCTTTCAGCTTTTATTTCTTTCATCACATTCTCAGTGCGTCAGAAGTTTACATACACTCAGAAAGTAATTGGTAGCATTGCCTTCAAATTGTGTAACTTGGGTCAAACGTTTTGGGTAGCCTTCCACAACCTTCCCACAATAAGTTGGGTGAAATTTGGCCCATTCCTCCTGACAGAGCTGGTGTAACTGAGTCAGGTTTGTAGACCTCCTTGCTTGCACATGCTTTTTCAGTTCTGACCACACATTTTCTATAGGATTGAGGTCAGGGCTTTGTGATGGCCACTCTAATACCTTGACTTTGTTGTCCTTAAGCCATTTTGCCACAACTTTGGAAGTGTGCTTGTGGTCATTGTCCATTTGAAAGACCCATTTGCAACCAAGCTTTAACTTCCTGACTGATGTCCACATAATTTTCACTTCTCATGATACCATCTATTTTGTGAAGTGCACCAGTCCCTCCTGCAGCAAAACACCCCCACAACATGATGCTGCCACCCCCGTGCTTCATGGTTGAGATGGTGTTCTTCGCCTTGCAAGCCTCCCACTTTTCCTCCAAACATAACGATGGTCATTATGTGCAAACAGTCCTATTTTTGTTTCATCAGACCAGAGGACATTTCTCCAAAAAGTACGATCTTTGTCCCCATGTGCAGCAAACGTTAGCCTGGCTTTTTTAATGGCGGTTTTGGAGCAGTGGCTTCTTCCTTGCTGAACGGCCTGTGGATATAGATACTTTGGTATCGATTTCCTTCAGCATCTTCACAAGGTCCTTTACTGTTGTTCTGGGATTGAGTTGCACTTTTCGCACCAAAGTACGTTCATCTCTAGGAGACAGAACCTCCTTCCTGAGTGGTATGACAGCTGCGTGGTCCCATGGTGTTTATACTTGCGTACTATTGTTTGTTTGTACAGATGAAAGTGGAACCTTCAGGCATTTGGAAATTGCTCCCAAGGATGAACCAGACTTGAGGTCTACAATTAAATTTTCTGAGGTCTTGGCTGATTTCTTTTGATTTTCCCATGATGTCAAGCAAAGAGGAACAGAGTTTGAAGGTAGGCCTTGAAATACATCCACAGGTACACCTCCAATTGACTCAAATGATGTCAATTAGCCTATCAGAAGCTTCTAAAGCCATGACATTTTCTGGAATTTTCCAAGCTGTTTAAAAGGCACAGTCAACTTAGTTTATGTAAACTTCTGACCCACTGGAATTGCGATACAGTGAATTATAAGCGAAATAATCTGTCCGTAAACAATTCTTGGAAAAATTACTTTTGACTTGCACAAAGTAGATGTCCTAAACGATTTGCCAAAACTATAGTTTTTTTACACTAAATTTGTGGAGTGGTTGCAAAACGAGTTTTAATGACTCCAACTATGCATATAGATATATATAAAATAATGACATGGGGATGTGTCACAAGAGAAAGGCTTAAACATGAATAAGGAGCGGGCTTACCTTGATAACATGTCCATAACGACAGAAATGACGAGTGAGATACTGCTCTGTGATGTTGGAGGCTAAACCATCCAACCAAACACAAGTTGTGGGCATACTTTTTCCAAATCCAAGCTGTAGAAAGATGGAAAATTAACATACCAACAATATTATCCTGTTGACATCACTCCAGTCAACAACAAAAAATCTCAGTTGTACATTCAAAAAATGTGTTTCGTGAAATTCTAGTTTTATGCTCTTCTCACCTTTAGCCTATTGTTGCCGAGGTACTCTCCATCCATCTTCTTTATGGCCTTACAGACACTGGTAATGTCACTGTACTGTAGAAAGGCATACTGAGGGGCACCATTAACTTTCTTGATGTCAATATCCTATGTGAATGGAAAGAAAGGCAACACTGAATTAAGAGAGGCAGTTTCAAATTAGGAAATGTGTTCCTTATAAAATCTCATTTGCAGCATGCAGATTCATAATGTATTTCACTTACCACTATCTCCCCAAAGCGCTGAAAGATATTGAGCAGATCATGGTAGCTGGTGTTCTTTTCCAGGTTGCCAATAAACAGAGTCCGTGTGGCTTTGGGGTGAAACTCATCTATCCTCTCATCCAGAGGCCGGAACTCATTCTCGCTTTCGGTCTCTGAAAAGAGAAATACATGTTTTCATGAACCTGTACAAATCATTTAAAAAAAAATATATAAAATATATATATATATTTTTTTACATAATCTTAATAGAACCCAGAGATTTTCCTGGTCAGGTTACATGGTTAGGAAAAACTCAAGCCCCTTTATATACCAGTTGTGGACGCACCAGGGCCGTTCCAGGCAATGACCTCAATTTGCATGCCAAAAAACAGCTTCCCCTTTGATGCAGCCAGGGCCTTTTCCTGGTCCTCCTGCTGGCGAAAGAACACTAGTCCATAGCGCTCCTCTAAAGCTCCATGGATTTGCACAGACGTCACCTTCCCATACTTCTTGAACTCATGGAACAGGCCATCCTTTAGACTTGTATCTGAAAGCAGAGGGAACAAATACTAAAATAAACATTGACTAAATACCTTCAAGTGCATACAGAGTGACTAATTCTTATCTGCAGTACAAAAATCATCAACAATGTAATTAACTCAACAAATTATATTATTACCAAAACCTAGCAGTGTATTGCCCACATGTAGCGTGGAGTAGATAATATATGGTATATACACAGCAGCAGTGGTGTAAACTACTAAAGTAAAAATACTTTAAAGTACTTTGGGGGGTATCTTGCCTAGTTAAATAAAATATTAAATAAAAATAAGTCATTTTTGGGGGTATTTGTACTTCACTATTTATATATTTGACAACTTTTACATTCATAAAGAAAATAATGTAGTTTTACTCCATACATTTTTCTGACACAAAAGTATCTGGTACATTTTGAATGCTTAGCAGAACAGGAAAATGGTCCAATTGACGCACTTATCAAGAGAACATCTCTGGTCAGCCCAACTACCTCTGATCTGACGGACTCACTAAACACAAATGCTTCATTTATAAATGATGTCTGAGTGTGGCCCTGGCTATCCGTACATTTATAAAACAAGAAAATGAAGCTGTCTGGTTTGCTTAATATAAGGAATTTTAAATGATTTATACTTTTGATACTAAAGTATATTTAAAACCAAATACTTTTAGACAAGTATTATTTTACTGGGTGACTTAAATTTTACTTTAGTCATTTTCTATTAAGGTAACTTTACTTTTACTCAAGTATGACCTTTGGGTACTTATTCCCTCCGCTGCACAGCTTAAGGGATAAAATCCTCACCTGTCGAACGCACAGGAAGATTCTGGACCTTGACACCAAAGCTTTTTCGAGGCTCATCCTTGTCAAGGGCAGATAAAGGCAGAGATAAAGGTGCAGGGACGGCAGCAGACTGAACTGAACGTGCTGGGGAGCCATCACTTGAACTACTGCTGGAATCACTGCTGCCAAAGAGGAACACAGAGGCTTAATGAGAAATAGATTAGTGTGCATGTCACAGAATCTCATATATCCGTCATAAGAAGAGGAGTAAAATCACTGTAAAGAACTGATGACTCAGATAGTGTGCTTTTGTCTGAAATGTTATATTTAAAAGACATCTCTATGCACAAAGATATAGCTCACAGATGTGATATATATCGGAATCATCGTCAATCCATTATACGGGTGATTCTCATGAAACCAGTTTTAACCATGGCAGTAACAAATTGATGCATCTGCAACAATCAACTATCATTCTGAAGACTAAGATGCCTAGTTTATGGCACAGTGTCTTATTTTAAATAAATTGTCATTTTTTTTACTGAAATTAGTCCAATTAAATTTTCAGGTAACTTTATAAAATGTTGAATAAAACAAAATATGTTGCTGTAGTTTGTCCATAAATCATACAAGTTATATTTATTACTTAAAACTGTGTCTGTGGATGTTTCTCATTACCGTAACAATTTAAGTTGCTATAAAAATGCCAAACATTTTTTAAATAAAGTTGAATTCACCCATGATGCATCATCTAGAGGAGTAGTCCTTAGATGAGCACAAGTTATTTTAATTTATATGCCTTCAGAATGAGGATCTTCTTCTCAAACATCCCTTTAAGACACTTGACCTTTCACCGAAATGACAAAAAAGCTCCAATTGGGAAAAACTTAGAAAACCATTACCTTACCAACATGGAGGCATGAATGGGCTATAGTGATGGTCAATTGTTTGCTGACTCAATGTCTGTGTCTCCTATTACTTGCAGATTGAGCTTTCATTACCGAAACACACATCTCATTATTTAATCATTTTTCAGGTCTCTTTCGCTAATGATAATAATTTAATTCTAATTTATAGCCAATGGGTGTTTCTTATTTAATAGGACCACTGTTACAACTATTGATTATATATTTTTGTAAAACATCACATTTTATTAGTCACATGCGCCGAATCTAACAGGTGTAAATTTGACAGTGAAATGCTTACTTACGATCCCCTAACCAACAATGCAGTTTTAAAAAATACGGATAAGAATAATAAACAAAAGTAATTAAAGAGCAGCAGCTAAATAACAATAGCAAGACTATATACAGGGTGGTACTGGTACAAAGTCAATGTGTGTGGGCACCGGTTAGTTGAGGTAGTATGTACATGTAGGTAGAGTTATTGAAGTGACTCTGCATAGATGATAACAACAGAGAGAAGAAGCGGTGTAAAAAAAGAGGGGAAGGGGGGCAATGCAAATAGTCTGGGTAGTCATTTGACTAGTTGTTCAGGAATTTTATGGCTTGGGGTTAGAAGCTGTTTAGAAGCCTCTTGGACCTAGACTTGGCGCTCCGGTACCGCTTGCGATAGCAGAGAGAACAGTCTATGACTGGAGTGGCTGGAGTCTTGGAAAATTTTAGGGCCTTCCTCTGACACCGCCTGATATAGAGGTCCTGGGTGGCAGGAAGCTTGGCCCCAGAATGTTACCTACCCTTAGTACCTGGGGGCGGCCCGTTAGGAAGGCCAGGATCCAGTTGCAGAGGGAGGTGTTTAGTCCCAGGGTCCTTAGCTTATTGATGAGCTTTGAGGGCACTATGGCGTTGAATGCTGAGCTGTAGTCAATGAAGAGCACTCTCACATAGGTGTTCCTTTTGTCTAGGTGTGAAAGGGCAGTGTGGAGTGCAATAGAGATTGCATCATCTGTGGATCTGTTGGGCTGTATGCAAATTGGAGTGGGTCTTGGGTTTCTGGGATAATGGTGTTGATGTGAGCCATTACCAGCCTTTCAAAGCACTTCATGGCTACAGACGTGAGTGCTACAGGTCGTTAGTCATTTAGGCAGGTTACATTAGTGTTCTTGGGCACAGGCACTATGGTGGTCTGCTTAAAACAGACTCAGACAGGGAGGCGTTGAAAATGTCAGTGAAGACAATTGCCAGTTGGTCAGCGCATGCTCGCAGTACACGTCTGAATGTTGACCTGTTTAAAGGTCTTACATCGGCTGTGGAGAGCGTGGTGCTCTCATGCATGTTTCAGTGTTATTTGCCTTGACGCGAGCATTGAAGTAGTTTAGCTGGTCTGATAGGCTCGTGTCACTGGGCAGCTCTCTGCTGTGCTTCCCTTTGTAGTCTAATGGTTTGCAAGCCCTGCCACATCCGACGAGCATCAGAGCCGGTGTAGTACGATTCAATCTTTGTCCTGTATGGATGCTTTGCCTATTTGATGGTTCGTCGGAGGGCATAGTGGGATTTCTTATAAGCTTCCGGGTTGGAGTCCCACTCCTTGAAAGCGGCAGCTCCTCCCATTAAGTCAGTGCGGATGTTGCCTGTAATCCATGGGTTCTGGTATGTACGTACGGTCACTGTGGGGATGACTTCGTCGATGCACTTACTGATGAAGCCAATGACTGATGTGGTGTACTCCTCAATGCTATCGGCGGAATCCCGGAACATATTCCAGTCTGTGTTAGCAAAACAGTCCTGTAGCTTAGCATCTGCTTCATCTGACCACTTTTGTATTGATCTAGTCACTAGTGTTTCCTGCTTTAAGTTTTGCTTGTAAGCAGGAATCAGGAGGATAGAATTATGGTCAGAATTGTCAAATGGAGGGCAAGGGAGAGCTTTGCATGTGTCTCTGTTTGTGGAGTAAAGGTGGTTCAGAGGTCTTTTTCCTCTTGTTGCAAATGTAACATGCCAATAGAAATTTGGTAAAACGGATTTAAGTTTCCCTGCATTAAAGTCCCCGGCTACTAGGAGCGCCACCTCCGGTGAGCGTTTTCTTGTTTGCTTATGGCGGAATACAGCTCATTCAATGCGGTTTTAGTGCCAGCCTCTGACTGTGGTGGTATGTAAAAAAAGGTGGTATGTCAATTTAGAAATGCATCTAAAATACCTTAGAATCACACATATCCACATCCTAAAGACCTTGGAGAAATAACATTTTTTTTTTACCTTATACTTTTTTAAAAAACTTATACACTTTTGAAAACACATGCACATAATTACAGTACTTATAATTATGCTAAAGGGTTATTTTACTATTACGTAAAGCATTTGGGATTTACAAATGTACAGTTTTTCCCAATGGCAAACAAAGCAACACTAATTTCCGAAAACTGCTCATCATTTACCATAATGCAGCAATATTTAATAAATATCACAAAAAGTAAAACGTATACTTTAGGAATTTTGGATAAATCTGATAAAGAACAAAAGGGACACTATCAAAAATGTGTACATAAAAATAGCATACATACAGTTGCAGTCGGAAGTTTACATACACCTGATCAAAATTTAAACTCAGTTTCACAGTTCCTGACATTTAATCCTAGTAAAAATTCCCCGTCTTAGGTCAGTTAGGATCACCACTTTATTTTAAGAATGTGAAATGTCAGAATAACAGTAGAGAGAATGATTTCAGCTTTTATTTACTAATGTAATCACATTCCCAGTGGGTCAGAAGTTAGCATACACTCAATTAGTATTTGGTAGATTTGCCTTTAAAATGGTTTAACTTGGGTCAAACGTTTTGGGTAGCCTTCCACAAGCTTCCCACAGTAAGTTGGGTGAATTTTGGCCCATTCCTCCTGACAGAGCTGGTGTAACTGAGTCAGGTTTGTAGGCCTCCTAGCTCGCACACGCCTTTTCAGTTCGGACCACACATTTCCTATAGGATTGAGGTCAGGGCTTTGTGATGGCCACTCTAATACCTTGACTTTGTTGTCCTTAAGCCATTTTGTCACAACTTTGGAAGTTTGCTTGGAGTCATTGGCCATTTGGAAGACCCATTTTCGACCAAGCTTTAACATCCTGACTGATGTCGTGAGATGTTGCTTCAATATATCCATATAACTTTCCTTCCTCATGACGCCATCTATTTTGTGAAGGGCACAAGTCCCTCTTGTAGCAAAGCACCCCTACAACAGGATGCTGCCACCCCCATGCTTCACGGATGGGATGGTGTTCCCTCGGCTTGCAAGCCACCCCCTTTTCCCTCCAAACATAACGATGGCCATTACGGCCAAACAGTTCCATTTTTGTTTCATCAGACCAGAGGACATTTCTCCCAAAAGTATGATCTTTGTCCCCATGAGCAGTTGCAAACCGTAGTCTGGCTTTTTTAATGGCGGTTTTGGAGAAGTGACTTCTTCCTTGCTGAGCGGCCTTTCAGGTTATGTCGATATAAGACTTGTTTTACTGTGGATATAGATACTTTTGTACCCGTTTCCTCCAGCATCTTCACAAGGTCCTCTGCTTTTGTTCTCAGATTGATTTGCACTTTTCACACCAAAGTACATTCATCTCTAGGAGGCAGAAAGCGTCTCCTTCCTGAGCGGTATGATGGCTGTGTGGTCCCATGGTGTTTATACTTGTGTACGATTGTTTTTACAGATGAATGTGGTACCTTCGGGCATTTGGTAATTGCTCCCAAGGATGAAGAGGTGTGGAGGTCTACAATTGTTTTTCTGAGGTCTTGGCTGATTTCTTTTTATTTTCCCATGAGGTCAAGCAAAGAGGCACTGAGTTTGAAGGTAGGCCTTGAAATACATCCACAGGCACACCCCCAATTGACTCAAATTATGTCAAGTAGCCTATCAGAAGCTTCTAAAGCCATGACATAATTTTCTGGAATTTGTCAAGCTGTTTAAAGGCACAGTCAACTTAGTGCATGTGTAACCAATGTGAAATGGCTAGCTATTTAGCAGGGTGCGCGCTAATAGCGTTTCAATCGGTGACATCACTCGCTCTGAGAACTTGAAGTAGTTGTTTCCCTTGCTCTGCAAGGGCCATGATTTTTGTGGAGCGGTTGGTAACAATGCTTCGTTGGGTGTCAGTTGTTGATGTGTGTAGAGGGTCCCTGGTCGAGCCCAGGCTGGGGCGAGGAGAGGGACGGAAGCTATACTGTTACACATGTAAACTTCTGACCAACTGGAATTGTGATACAGTGAATTATAAGAGAAATAATCTGTCTGTAAACAATTGTTGGAAAAATGACTTGTGTCATGCAAAGTATATGTCATAACGGACTTCCCGTTAATTAACAAGACATTTGTGGAGTCGTTGAAAAATTAGTTTTAATGACTCCAAACTAAGTGTATGTAAACTTCCGACTTCAACTTTACATACACAAGTAATTATGACAAAAAACAAGATTCAGAAGAAGGTTGTGTTGCGGTAATGAGATATATTACAAAATACATTAACTTAAGCCTTTTCATTAGGTGAGCAATGTTAAATATTACAAATAGATTTGTTTCCCACTTTTTTGGACTTCGACAACTGTTGTGGTAATGAGAGTTTTTGTATTGATAGATGTGGAAATTGTGGTTAAATGCATAATATCTGAAAAATAAACATATCAATAATTATGAAATAGATAACTACAGAAGCTAATCTTATTGATCCAAGAGGAATTATGGTATAGAATCTATTTTTTTTGGTAAAACATTTTTTTGTCACGTGCCAGTTTTGTGAGAATCGCCCAGTACACTCAACAATCATGTTGAACAAACTTCTATATGAAGTTGGAAATAATGAAGGTTACCCTAGCATGAAGGAATATGTAATACCATTACATGTCTTTGAGTGGCACTGTTCTCACAATTCATACAAATGGAATCAAATCTGTTGAGATTGTTTTTTTCTATATATTTGTTGAAGCAGAATGTTCTGTACATCTGTTCACCGTGTTTGTGAATATATGAGTTATCCATGAGTCCATTCAGCAGATCGTGCCCATATGGATTTGAATCAAATCACCATGACTAACAACCAAGGTTTGAGAGCCGCTGAGAACTACAATAGAGCACAAGTGCATAGATTCCAATTTTAGAAAACAATGACTCACCAGGTAGATGACAAAACGGAAAGACACTGGCTTTTGTAGAGCAGTTTTGAAATTATACTGCTTGTGTTGTTAGATGGAATAATATATTTTACAACAGAAGTAACAAAGGGAGCAAAAAAAGGAAATGTTTTAGAAAATAAATATATGAGCCGCAACCCTCATATGGCATAAAAATGAAACAATTACCTTCGTATTTTCATTGTACAGTTCTACCATTCCACTTAAATCTCTTGTGAGATGGTAATTTAGTTTGATTTGCTAAATTATGCTCAAATAGTTTTTAATATCACAGTATAGTCCCACAGTAGTAAACATGACCAGATATGTTCACACTTGCAATAGACATTTCATAAGCCGTGCATCCCTTTAGTAGTACACCCCACTATTCTCATGCCCTTCTCAATTTTCCAGCCTTCCCTTTGCTATTTGTTTGCCTCTGCTCCTCCTCCTTCCCTCAGACACTCCCATAAGTGCTGCTTATGGAGCCTGGCCTGTGGGAGTGGGCAGGGAGCCAGCAGTGGCTAGAAATGTCCAGTTCTAACTGGATCTCAGGGTGGGAGGGAATGGGGGGCATTACCCATACACAGAGGTGGGCAGTGAGAAATTACACCAGCAGTCTCCAAAAATTCCCTGTAGCATTTCTTCCTGAAACAAACCAAGCATGTCAAGCTGCACAGTCTGGTGTGTCAGATCGCAATGCTCTCAAATAACCAATGAAACTGCTTAAATTCTATAACCTACTTCATCTTTGTCGCGCTAAAGAAGTCTCCTTGCATATTTTCACTGTCATACCATATCAATTTCCTTTTTGAAGCCGGTTTTGGAATTTGTCATCACATTTATACCAGATTTCCAAGGAGTTACTTCGGCTCATGATTAGTGGGGCTTTAAATTCTAGCCCCCTCAAATTCAAAGCTGGACCTCGAAGCCAGTTCCACTGCTTTTTAATTTGTCACCTCTAATCAGGGACTGCTTTAGACATGGGACAGCAGGGGGGTGCAATAATTATCAGGTAGAACAGAAAACCAGCAGTACTTCTGGACCTCCCAGGGTAAGATTTGAATACCCTTGTTTTAGCATTTCCCACCAAAATCTTTAAGGAATTTAGTGGGTCTGAGAAATTCACACCGAATAAGCAAGTGGAAATAGTATTGTACAATTTAAAAGAAACACAAATTAGAACCATTTTCTACAATTGAGTTCATTGCATTACATTCGTCAAAGCCAGGTTGGTGCACACTGAACAGGAGTTCCGATGCTAATAACGCTAACTAGCTTTAATTTCACTCAGAAGTTTGTGAGCCGGAGGCGCTTAAACTACTATCAATTTGAGTTGAGTGAATTCAAATCATGACACAAGCAAGATGAATAAGCTAGCCCTTTTAAGTTATTGCGGGGGCATGCTTTTCATAACAATTAGTTATCATAAAGCATTACATAAGGGTGATTCCTCACAACTCTAGAACAAAACACCACCATGATTTTGGGAATTTTCACAATTTTATCTATAGAATGGTCCTTTGGAGGAAGGATTGTATCTTAAAGGGATACTTCGGGATTTTGGCAAATTAGGCCCTTTATTTACATCCCCAGAGTCAAATGAACTTATGGATACCATTTATATGTCTCTGCATCCAGTATGAAGGAAGTTGGAGGTAGTTTCATTATAGCAGATACTATAGACTTCCAGCCCTAGCGCTAGTGAGCATTTGCCCTAGCGCTAGTGAGCATTTGCCCTAGCGCTAGTGAGCATTTGCCCTAGCGCTAGTGAGCATTTGCCCTAGTGCTAGTTAGCATTTGCCCTAGTGCTAGTTAGCAACTTCCTTCCATCTGCACAATACACATAAAAATGATATCCACGAGTTCATCTGACTCTGGGAAATCCTGAAGTATCCCTTTAACCTCCAAGAGATCGGTGCAAGATCAAATCCCTGAGAAGACAAGTTAAGAATCTGTCGTTCTGCCCCTGAACAAGGCAGTTAACCCACTGTTCCTAGGCAGTCATTGAAAATAAGAATTTGTTCATAATACAAAAATCAGTCTAAAACTTTGCACACACTGCTGCCAAAATCAATTTCACCTGGGCTGTAATAATACATTATGGCCTTTCTTACATTTCAAAGAAGTTACAAAGAAATTACATTTAAAATACAAGTTTTTTTCTTTGTATTATCTTTTACTAGATCTAAATGTGTTATATTCAACTACATTAACTTCGTGATTCCACAAACTTCAACGTGTTTCCTTTCAAATGGTATCAAGAATATGCATATCCTTGCTTCAGGTCCTGAGCTACAGGCAGTTAGATTAGGGTGTCATATTAGGTGAAAATCTAGGGGGGCGGGGGGGGAGAAGGGTCCGATCCTTAACATAATTGAGAAATAATTAAATGAAGCTGGAATAATTGTACTATTTTGGCCGCACCCAGGCCTCCTTTAAGACTCAATAATGTTTAATCTGTAAGTGCTACAAAGCACAAGTTGGTGTCATATAAAGCTTTACTGCTTGCTCTGTAATATGAGTAGTATTTTGATTTCAATTTATTTATTTTTCACCTTTATTTAACCAGGTAGGCTAGTTGAGAACAAGTTCTCATTTACAACTGCGACCTGGCCAAGAATAAAGCAAAGCAGTTCGACACATACAACACAGAGTTACACATGGAATAAACAAAACATACAGTCAATAACACAGTTGAAGAAAATCTATATACAGTGTGTGCAAATGAGGTAAGAGAAGGGAGGTACGACAATAAATAGGCCATGGTGGCGAAGTATTTACAATATACCAATAAGACACTGGAGTGATTGATGTGCAGAAGATGAATGTGCAAGTAGAGATACTGGGGTGCAAAGGAGCAAGACAAATAAATAAATAACAGTATGGGGATGAGGTAGTTGGATGGGCTTTGTACAGGTTCAGTGATCTGTGAGTTGCTCTGACAGCTGGTGCTTAAAGCTAGTGAAGGAGATAGGAGTCTCCAGCTTCAGTGATTTTTGCAGTTTGTTCCAGTCATTGGCAGCAGAGATCTGGAAGGAAAGACGGCCGAAGGAGGAATTGGCTATGAGGGTGACTAGTGAGATATACCTGCTGGAGTGCGTGCTATGGGTGGGTGCTGCTATGGTGACCAGTGAGCTGAGATAAGGCAGGGCTTTACCTAGCAGAGACTTGTAGATGACCTGGAGCCAGTGGGTTTGGCAACGAGTATGAAGCGAGGGCCAGCCAGCGAGAGCATACAGGTCGCAGTGGTGGGTAGTATATGGGGCTTTGGTGACAAAACGGATGGCACTGTGATAAGACTGCATCCAATTTGCTGAGAGACTTTTGAAGGCTATTTTGTAAATGACATCGCCGAAGTCGAGGAGCTGTAGGACAGTCAGTTTTACGAGAATATGTTTGGCAGCATGAGTGAAGGATGCTTTGTTGCGAAATAGGAAGCCGATTATAGATTTAATTTTGGATTGGAGATGCTTAATGTGAGTCTGGAAGGAGAGTTTACAGTCTAACCAGACACCAAGGTATTTGTAGTATTTGCATATTCTAAGTGAGAACCGTCCAGAGTAATGATGCTGGACAGGCGGGCAGGTTGAAGAGCATGCATTTAGTTTTACTTGCATTACAGAGCAGTTGGAGGCCACGGAAGGAGAGTTGTATGGCATTGAAGCTGGTCTGGAGGCTAGTTAACTCAGTGTCCAAAGAAGGGACAGAAGTATACAGAATGGTGTCGTCTGCGTAGAGGTGGATCAGAGAATCACCAGCAGCAAGAGCAACATCATTGATGTATACAGAGAAGAGAGTCGGCCCGAGAATTGAACCCTGTGGCACCCCCATAGAGACTGACAGAGTTTTGGACAACAGGCCCTCCGATTTGACACACTGAACTCTATCAGAGAAGTAGTTGGTGAACCAGGCGAGGCAGTATTTTGAGAAACCAAGGCTGTTTGGCCAGATCGGCCAGATCGATGAATACGGCTGCACAGTAATGTCTCTTATCGATGGCGGTTATGATATCGTTTAGGACCTTGAGCATGGCTGAGGTGCACCCATGACCAGCTCTGAAATCGGATTGCATAGCGGAGAGGGTACAGTGGGATCCGAAATGGTTGGTAATCTGTTTGTTAACTTGGCTTTCGAAGACCTTAGAAAGGCAGGGTAGGATAGATATAGGTCTGTAGCAGTTTGGGTATAGAGTGTCTCCTCCTTTGAAGAGGGGGGTGATCGCAGCAGCCTTACAATCTTTGGGAATCTCAGACAAAGAGAGGTTGAACCGGCTAGTAATAGGGGTTGCAACAATTTCAGCTGATCATTTTAGAGAGAGTCCAGATTGTCTAGCCCGGCTGATTTGTCAGGGTCCAAATTTTGCAGCTCTTTCAGAACATCAGCTATCTGGATTTGGGTGAAGGAGAAATGGTGGAGGCTTGGGTGAGTTGCTATGGGTGATGCCGGGCAGTTGACGGGGTAGCCAGGTGGAAGGGGTAGCCAGGTGGAAAGCATGGCCAGCCGTAGAAAAGCGCTTATTGAAATTCTTAATTATAGTGAATTTATCAGTGGTGACAGTGTTTCCTAGCCTCACTGCACTGGGCAGCTGGGAGGAGGTGCTCTTATTCTCCATGGACTTTACAGTGTCCCAGAACTTTTTTTGTTGAGTTTGCACATTTTAATAGCACATTTCTTTTTTTCAATTTAAAGTTTTATTAAGTTCTTGTTTTTCAATCAACCAACAAAACACATTCCACATTCACAGATGTGGCTTTAAAAAAATAAAAAGTCAAAAAATAATATACATTTGAAAAAATTAAAATACAATTAAAATGAATGATAAAGTCAAATAAAAGCATTTATTTTTCTTAATCTGTATATTTTCCTTGGTACATATATATACATACATACATACATACATACGCACATATACATACATACACACGTACTCAAAAACTACATTAAAATAAAAACACACACAAAAAAAAGAAGAAAAAACATACCACTTGCAGCAGCACTATCAAGGTTCTTATCAGCTATTTCAAGCATTCGCTGAGACGACGGGCCAATAATTCGTTTTTAGGTTTTACAGTACCTTACACAAAATGTATCTGCGCATTTCCCTAGTCACCCCGTTCACTCTGTCCAGTTTGAAATATAGTTGAATAGTGGGGCCAGAGTCTATCAAACTTGGGCTGTCTCTTGTGGAGGTCATAAGTGAGCTTTTCAAGAGGAAGAAAGTCAACAATCTGGTCAATCCACATTTTAAATGTAGGGGGGGTATTGGAGGCCCACAATAGAAGAATACATTTCTTAGCAAAGTATGTAATAGTCATAAGCAAATTTTCTCTGTCAGGATCAACAACAAAGTCCTGCTGGGCATTAAGAAGATAGATACATGGGGTCATATCAAACTGTACCTCTAGTATTTTCTGTGCAGCAGTATGTACAGATTGCCAGTATCTGGCAATCTCCCTACAGTTCCAAAGTACATGCATATAGGTTCCACATTCAGAGGTACATCTTTTACAGTTAGGAGACATATCTGTTTTCATTCTATGGAGTCTCAAAGGAGTATAATAAAATTTGTACAAAAATTTGTAATTAGATTCTTTCATTTTTACGCTGGTAGAGGAGCAGTATACCCTGTCGCAAACCTCCGCCCATAACTCATCACTAATAGTCAGACCAAGGTCCTTTTCCCAGATTATTTTCAAAGGAGTAAAGGAGGAGCTTCCTTTCTCAGAAAGGAGTCTATAGATGTAAGATACTTTGCCTTTAATGGATTGTGCTGTGACAAGAAGGGTTTCAACTTCGTTCAACTGAGTTCTAAACCTCCTCTTGGAGGTAAATGAGGAAATTACATGTCTAATTTGAAGATATTTAAAAAATAATGGGATCTTGGCACATCGAATTCACTGCAGAGCTCTTGAAAGGATTTCAGTGTAGTGGTTTTCTGATGAAATAGGTTTGAAAAGGTCCTGATTCCTAGAGTATGCCAAAGATTAAAGTTGGCATCCCTCAGGGCTTTTGGCAAGTCTGGGTTGCCTACTATAGGCGAGTGAGAACATATTTGGGAGGAAATGCCCAGGTATTTCTTACAGTCCCTCCACGCTAGTAGGGTGCTGTAAATCGCAAAGGTTTTGGCTATGTTGCCCACTTCACTAAAGTTATTAATGAATATAATTGAGCTTAAGGGCAATGAACCACAGGATTGGGCTTCTATCTGAATCCACGTTGACTCTTGTCTGTTTGTGATCCATGTTAGCATGTTGCGGATTTGGGAAGACCAGTAGTACAATTGAAGGGAGGGAAGGGCAAGACCACCTTTAGATTCAGGTTTTGATAAAGTGGAAAACTTGATCCTAGGTTTTTTATTGCCCCATATAAATTTGGTGATGCTTTGGTTAGTTGTTTTGAAGAAGGAAATTGGGAGATAGCATGGGAGCATCTGAAATAAGTAGTTCAGTCTAGGGAGGACGTTCATACGGATTACATTAATTCTTCCTACTAAGCTAATTGGGAGGGAGATCCAGGTTTGGAGATTGTTCTTGATTCGATCCAGGAGTGGAAGATAATTTTCCTTAAAAAGGCTATTCAGATCTGGTGTTATGAAGATCCCGAGGTATTGAAACCCCTGTGTTTTCCATTGGAAAGGACAGTGTCTTCATAGTGCTGGTGAGTGTAATATTGAGAGGGCAGACAGTGGATTTGTTAAAATTGATCTTATAACCTGAGAACTTGCCATACTGAGCAATTGTGTCTAAAATGAGAGGGAGGGATTTCTCAGGGTTGGATATGTAGAGCAAGACATCATCCGCGTAAAGCGAAATCTTGTGCTGCAGGCCACCTGCAGAAACACCCATAATACTTGGATTGCTCCTTATCAGCTCTGCCAGAGGCTCCGCTCCCAACAAGTAGAGCAGCGGGGACAGCGAGCACCCTTGTCTTGTGCCCCGTTCCAGAGGGAATCTGTCAGAGTTCAGTCCATTAGTAGTCACCATGGCATTTGGATGAGAGTATAGTGATTTGATCCATTTAATAAAATTTGGGCCCATATTGAACTTTTCTAAGACTGAAAACAGAAAGCTCCACTCCATCCTGTCAAACGCCTTCTCAGCATCCAGTGAAGCCAGCAGGACAGGGCTCTTTTGTGCGTTTACTTGATCAATAATATCAAAAAGACGGCGAATGTTATCAGAAGAGTATCTGTCTCTAATAAATCCAGTTTGGTCCGCTTTTATTATTTTGGGAAGAAGAGTGTTTAGTCTTTTGGCGAGCAATTTCGTAATTATTTTATAGTCGAAATCCAACAAGCTTATGGGCCGGAAGGACGAGCAGGATAGGGGTCCTTGTCCTTTTTAGCAACACTGTAATGCGAGCTGTGTGCATTGAGTCTGGGAGAACTCCGTTTTGCAAAAATCCTCCAGCATTGGCATGAAGATAGGGCTGAGCTGGGGCCAAAAAGCTTTGTAGAACTCTCTGGGGAATCCATCTGGGCCTGGGGACTTATTAGGTGGCATGGAGGTAATTGCCTCCAGGATCTCCTCAGGAGTGAAGGGGAGTTGAGATCTTCCTGGTCGGTCTCTGATAGTTTAGGTAGCGAGATTCCCTCTAGGAAAGAGTGGAGTTCTGCCTCTGTGTGTTTTCTCTCATAGGTATATAGTTTGCAGTAAAAATCATGAAAAGTTAAATTGATCTTTTTTGGGTCATATGTGACCTCGTCCTCTGCTGTTCGGATAGCCATGATTGTACGCTCTGACTGCTCCTTTTTTAATTGGTAAGCAAGCAATCTACTGGGCCTATTGCTATACTCATGGTATTTCTGTTTAGTAAAGAAAACTTTTTTTTTAATCTCCCGAGTGTAGTCCAAATTCAGTTTGGCTTTGGCTGCTTTAAAATGACTCCAGGAGGTGCTGTCTAGGGATTGTTTATGTATTTTTTCACAGCATTCCAGCTCCCTCAAGATCTAGCCTGTGTGCTTCCATTGCTTTTTTCTTAGAGGAAGCATATGCAATTAGATGACCTCTTAGTGTGGCTTTAGCAGCGTCCCACATTGTGGCCGGAGAAACAGGGGAATCTTTATTGTCTTGTGTGTAGTTGTCTATCCATGTAGTTACCAATGTATGGAACTCGTCATTTGATAGCATGGAGGTGTTGAATTTCCAGCTCTTTGACCTCGGGATGTTTTTGCAGAGGTCAAAGCGGAGGTGGACAAAGGCGTGATCTGAAAGTGCTATGGGTCCGATTGTACAAGTGGCTGAATTTATGAAACTCTTTGGGATAAAAATGTAATCTATACGGGAGTAGGTGTTATGGACATTAGAGTAGTATGTATAGTCCATAGATGAGCTATTATTCTCTCTCCAGATATCTATCAGCCCCATCTCTTTAGTAAGAGAGTTCAACATCTTTGCAGATCTAGGTTTTGTGGTGGGGACTTGAGATGATTTGTCTAGGGTTGGGTTAAGGGTACAATTAAAATCTCCGGCCACCACACCAAAGGAGACAATGCTCATTGAACAGGGTTATAATTTTTGACATGAAGGCAGGAGTATCTGTGTTAGGGGCGTATATGTTTAATATAGTAATTGGTTGACCATATAGTGACCCAGTTATCAAAATAAATCTCCCCTCCGGATCAGATATGTTTTTGTCTATTATGAATGGAACATTTTTATGGATAAGTATGGTGCCTCTACTGTTTGATTTGAAAGATGAGAAATACACCTGTCCCACCCAAGCTCTGCGGAGTTTGGCATGTTCAGCATCACAGAGGTGTGTCTCTTGTAATTGCGCAATGTCTGCTTTTTCCTTTTTTAGAGCACATAGTATCTTTTTTCGTTTTATTGCATGCCCTAGACCATGGCAGTTCCATGTCAATAGATTTAAGGTACTAGTCATCGTCATCGAGCAGTAATCGAACTTTAGTGCAAGTCATCGCTGGGTAAAAGTGGATAGTAATTACAGCTGCGTTCACATAAAAGGAAAATAAATGGTGTACATAAAATAATAATCTCTGAACACCCCAGCCGAGTTCCCAAACAACTCGACACATCCCGTTGGATCTATTACCCCCCCGCTCAGTCTCAATTCTGTGTTCCGAATAAAACAAAAAACGGGAACAGTTAGCAACGCACAACGTCTCCCTCTCCCCACCAAAGAAATGCCTCACCCTCTCCACCCCGCATTGAGTAGATAACACAGTTGCCCTCGTCCAGACCTCAGTAAAAGAGGGGAGAAAAATAAGATCAATAGCCCAGCCTACATATACCTCCCCCAAGGGACATAGGGAACCCCAGGTAATAATAGCAACAACAAAAAAACAGGGAAATAAAAGTAGGCTGAAACATTAGTAGGCCTAGGTTAGGCTATACAGCCCATCCCTCTCAGTTAAAGGAAAATAAATATAAATTGGACGGCTATTATGACATTTAGGGGGTGGGTCTCTGGATATCGGCTATATGTCGTCTTACCTCCTTTAGTAATGGCATTAATCGCATTTAGTCATTGGTCTGTTTCTCATTGGCCAGGATTGTCTTTCAAAAAACGTTTTGCCTCCTCGGGAGTTTTGAAGTGTCGCAAGGCTCCTTGGTGAAGAATCCTGAGCTCGTTTGGGTATTTGAATCCCCTGAAGATGCCTCGGTCAATGGAGTATTTCTTCACTTCGTCAAATTCTCGGCGCTTTCGGCGTATTCCAGCTGACAGGTCCTGGTGTAAAGCGAGTTTGGCGTTTCCCACTGTGATGGTGTTGTTTTTCGCCGCCTGTAGGACTCGTTCCTTGTCGGTGAATCTCAGGAAACGTATGGTGATTGGGCGCGGTGGTTGTCTGGCTGCTGGTGGGGGCCTCAGTGCTCGGTGAGCTCTCTCGAGTTCTATGGGCCTGTCGGTGGGCAGGTGGAGCCACTCGGGAAGTTTGTCTTTCAGGTAGCGGATCAGTGGCATGTTTCCCTCTGCTTTTTCGCCCAGATTGAATAGAAAACAATTATTCCTTCACCCCCTGTTTTCCAGGTCCTCTGTTTTCTCTTCCAGATGCTCGATTTTCTTTTTAGCATATGCTATTGTTTCCATGGCATCTGTCAATAAGTTTCCCATGGATAGGATTCGCCCCTCTGCCTCAACCATAAACGCGGGGCGCCTGGACATCTTGTTGTTGATGTCAGGCAATGCGTTTTCCAGGATTGTCACCTTGCCCCCTATCGCACTGAGCTGAGAGTTAATGGCATCTAATTTGGTGTTTAGTTCTGTACGTTGGGATCTCAGCTCAGAAAGGATGTCTTCGACAGAGTGCGAGGTTGGCATTCGTTGTGCCTCGTGGGGGAGCGGGTTCTCTTGCTCCTGGCTAATGGCGCTAGTTTTTTCTGAAGCTAGCTTCTTCTTGGAGGCTTTTTCCGTCGCTAATACTCGAGTCCGGGTAAAAATATCACCTGTAGTGTCGCCGCCATGACTTTTTCTTACTAAAGCTAAATGAGTGTGAACTTGGAGTGGAGGTAAGATTAGGAATTGGAAACTACTTGTGCGGAGCTCTTAGTTCACGCGGCCATCCCAATAGCACATTTCTTAAAAATGAATGAATATTGAAAATAGACCATTTTGATTTTGGTCAAAATTTGGTCATAAAGGAGGCCTTGGTAAGGCCAAAATGGCACAAATATTCCAACTTAACGTCTCAATTATGCTTTCTCTAAATGTCCCTTCTATAGATAATATTATATGAAAATCTAAAAATGTATGGTCTTGTTCTGTTCTAGTTTCATAAGGAATCACCCATAAGTAAACTCAGCCAAAAAAAAAAAAAAAAAAAAATGAATGTCCCTTTATCAGGACCCTGTCTTTCAAAGATAATTTGTAAAAATCCAAATAACTTCAGATCTTCATTGTAAAGGGGTTAAACACTGTTTCCCATGCTAGTTCAATGAACCATAACTGTGGAACGGTCGTTAAAGACACTAACAGCTTACAGACGGTAGGCAATTAAGGTCACGGTCATGAAAACTTAGGACACTAAAGAGGCCTTTCTACTGACTCTGAAAAGACCAAAAGAAAGACGCCCAGGGTCCCTGCTCATCTGCGTGAACGTGCCTTAGGCATGCTGCAAGGAGGCATGAAGACTGCAGATGTGGCCAGGGCAATAAATTGCAATGTTTGTACTGTGAGACACCTAAGACAGCGCCACAGGGAGACAGGATGCCCAGCTGATCATCCTCACAGTGGCAGACCACGTGTAACAACACCTGCACAGGATCGGTACATCCGAGCATCACACCTGCGGGACAGGTACAGGACAGCAACAACTGCCCAAGTTACACCAGGAACGCACATTTCCTCCATCAGTGCTGAGACTGTCCGCAATAGGCTGAGAGAGGCTGGACTGAGGGTTTGTAGGCCTGTTGTAAAGACAGGTCCTCACCAGACATCACCGGCAACAACGTCACCTATGGGCACAATCCCACCGTTGCTGGACCAGACAACTAGCAAAAAGTGCTCTTCACTGACGAGTCACAGTTTTGTCTCACCAGGGGTGATGGTCGGATTCGCGTTTATCGTCGAAGGAATGAGCGTTACACCGAGGCCTGTACTCTGGAGCAGGATCGATTTGGAGGTGGAGGGTCCGTCATTGTCTGGGGCGGTGTGTCACAGCGTCATCGTATTGAGCTTGATGTCATTGCAGGCAATCTCAAAGCTGTGCGTTACAGGGAATACATCCTCCTTCCTCATGTGGTACCCTTCCTGCAGGCTCATCCTGACATGACCCTCCAGCATGACAATGCCACCAGCCATACTGCTCATTCTATGAGTGATTTCCTGAAAGACAGGGATGTCAGTGTTCTGCCATGGCCAGCGAGGGGGCCGGATCTCAATCCCGATTGAGCACGTCTGGGACCTGTTGGATCGGAGGATGAGGTCTAGGGCCATTCCCCCCAGAAATGTCCGGGAACTTGCAGGTGCCTTGGTGGAAGAGTGGGGTAACATCTCACAGCAAGAACTTGAAAATCTGGTGCAGTCCATGAGGTAGAGATGCACTGCAGTACTTAATGCAGCTGGTGGCCACACTAGATACTGACTGTTACATTTGATTTTGACCCCCCATTTGTTCCCGGGACACATTATTCCATTTCTGTTAGTCACATGTCTGTGGAACTTGTTCAGTTTAATGTCTCAGTTGTTGAATCTTGTTATGTTCATACAAATATTTACACATGTTAAGTTTGTTGAAAATAAATGCAGTTGACAGTGAAAGGACGTTTCTTTTTTTGCTGAGTTTGGGTTGCATTTTGAGATTAACATAACTTTGAATGTGGGTGGCTAAGTACTAAATTTGTGTGGCTAACTATGCTTCATGTTTAAGAAACATTTTAGATTCATTATTTCATTGAGCAAGTTGTACTCTGATTAAAGCAGAAAGATGGGCACAGACACCATGTGATAACTGCAGGGGACAGAATGCATGAAAGTGAAACTAATGAGCACTCGCTCTACCTACCTGCCACTGGTGCTGCTGCTGGTACTGCTGACTGAGTCGGAACTGGAGGAACGGCTGCGAGAGCCAGAGCCACTGTGGGAGCGGGGAGGCCGGGATGCCTGAGTCGACAACCTTTGTGGAGAGGGGTTACGTGAATGTGTAGAGTGTGGAGATCGGCTGCGACTGTCGTGGTAAGACCGATCTCTACGCCGACCTCCCTCTTCTTGGTACAAATCCCTGTGAACTACGCTGGCCAGTATAAATGGTTCTCTGGCACGAGGCTCATATCGAGGTTCTGGTGTATCAAAGTGGCTAGGGCTTCGGCTATGTGAACGATAGTATCCCACACCAACAGATGAAGATCCTCCACTTCCTCCAGCCACAGCCCCACCACCTGTTCCACTGATGCCAGCACCTACAACCCCTCCACCGATCCCTGCAGAGACAGCCCCACCACCTCCACAGGCAGTTCCAGTCACAGAGTTAAGCATTCTCTCCCTGGTATCTCGGTAATAGTCTGTGTCGTAGTGACGCTGCCGGTCAAAGCTGCTGCTAGCACGCTCGTGATGACCATAGGCACTGTGATCATATGCTCGATCCCGACTTTCAGCAGTCCTGAGTGACAGGGATAGGGATGGAAGGAGAAAATGGTGAGAGAGAAAGAGATACACATTATGCTTTTTGACACTAAATACAAAACTAGTTGAGCTTCACATGGTGTTAAATAAAAGTATATCAGGTTAACAAATAACTAAGACAGCAGTCAAGTTGAGTGTTCAAATGGGGTATCTGTTTGAAACGGTATACAGTAAACATTTCAATTGACATATCATACTTTACATTAGCAATATATTTAGTTTAGTTTATATTTAGTTTATATTTAGTTTAAAATATTTGTAAAATGTTCTAATGAATTCATATCGCTCATTAATTGCTGCAGAATTTGTCACCTATATTTGTCTAGATACTTTCAGATGATCTAAATGAAAATGTTTAACTGCTACTATCTAGGCATGGCAATTTATATCAAATCTTTCACTTGTTAGAATTTTATTCTAGTATTTTGATGAACATCCAAATCTTCTGAATTGGAAAATGTATTGAAAACTGGTAAGAACCTAAATTAAAAGGAGTAGATATTTTAGACACCGTATTACATGTACTCGACTGAAAAGCAGAAAGAAAGTTGATATATTTCTTATGGCCCATAATAGAGAGCACACTCTGATCTGGAAAAACAAGAGTCTGGGGCATTCCCAATGGATTTAATGCGAAAACCTAAACGCAAAAAATGTATACACTACCGTTCAAAAGTTTGGGGTCACTTAGAAACTAAGGAAATTTCATTTTTTGTCCATTAAAATAACAAAATTGATCAGAAATACAGTGTTGACATTGTTAACGGTGTAAATGACTATTGTATCTTTTTATGGAATATCTACATAGGCGTACAGAGGCCCATTATCAGCAACCATCACCCCGGTGTTCCAATGGCACGTTGTGTTAGCCTTTTAAAATGATCAACTTGGATTAGCTAATTGATCATTAGAAAACCCTTTTGCAATTATGTTAGCACTGCTGAAAACTGTTGTTCTGATTAAAGAAGCCATAAAAAACAGGCCTTCTTTTGACTTGAGTATCTGGAGCGTCAGCATTTGTGGGTTCGATTTTAGGCATAAAATGGCCAGAAACAAAGACCTCTTCTGAAACTTGTCAGTCTATTCTTGTTCTGAAATATTAAGGCTATTCCATGCAAAAAAATGGCCAAGAAACTGAAGATCACGTACAATGCTGTGTACTACTCCTTTCACAGAACCGCGCAAACTGGCTCTAACCAGAATAGAAAGAGGAGTGGGTGGCCCTGGTGCACAACAGAGCAAGAGGACAAGTACATTAGAGTGTCAAGTTTGAGAAACAGACGCCGCACAAGTCCTGAACGGGCAGCTTCATTAAATAGTACCCGCAAAATACCAGTCTCAACGTCAACAACGAAGAGGCGACTCCAGGATGCTGGCCTTCTAGGCAGAGTTGCAGAGAACAAGCTATAACTCAGACTGGCCAATAAAAAGAAAAGATAAAGATGGGCAAAAGTACACAGACAAGGGACAGACGAATCTAAGTTTGAGTTGTTCAGATCACAAAGAACATTTGTGAGACACAGGAAAAAATGAAAATATGCTGGAGGAGTGCTTGACGCCATCTGTCAAGCATGGTGGAGGCAATGTGATGGTCTGGGGGTGCTTTGGTGGTGTTAAAGTGGGAGAATTGTACAGGGTAAGAGGGATCTTGAAGAAGGCCATCACTCCATTTTGCAATGCCATACCCTGTGGACGTTGCTTAATTGAAGCCAATTTCCTCCTACAACAGAACAATGACCCAAAGCACAACTCCAAACTATGCAATAACTATTTATGGAAGAAGCAGTTAGCTGGTATTCTGTCTATAATGGAGTGGCCAGCACAGTCACCAGATTTCAACCCTACTGAGCTGTTGTGGAAGCAGCTTGACCATATGGTCCGTAACTAGTGCCCATCAAGCCAATCCAATTTACGGGAGGTGCTTCAGGAAGCATGGGGTGAAATCTCTACAGATTACCTCAACAAATCGACAACTAGAATGCCAAAGGTCTGCAAGACTAATTGCTGCAAATGGAGGATTCTTTGACGAAAGCTCAATAATAATAATAATAATTATTATTATTATTATTTATTATTATCTACTGAGTTTGCCATTAGGGATGTCGAGAATAAGATTTTGATATTATGATAACTGTAATTGCGATTATTTTTTAGGGTTTTCACTGTATTGTGCAAATAAGATCATAATGTTATTGCACAACTAGTTATTTTAGCTTTTAGGGAATTGCGCAGCGGTAGCTGCTAGCTAGAAATATACTGCACTGATCCATATTCAATTACTGGAATCATTACAAAAATGCAGCAGTTTCTAAAGATTAGATAGCAAGTTATCTTGCAGGATCAACTACAAAAATCACCAGACCTCCTAACTGGTAGATTGTCAAGGTGCGAGAGCCTTCATCTGTCGGAATACCTAAAACAGTAAAAATACCATTCCAATTTTAAAGATTTTATGTACACTGAGTTAACGAGGTGGCGATTTATCAACAAATATTAGAGGGGGAGGAATACATTTAAAAAAATGTCATGCCTACTTAAAAATTGAACACAAAACAAGTAGTCTCCACTGAGAATAAAATGTAAGAATCACACTAACATGCTGACCAGACCGCGCGCATCTTGATTTTGTCCACCCACACCAGACAACGATCAGGACACGCTGGCTGAATTATCAAAAAGAACTTTGAACCAACTATATTAATTTGGAGACAGGTTGAAAAGATTTAGCTAGCCAACTTGCTGTTGCTAGCTAATTTGTCCTGGGATATAAACATTGGGTTGTTATTTTACCTGAAATGCACAAGGTCTTCTACAATGACAATTAAATCACAAATAAAAGGGTAAACAGAGTTTTTTTCCAGTAATCTCTCCTCCTTCAGAATTCTTCTTCTTTGGACTTTATATAGAGGTTCGCAACCAACTTTAAGGTGCATTACCGCCACCTACTGGACGGGAGTTGGGACCTCAGCTTATCTTTCAATCACCCGTGTGGATATTTGTGCCGAAAAACCAATGAGGGGATGGGAGAAGCAGGACGCGTCACAAATAGAAGCAAGTTCTATTTCAGTGCCTGGCTAAGCAGACACTCGTTGACACGCGCGAGCAGTGTCGGAGCAATGATTGAATAACATGTACGTATACATTTATTTTGTAACGCCTGCGCACGTGACACGAGCGGTGTGGCCAGCATGTTAGATGATTAGTTACCCATTTCATACGTATGAGATGAATCAGACTTATTGAGATGCAGTTTAGAAGGTGCTGGATCTAACTCCGGTAACACTTTATACAGCCTAATTTAAGATGGTGCCTTTAAAAAAAAACTGTGCTAACAATGGGATACGGTCTTTCTAGTAGTTTTTGCACCTGAAGGAATAAAACAATTGGTAACTGCCCGGTACTAAATGGTAGATAGTGACACTTAAGTCCATGAATCTCAAAGAAACCAAATTATAACAACTAAAATAACTACCTGGTACATAAGCCATCTGTAAAATAAACCTTTACCATAACTTCCTTTCTGAATACAGTGATGAGTATGATGGAAGTTTAATGATAAGTTTCAAAACCACACCTATTGTAGGGCCCTATAAATTCAGTTTTATTTCTTGCGTAATTCTATTGATTTTTTTCCCAAATTCCATTTAGTTTTTTCAGGTTCTCTCTCTAGAAATCACTTTAATAGAATAATAACAAAATTGAATGTCCGAAGTCCACAACAATGCTCAAACGACATCAGGAGACCACTTTAGAGGTCTGGAAAAAATCTAAGAAAATGTACATTTTTGGGGTGTAGATACCCTTTAATTCAAGTCTGCACCAGCAAGAGACTTGTTTGGTTTGGGGTGTTTCTGTAGTGCACGTTATTACGGAGTTTGCTAAAAGCAAAAAAATAAAAAATTGCCACTGGATTGATGCAAATAATCATGTAATTCTACCAGGCAGGCATAGGCTACTTTGTAGTTAACATTTAATTGAGAAAACAGTCTTCTGGTAGATGGAAAAGCTATCATTAGCATTATCCCTAACAGCTACACAAAGTGGTAAACAAACAGAAGGGGGCATTCCCGCTTTGCCTCTTCAAAAAGTTTAAGGAAAATACAAATCACTGAAGCATTTTGTTCACGTCTTGTGATAATCTTGGGCAAAGCATGCTAGCAGATTGCCCAATGACTGGAAGTCTATGGGTAACACCAGTTAGCATTGGCTCGTAAAACTACCTCTAACTTCCGTCATACTGGACACGGAGACATGAAAATGGTATGCACAAGTTAATCTGTTCCTGGAGAAATCCTACTCTTTGGCTCAGAAGAAAAAGGTTCAGCCACTGACAAAACGAGACTTTGCCATAGCCTTCTAAACATTGTCATAAACCCTTTAGTCATGACAAATCTGACAGTGAAATGTAATATCCAGTAGCAATTCAAATTAGGTTGAATCTAAATCTTATTTTTGTTAACTAACACAACTATTAAATATGATGTATTCGTTCATAGTTTTAAAAAAACATTCCCGAGGTGCATCCCTCTGTTTAGAACATTTGATCTGTGTTCATTTTTCACTCTCATTTCACTTAATGTGAAAAATGCCTAAGTAACAAGGTACTATTGACTAGGGGATTAGGAGCTGGGAAGTGGGTCGAATAGGTTCAAGGTGAGCGGGACAGCCGGAAAAAGGTACATAATCTGCAAATAACAACAAGAAGCAATTTCTGTTAGTAGGAAATATGGAGAAAGACAGGGGTTCAAACTAGGGGTTAGAGAGAACAGCTAAAATACACAAGGCAGGATATACCAACCTTTTGAAACAGCGGTAACCCGATCTACAATTCCAAATACAATCTAGGGAGACAGAACTTTGTGAACAAAAAGGAAAACTGTAGGGTTGGTATAAAAAATTATATTAAAAAAATATATATCCCAGGCAGGTTTATGTTCAAAATAGTCATCCTCATCAGTATGGTGGGAATAGTCACTTGCTTTGAGGGACTGGAATATCAACTAATCCAAAAATCTAATCCAATTGTAACAAGATTTTGCTGTGGTGTAAAATAGTCATAGGAAGTCAGACTAAACTATTCTTTCAAAAATGGTTACATAAAACGTAACGGATCAATTTGAAATGTTCATGGAAAATAGACAACATAGTCCAGTCCAGTCAAATCAATAATCTATATACAATTGTCCAGCTTCTGTAAACAGTGCTCTATTGATTCCCCATGAGCAATGAGTCTGGAACATCATGGCACACAACTAGTGGGAAAAAAGTATTTAATCTTTAATAGTCCGCCACATTTTATGTGCAAAATTGAGAAATTGTCCAACTAGATCCATTGAAGCAAAAATGATCTTGTAATAACACAGTTTATTTGTCAGTAGTAATCCATGTCTTAAACTCCATGATTCTCCCTCATAGGTACAGTTGCCTGAAAGGCAGTAGGCTAATTATTTGATGTTGACAGGATGTTGTCTTTTCTGATTCTGAGAATAATTGTATCCAAGGATGGACAGATGTAGTTCCACATTCAGAAGGGAGGTAATCCACTGACAGAAGGCAGGTATCTCCACTGACATCCAGTACCATGTTCTTCAGCCCCATATTTCCATGTAATTGTATTGATTTGTATGATTCCAAAATAATCCAATCCTCTACTATGCGATTCTGTTTAATGCTTCCCCCTACATCCATTGGAAAGTCTCACTCTTTCAAGAGCAAAACATAACAAATTATTTGAACCACCAACAAAAATGTTTATATAAAAAAAAAAAGTGTATAATTTGCTCACCCTTTGTCGTTTCTCTACAAAGTTGATCAACAGTTGAAGTCTCCCAGCATTTAATTGTTAAACCCTGATATCAAACATAATCCCATCACAAAACCGGAAAACCCATACCTTTATCGAATGATAGAATATCCTTTCGTGATTGGCCAGTTTTAATCCAATAGGGGAATACATATCCGGGTTAGGTTATCCACATGACTCCGGACCACAAGGAAAGCGCTGCACTTGAAAACACCACTGGAAGGGTTGCAGAATGATCGAGAACCCAATTTCTATTAATCCAAAAACTAGTTAATGCGTCTTAAAATGTGTAAATATGTATTCTTTGTCGTTATACGAAAATAGGGTGACCCATTAATCCACCAAGGAGGGCACGGTACTCCAGATCAGGGAGATCCCAGGGAAGGGCGCTGGAACAAACTCTCTCCAGCATCCATTAATCCCAGGAATGTTACGATATCCAATATGCACCGTACTCTCCGCAAATGGGATATCCACCTCACAGGAACGTTTAAACTCACAAAGATAATCCCCAACAGCCAATACGCTATTTACCACACACATTGAAGTACAATTGTGTGCATAATGTACATACATGCTCATTTACAGTGTAGCTTGGTGTCTACCATATCAATCCATGAGCGATGGCAACGCCCTGAGGACTTTAGAAGGGATGCCTACTGATTTAATCCTGTTTATGGCCCTGCTTATAAATTAATAGATGGAAAAATGCTTGGGGGTAAGGAGTTATCAGAAACCAAGTTCCCCCTGCCTTCAGAGAAACTTTGTCCACTTACCCGTCTAGTCTGCGCTCATAGCGTCCCTCTCTGCTGTGGAGAGATGCAGGGGGCCCATACACCGGGCCCCCTGCCACCCTTATGAACCCTGAAACATCCCGTCCACGAGAGCCTAAGGACAGGCTATCGTCCAGCCCTCTCACGGCACTAGGGATTGTGCCTGGCTCATTGTAATCAGTGCGCAGGTCTCTGTCCCCCATCTTGTTGATTGAATTATGTGCCTTCTGAGCACTTTTAATGTCCACAAAATCCACAAAGGCTGCGACTCCACCTTCTGACCCCCGCTTTGGAAGGACCTTGACACTCTCCACCCGTCCATATCTAGGGAGGAAATGGAGAATGAAAAGAAAACGGTTTATTTATTGATTTAAGTTGTATACCAATTGGAATGTTTTATTGGAAATGGAAACAAGTCAATAGGTAAAGTAGACCTATGCATTTTATAAAATTGAATCAAGGTGTGTATGTGCGTGCAGGGGGGTCCACAAAGGGGTGTCCTTACAAAATATTTATTAGGCCACTATCATTTCCTAACCTCACCAGGCAACAGTAACCAAGCAACTACAAATCTTGGCACATAGCACGATATACAGGTAACTGCCAAAATAAAGGAAACACCAACATAGTGTCTAAATAGGATGTTGGGCCTCATTTGCTTTGAGATCTGGTGACAAGCACACGTAGTTTAAACTTCCTATGCTCTTCGAGGCCCTCTTTCAAAGTCACTGAGGTTTTCTTCTAGCCATGGTAGCCAAAGTAATGGGCAACTGGTCATTTTTATTCTTGACCTTAAGCATGATGTTATGTTAATTGCTTAAGGGCATTTCCATCCAAAACACTTCTAAAACTCATTCCACGGAGGGCCGAGTGTCTGCGGGTCTCTACTCCTCCCTTGTACTTGTTTGATGAAATAAGGTCACTAATTGGTAAGGAACTTCCCTAACCTGGTTGTCTGTCTTCATTGAAAGGAAAACCCCAAAACCCACAGACACTAGGCTCTCCATAGAATGCGTTTGACCCATGAGCACTAACATGTGAAGTTCATAGGAGAATGTCAAACGAAAGCTAAGAGTATGTTTTAAAAATATATATAAATTTGTTATATAACAACTAACAGCTTTAATTTCTGGTCAAACAGATGGAAAAGGGGTCTTTGACAACACCTACCACAAAAAGTCTTACAGTATTAGAAATGCATCAAAACGCAATGAATGTTGAAGACCCCTGACAACTAATATCAACACTTCTATTTAGTTTGAGAAATGATTTGCCTTCTGTACGTTTAAGGAACATTGCCTTGAGAAAATATCTTAAAGATATGTGCACATTTCTCTCCCTCATGGGGGAGGATAATGAAAGTTCATAGAAGCAACAAGTAAAGGTAGACTGCCGATTAGTTATAATGATTTTACTGATATGAAGTTTATGAATTATTAAGTGATTAAAACTCGGAATTGTTACCAAATCAGTATCGGAATTACTGCAATTTAATTGGCTACAATGGGAAATCATACTAGAGATAAACCACAGTTGGGTCACCTGCTACTGTCCTCCCTTCCACTGGCATACTGTTATGTTCAAGTCATAACTGTTCTGTTTCTCTTTCTGTCTTCCGGTGGCCAAAGCAAGACTGAAAACCATCTGGACAATCTCTCCCTTCTTTCACTTTCAAGTTAAATGTTACCTCACCCAGCTCTTACTGGCACCTACCATGACACCTATCCTAGTTACATGTACTGTAACAAGCATCCTCAACTACTGAGCACCAACCAACGCTGGACTTCAAAAAGTAGTTTGGGTCAGTCCACCCTGGCCGGACAAAATGTGAACCAATCACAGACATTTATGTTTCACAAGTTTGGACAGCACCGTAGAGAACAGTACAGTAGAGCAAAGTTCAGTACAGTATAATGTAGATATACTTTAAAAAGGTACTCTACTGTGATGTCCAAACTTGAGAAACATAGATGTCTATGATTGGTCCTGACCAGACCAAATCTGAAACTAACAAAAGTGTTCTTGTTTTGTGGCAGAACTCATTACAATAATAGCCAGCGTGTCAAATAATACCCAGATATGCATAATAAGAATATTGCATATTTCTACCTTTGTGTACCATGATACATTACCAAGAAGTAAGAGAATGATATTCATACCCGTAATTAGGCATTTCTGTATAATACAGATCAGAGACCCATGATGTGATTCCGTTTCCAGATGTGAATCCACTTCACCTACCGTAGTTCAATAGCCAAAAATAATAATAATGAAACCCAAGGTGTCACGTCATAGCTGACACCCCATTCTTTCTGCAGACATCTCTGAATCTTAATTCGGGGCAGATACTTAAAGAGTTTTAGAAAAACTTAGTCCCATAAACTGAGGGAGATTTTACTGTAATTCTGTTATCAAACTTTGCATCTGCAAAGTTCCTCCACTAAAAGTGTTTTTGTGAAATGTCCGGTTTAAATTGTTCAACGTAGTCCTTGTGCATCGAGTTGTATGGTTTGTTAAACTTTGTTTGGCATAGATTTTAAAGCTGAAATGTTTCAATTAACTCAGCAACCACACCTGTGTGGAAGCACCTGCATTCAATATACTTTGTAGGACTATCCCTCATGTACTCAAGTGTTTCCTGTATTTTGGGAGTTACCTGTATATACAGTATATCACAAAAGCAAGTACACCCCTCACATTTTTGTAAATATTTGAGTATATCTTTTCATGTGACAACACTGAAGAAATGACACTTTGCTACCATGTAAAGTAGTGAGTGTACAGCTTGTATAACAGTGTAAATTTGCTGTCCCCTCAAAATAACTCACACAGTCATCAATGTCTAAACCCGCTGGCAACAAAAGTGAGTACACCCCTAAGTGAAAATGTCCAAATTGGACCCAATTAGCCATTTTCCCTCCCCGGTGTCATGTGACTCGTTAGTGTTACAAGGTCTCAGGTGTGAATGGGGAGAAGGTGTGTTAAATTTGGTGTCATTGCTCTCACACTCCCTCATACTGACTGGTCACTGGAAGTTCAACATGCCACCTCATGGCAAAGAACTCTGAGGATCTGAAAAAATTGTTGCTCTACATAAAGATGGCCTGGGCTATAAGAAGATTGCCAAGACCCTGAAACTGAGCTGCAGCACGGTGGCTAAGACCATACAGCGGTTTAACTGGACAGGTTCCACTCAGAACAGGCCTCGCCATGGTCGACCAAAGACGTTGAGTGCACTTACTCAGTGTCATATCCAGAGGTTGTCTTTGGGAAATAGACGTACGAGTGCTGCCAGCATTGCTGCAGAGGTTGAAGGGGTGGTGTCAGCCTGTCAGTGCTCAGACCATACGCCGTACACTGCATCAAATTGGTCTGCATGGCTGTCATCCCAGAAGGAAGCCTCTTCTAAAGATGATGCACAAGAAAGCCCGCAAACAGTTTGCTGAAGACAAGCAGACTAAGGACATGGATTACTGGAACCATGTCCTGTGGTCTGATGAGACCAAGATAAACTTATGTGGTTCAGATGGTGTCAAGCTTGTGTGGCGGCAACCAGGTGAGGAGTACAAAGACAAGTGTGTCTTGCCTACAGTCAAGCATTGTGGTGGGAGTGTCATGGTCTGGGGCTGCATGAGTGCTGCCGGCACTGGGGAGCTACAGTTCATTGAGGGAACCATGAATGCCAACATGTACTGTGACATACTGAAGCAGAGCATGATCCCCTCCTTCGGAGACTGGGCAGCCGGGCAGTATTCCAACATGATAACAACCCCAAACACACCTCCAAGACGACCACTGCCTTGCTAAAGAAGCTGAAGGTAAAAGTGATGGACTGGCCAAGCATGTCTCCAGACCTAAACCCAATTGAGCATCTGTGGGGCATCCTCAAACGGAAGGTGGAGGAGTGCAAGGTCTCTAACATCCACCAGCTCCGTGATGTCATCATGGAGGAGTGGAAGAGGACTTCAGTGGCAACCTGTGAAGCTCCGGTGAACTCCATGCCCAAGAGGGTTAAGGCAGTGCTGGAAAATGATGGTGGCCATACAAAATATTGACACTTTGGGCCCAATTTGGACATTTTCACTTAGGGGTGTACTCACTTTTGTTGCCAGAGGTTTAGACATTAATGGCTGTGTGTTGAGTTATTTTGAGGGGACAGCAAATGTACTGTTATACAAGCTGTACACTCACTACTTTACATTGTAGCAAAGTGTAATTTCTTCAGTGTTGTCACATGAAAAGATATACTCATATTTACAAAAATGTGAGGGGTGTACTCACTTGTGATATACTGTACATTCAATATATCATGTATTCTAGTTATGAGAAAGGTCCCTTAAGTTATTCAAAGATGGAACTCTGAGGTCTGCACAACGCAGCATATATACACACACGTGAAATTTCCTGGTTTTCTCTTCCGGGGCCTCATTTATAAATGTTGGGTACGCACAAAATATGCCCCAAAATATGTGTGCGCCTGTTTTCACGCAAAAGTTGGCATTTATAAGTTTCAAGTTAACGCTGAGGCGTATCTGTCTGTAATAAAGTCCCTTTGTGGTAGAAAAAAAAATCTGATTGGCTGGGTCTGGCTCCCCAGTGGGTGGGCCTATGCCCTCCCATGCTCACCCATGGCTGTGCCCCTGCCCAGTTATGTAAAATCCATAGAAAAGGCCCCAATTAATTTATTTAAAATTGACCGATTTCCTTATATGAACTGTAACTCAGTAAAATCTTTGGAATTGTTGCATTTATATTCTTGTTCAGTATACAGTACCAGTCAAAAGTTTGGTCACCGACTCATTTTTCAGTTTCTTTATTTTTTTACATGGTAGAATAATAGTGAAGACATCAGAACTATGAAATAACACACATGGAATCATGTAATAGCCAAAAAAAAGTTACATCAAAATATATTTCATATTAGAGATTCTTCAAAGTAGACACCCTTTGCCTTGACACGCTTGGCAAGTAAAATCTCTCGAGTAGACAATATTTACTTTATAAACATATACATTTTTCATAACCATTGCAGAATAAATTCCTCACCTTTTCTGGCCATGTTGAGACAGCAGAGTTCATATTCCCGAAGTAGCCATACAACAAATACCCATGTCCATCTCTCATTTAAATTGGGCCTATTAGAAAGGATATTATAATTTCAAGCTTTTGCTCAATGCATCGGGCAGGGAGCACAGTTTATAGTATACAGTAGAATGTAATAGGTGAACAGATAGTGGTAGCCTACACACTTCAATGCAAACTAACTAGGTCTACCGTAGTTTTCATTTTTTTCAAAGCGGACAATGTTTCAGAATTCTCAGACTGTGCAGCATATTTAGGTTAGGGAAAAAGTGAATGCAAACATTGCTGCATTCAAACGATTTGTTAACAGGTCCACAACAATTTGCAATCAGTATTTATGCTGCAATAGTTTGTGTCAGGGGGCTAGGGTCAGTCTGTTATATCTAGAGTATTTCTCCTTTCTTATCCGGTGTGAATTTAAGCGTCTATCCCTCTCCCCACTATCTGGCCTGATGACTCCTTGCTGTCCCCCAGTCCACCTGGTTGTGCTGCTGCTCGTTTCAACTGTTCTGCCTGCGGCTATGGAACCCTGACCTGTTCACCGAACGTGCTACCTTGTCTCAGACCTGCTGTTTTCAACTCTCTAGAGACAGCAGATGGGGTAGAGATACTATGAATGATGAGCTATTTAAAGCCAACTGACATTTACTCCTGAGGTGCACCCTCTACAACCACTGTGATGATTGTGATTATTATTTGACCCTGCTGGTCATCTATGAACGTTTGAACATCTTGGCCATGTTCTGTTATAATCTCCCCCCAGCACAGCCAGAAGAGGACTGGCCGCCCCTCATAGCCTGGTTCCTCTCTAGGTTTCTTCCTAGGTTCCGGCCTTTCTAGGGAGTTTTTCCTAGCCACCGGTGCATTGCGTGTGGTTTGGGATTTTAGGCTGGATTTCTGTACAGCACTTTGTGACATCAGCTGATGTAAAAAGGGCTTCATGAATACATTGGACTGATTAATTGAATACAGCAAATGTCACTGGAAAAAACAAACGTTCTGCCAACACCTCCAAATAAATTGTAATCAAGTTCGCCATTGCCATTTCCTTTAGATACGGTCTTGGTCTAGTTCCAATACTTCCAAAGTATACAAGCTGGTTTTGTCACAACAAAATATTAATTATGAGCGTGTTTCTGGCAGCGTTATAATGCTCGTTAACGCGCGCACTTTTTATGACAGGTTTGATTTATAACGGGAAACATGGGGATGGCGTGCGCCATGTAAAAAAATTCTCTATATTTTTGTGCTCATATATTTCGTGTTAATTTACTTAAAGGTTATAAATGAGAACCCATGGCTCTACACTGATTTTTGTTGTTGTTACAAGGAGCACGTGTGCGCGTAAGTTGAAAAATTTAGGCGCACATAAATACATGCACAATAAAAAATGAATGCTTGAATCCTTCATTTGTCTAAGCGCACTGTTGCTCCTAAATTAAAATATCAGGTCTGAAAGCTATATATATTTTGGCGCATATAAGAGTAAAATGGTCGCACTGTGGAGCCCTCCTCTTGCTTGTGGGTGCAAACCCGATGCATTACGCAATATGGGATCATTTCACTTGTCCTTCCAATAAGGCTTGCAAAAGAGAAATATAGCTATATGGGCTTCTACATTTTAATACGGAAAATGCAACTGTTTTATGCAAGGAAAATTAAAGTTTATTTCACAGAGGAAAAAGTGATTTCAATCGTTTCCCTGGATATAGCCTATATAATTAAAAAATGGGTTATTGCCTTAAAATGTATTTCCATTGTAGCCTATGGCGTCTATAAAACAACTGGAATATTACAGTTACGATGTTATTTCTGATTCGAGTTATTTGCCAACGTCTTAGGGAGCTTAGGCTACTCCATACAACACTTTTTTATATTCAGGGAGAAAATGAAAACCACACAACACACATCTATCCATTTCTGCTTATTGTCCGATCGACACCCAGAGAATGCCCATAAGTGTAGACTCTAAGGTATGCCAGTTCCCACATTGAATAGCCTCCGACGCCATTTTAGAAACCCGTTCACACTGCTTACTCATTCTGCCGTCCCCCATCTTCAATGACTCCTATCACACACTCAGCTGTCATGCACCTGCATACGCTGTCTGCTTCTTTGTTTGTTACAATATAACCAGAAGCTGCTTGACGAGCAGTGAGCACCCGAAATGTTTTTCCATGCGCACTCATTACCTCGATGAATGCCTCATCTTCAAAACAAAATCAAAATGTCTGTGATCAATTGTCAAATGTTTTTAATAGTCTATGCATATTACATTTCTATGACATAATGCATGAACATCATAAGGACGACATAAATGCACCACAAGATTTGAAAAGCAGATAGGTTACCAGAATTCATGCATGCATCTGAAAATAACATCAAAGATTAAGTATTAAATTCAATGAAACTAGGCCTAAATGAGCATCCGTTTGAGATTAACCTACAAAATAGTCTGAAATTGCCAGTCATAATGGTCTGATGAGAATACGCTGTTTGTCTCTATAGCAAAACATGCGCTGGAAACCGTATCAGAAATAGGCCACTTAGGACATACAGCCATAATGTTGTAACTGAAAAATGCAGCACTTCAGCTAACGGAAAGAAATAATACGGATATCGCGTATTTTAATTAGGCTACACCTCCTGCCTAGCTAGCTCGACAGATAGGCGGCCTGTTTTTTCTTTGACAGCCAGTAGGAACTAGAGAGCGCACAGTGTCAAGACAATAACCAAATTTAGCCGAATTCAGATGTTGGGAAATGTTTGTTAAATGCACAAAAGCTATATAGTTTACCATCCATCACAGTCTGATTTGACAAAAATTGTAAAAATGTGAAGTAATAATAATGGAGCAATGTCAATAAAATCGCCCTTTACATTTCAGAAGTGAAACATAATGTTCCAATAGCCTATAGTTTATATAGGGTTAGCTATATCGACAATCATGTAGGCTACCAATAGGGAATACGATCAGTGCCTTATAATCACCGTGATTCTTATTCCTACGTTGACAGTTTAATTAGGGCTTATGGTCGTCATTATTGTCGTTTGTTTACACAATTTATGAACGCAACCAATGTAAAGAAGGGGACCATCTTTAAATTGTTGGCTGTTACCTATAGGCCTACGAAATGTTAGGCTATATTACTAATTTGAATAACAAACCATAGCAACCATACATGCATTCAATTAACATTTCAGTTTATTTTGAAAAACATGTTGAATGTCAACTGCTAACCACTGACATTTAATTCCATTATTTGGCTAATTGACGCCAATAGTCACACACAGTATGATGCTGCTGGCAAGTCAGCTCTGCGTCACCTCAATATTTTTTACGTTGCAGAGCCTCAGCGGAACTTGACACTTTGAAACTACTTGAAATTTGCAACAAATGTTGCGGTGGGGCCCAACAATGGCAGTTGATCACTTGGCTGAACAGCGAGCAGTTGCATCAAGGAAAAACATTGATGCGAAGTAGTGATTAACATGCTTCGAAGGTGTGAGTACATTGCACGTGGGCAGTATGTTTTGATTTTAGAACTATGATTGATTGCTGACAGACTTCTAGCCACTGCATGGTTCGTTACAATTCCATTACTGGAGACACTCCACAACTGGCAAGTTTTAATTAGGCTATACCATGGCATAACTTTGAAACAAGCCAAGTCGCTCGGTCTTAACACACCACAACCAGCAGGCTGCTACAGTGGCACGATTGTTCAGTGGCGCTAGCTAGCTGTTTTCTAAAGTAATTAACTAGCTACCTAAGCTATTTCTAAGTCCACCGCGTGTGAGAAGTGGCTTGCAAGACCTCGAAATCCAGGTAAATGGGCCATAAGATAACAATTGGTAAGCTCATGTTATTTAGTCAGTTATAATATCTATCTTCCTCTTCACCCGAGTTGTTTGCATTGGGTTGCTGGTTTGTTGGCAGTGGGTTAGCCAGGCTGTCACTTGCCTGGGCAATTCGATCCAGAATTGATCTCCCTCTGATTTAAGGGGAATCAGACAGATGCTGACAGTTGTGGGATAACGTTACTCGGTGAAATATTTGGCGTTACTCACCGTTTGAAATGTTCAATGATCTTCTCCTCTCGTACATTTTCGGGTAAATTTCCCACCCATAAATGTCTGGTTTCCCGGACCATACTGTGCGCTCCTGTCCCCCGATCATACAGATGAGTTTGATGTCCTTATCTTCTCCGATACAAAGTCAAATACGTTGTGAAATTGAGCGCAGCGAAGTATTGTGCGTAGATCATCGACTGCATGTTCTGGCCCAATGTAACCATTGGGGTTCAATTCTTGCACGCTGTTTGATTCCCTTTGCTGTCTAAGCGCGATCCAGGCTTACGAGCACGCGCTGTATTACTGTTCCCGTGACTAGGCGCGTCCCTGACACCATGCGACCCTTTGGCTGTCGAAAGAACGCTTGTAGCTACCTCAAAAAGATGCAGCAACCTTGCTCGTAATGAGGCGCACACAGCGCACGCGTGGCACTGTGTGAGAACTTTTTTTTTCGCTTTCAGACGAGATCGCCTTTCGTCGTGCGCATGCGTGGGTATCGATGTGTGAGTTTGGGGTTTGGGTAGGAGGGTGTGAATAGAATGTTTCACAGAGACAGATAGCACCTGGCAAGCAGTCCTACAACAGGCCACTGAAGAACGTTTTACTTTGTGACATTGAATAGTGTCACAAAGTATACATAAGAAGTGGTATAAGAAAAAAAAAGAACTGTAGGCTTCAGTTGCTATTCAAAGACCCAAATGACAAAAACAAACAATGGAGAATAAAATATTTATTAGACATTTGTACTAAGCTCATACGGTATTTATAAGTTTATAGAAATGTATTACAAATTCTTGAAAATAATAAATAAATGACCAGCCTAGAGCTGGTCTTTCGACCAAACTGAGCAACCGGGCAAGAAGGACCTTGGTCAGGGAGGTGACCAAGAACCAAATGACCACTCTGACACCCTTAACAGTCTTTACAGCGTTCCACCAATCTGGACTTTATGGGAGAGTGGCCAGACGGAAGCCACTCCTGAGAAAAGGGCACATGACAGCATGCCTGAAGTTTGCAAAAAGGCATGTGAAAGTCTCAGAGCATAAGGCAAAATATTATGTGTTCTGATGAGACAAAAATTGAACTCTGGCCTGAATGCAAAGCGCTATGTCTGGAGAAAACCAGGCACAGCTCATCACCCATCTAATACCATCCCTACTGTGAAGCATGGTAGTGGCAGCATCACGCTATGGGGATGCTTTTCAGCGGCAGGGACTGAGAGACTGGTAAGGACAGAGGGAACAATGAATGGAGCCAAATACAGGCAAATCCTTAATGAGAACCTGCTTCAGAGTGCAAATGACCTTAGACTAGGGTGAACATTTACATTCCAACAGGACAATGACCCCAAGCATACAGCCAAAGCAAAGCTGGAATGGCTTCAGAACAAGAATGTGAAAGTAAAAGACCTTGAGTGCCCAAAGTCCAGACTTGAATCCCATTGAAAATCTGTGGAAAGACTTGAAGATTGCTGTTCACTGCTGCTCCCCTTCTAATTTAACAGAGCTTGAGAAAATCTGCAAGGAAGAATGCAAGAAAATCCCCAAAGCTCATAGATATACCCAAGACAACCCAATGCTGTAATTGCCACCAAAGGTGCTTTTACAAAGTATTCTCAGGGATGTGAATACTTATGTAAATGATATATTTCTGTATTGCATTTTCAATAAATGTGCAAAGATTTCTAAAAACATGTTTTCGCGATGTCATTATGGGGTATTGTGTGTAGATGGGTGAGAATAGTTGTATTTAATCAATTTTGAAAATCAGGCTGTAACACAACAACATTTCAAATAAGTCAAGGGGTATGAATACTTTCTGAAGGCACTGTACCTTCGCTGTGAGACAAGATGAGACAGGATGTTGAATGGTGACAGAGAGGATGAGGCATTACCACCAACAGCATCGGTGTGCAATTACATTTAAAATTAAAAGTAGGGCAGATAAGAGGTTAGTTGTCTATCTTTGCTAGTAGTACTAGCTATCCAGTGTAGCCAATTTATCAAGGTGACAGCTAAAGTACAAGCAACAGTGGTTGCATGGTTGTAGTGATTTTTTTGCATTAATAATAACAGTGTATCCAAAAAATTATAAAAACAATATATTCATCCTGAAAAAAGCTAGCTAGCTAACTCTCCCAACTTCAACCACTATGCTACTAAACACACTAACATAATGCCCTGGATCAGAGCTAGTGTGCCGATTGGTACAGTTGAAGTCGGAAGTTTACATAGACTTAGGTTGGAGTCACTAAAACTTGTTTTTCAACCACTCCACAAATTTCTTGTTAACAAACTATAGTTTTGGCAAGCCGGTTAGGACATCTACTTTGTGCACGATTGTTTATAGACAGATTATTTCACTTATAATTCACTGTATCACAATTCCAGTGGGTCAGAAGTTTACATACACTAAGTTGACTATGCCTTTTAAACAGCTTGGAAAATTCCAGAAAATTATGTCATGGCTTTAGAAGTTTCTGTCAAGCTACTTGATATAATTTGAGTCAATTGGGGGTGTACCTCCACAAGTCTGGTTCATCCTTGGGAGCAATTTCCAACACCTGAAGGTACAACGTTCATCTGAACAAACAATAGTATGCAAGTATAAACACTATGGGACCACGCAGTTGTCATACCGCTCAGGAAAGAGACACGTTCTGTCTCCTAGAGATGAACGTACTTTGGTGCAAAAAGTGTGAAAAAGTGCAAATCAATCCCAGAACAACAGCAATGGACCTTGTGAAGATACTGGAGGAAACGGGTACAAAAGTATCTATATCCACAGTAAAACGAGTCCTAAGAAGCCACAGCTCCAAAACCGCCATAAAAAAAGCCTGACTATGGTTTGCAACTGCACATGGGGACGAAGATCTTACTTTTTGGAGATATGTCCTCTGATCTTAAAATAAAGTGATGATCCTAACTCACATAAAACAGGGAATTTTTACTCAGATTAAATGTCAGGAATTGTGAAAAACTGAGTTTAAATGTATTTGGCTAAGGTGTATGTAAACTTCCGACTTAAAATGTATGTGTTAATACTGATGCCCTGGAACACGTCACAAGTTCAGGTTGCACACATAGCAACTGAGACACAAAGATACCCTCTGAGACACATGGCGGTAAATTTGTTAAAAACCCACAAAGAGAGTAAAACCTTTCTACCAATAACAGCTAGTTTTCAGTTGTCCCCTTCCCACTCAGACCATTCCCAGACAGTCCTAGCAAAATTATTGCTTGAGAAATTGCTCTTTGCTAAGAAGCTTTATTATTATTATTTTTTTTTACCATTTTAACTGAAAACAATCACAGTTAAGTGCTTAATTGTTACAAATAAATTATTTAAAATTGAGATAAAAACAGCTGAATTGGACCTTTAACATTAGGAATTAAACAGATTTCTAGTCAAAACCACAATGGAAGGGCCACCAATTTGGTGGACAGTACCATCACCTACAAACCCCGATTTGAACCGTGAATAAGACAGGCTATACCTGAAAAATGCAGTATTGGAGCAAGCACAAACAGACTATACTCTTTTCATATCTGCAAGAACTAAACATATAACTAACTTCTGTTCTTCTGAATGAGCAGAACATAGTTTGAAATCAACATGAGGAACACAGAGTGAAAACAAGAGAATAATATCACACAATTGTCACGAGAGCCCTTTTGAATAAGTAAATGAGTTGCAATGCATTTTCAATTTAGTGCCTATACCACAATGTCAGTAATTAAACACTTTTGCCAGCAGAAATCAGGCACAAGTCCAAAAAACCAAGTATACAATGTGATAAGATATGATAGCATATAGGTCAACGTCCATGGTGTTGCAAGTGCAGTAGGCTAGTTAAATATCAAATTACTTGAAGGAATGATACAGTTTACAGTCAAGGTTTCATGAAATCTAATGGACAGTTTGAATAAAGATTGATAACGAATTTTGAAAACGAGTTGGCCTACGTAGGCATGCGCTGCAATGCGGTAAAAAAAAAGGATCTGCATTTTGGAACAAGGACGCATGCGTATGGCATGCTACCAAGGGGTCAATAGAGACATTTCTAGAAATAAACTACAGTAGAGTCCAGCCGTCAGAGGAGGTACAGGAAAATTATAATTCCCACAGTTTATTTTTATTTTAAGAAATCCATACTTGAGCGCTGTTGGAAATAATCGTGTCTTTCCAGTAAACTCAACGAATTCATCGTTCTGATGTAAAAAGGAACAGCTTAATAAAGTCTACCAATAACATCGTGGATTGTAAAATGTTCGTATTGCCTAAAAACATTGTGGTGGAACTACCGAACCTATACCATGCCAATGTCCTTTACAACTTCGGTCTTGGTCGACCCTGGATTATTTTGAAAATGCGGCACCGTTTTATTATCCACATTTCTTCAACAGATCATGGAATAAATTAACGGAATAAACAAAGCCCCATTTTGGATGCAGGCAAATAAATCACCCACTGTCAAATAAAATCGGCGCATATAAACCGTTTCTCAAAACTGCTATCAAAAGATAAAGGACTGATAAAAATCTGGTTTGTGGGTGCCATAAATTTCGGATTTAAACGAGAACTGCATACAGCAAGGAAAACAGCGCCGAATAGGCTTTTTGTGGAAGGCATAATTGACATTTGAGTGTTTCGGTATATTCGATGTAATTATTGTCAATTTATTCATACACGTAATATACTTGAGTGTCTGAAGACACTCAAAACAATCAGAATTCAAACTATTAGATTTGACACTTTATGCAGTGAGTTATGGGATTGGTTTGTTCCTCTTTTCTGAAAATAGCCTGAAGAGTCATTTTGTATAACGCCATTTTGTGTGACTTACAAGTGCCAACATTATGCTTCAGCCATTTTGTACAAGTTTATTTTCAAGATGAGTTGACATGGTTCACATTAATATACAGTGGCAAGAAAAAGTATGTGAACCCTTTGGAATTACCTGGATTTCTGAATTAAATGTGTCATCAAATTTCATATGATTTTCATCTAAGTCACAACAATAGACAAACAGTGTGCTTAAACTAATAAACACACAATGTATCATATTTTTCTATATGTTGAATACATAATTTAAACATTCACAGTGTACAGTTGTGGCCAAAAGTTTTGAGAATGACACAAATATTCATTTTCACAAAGTCTGCTGTCTCAGTTTATATGATGGCAATTTGCATATACACCAGAATGTTATGAAGAGTGATCAGATGAATTGCAATTAATTGCAAAGTCCCTCTTTGCCATGCAAATGAACTGAATCTAAAAATATAAAAAATCTGCTGCATTTCAGCCCTGCCACAAAAGGACCAGCTGATATCATGCCAGTGATTCTCTTGTTAACACAGGTGTGAGTGTTGATGAGGACAAGGTTAGAGATCACTCTGTCATGCTGATTGAGTTCAAATAACAGACTGGAAGCTTCAAAAGGAGGGTGGTGATTGGAATCATTGTTCTTCCTCTGTCAACCATGGTTACCTGCAAGGAAACACGTGTCGTCATCATTGCTTTGCACAAAAAGGGCTTCACAGGCAAGGATATTGCTGCCAGTAAGATTGCACCTGAATCAACAATTTATCGGATCATCAAGCACTTCAAGGAAAGCGGTTCAGTTGTTGTGAAGAAGGCGTCAGGGCGCCCAAGAAAGTCCAGCAAACGCCAGGACCGTCTCCTAAAGTTGATTCAGCTGCGGGATCGGGGCACCACCAGTACAGAGCTTGCTCAGGAATGGCAGCAGGCAGGTGGGAGTGCATCTGCACGCACAGTGAGGCGAAGACTTTTGGAGGATGGCCTGGTGTCAAGAAGGGCAGCAAAGAAGCCACTACTCTCCAGGAAAAACATCAGGGACAGACTGATATTCTGCAAAACGTACAGGGATTGGACTGCTGAGGACTGGGGTAAAGTCATTTTCTCTGGTGAATCCCCTTTCCTATTGTTTGGAGCATCCGGAGAAAACCTTGTCCAGAGAAGACAAGGTGACCGCTACCATCAGTCCTGTGTCATGCCAACAGTAAAGCACCCTGAGACCATTCATGTGTGGGGTTACTTCTCAGCTCACTCACAATTTTGCCTAAGAACACAGCCTTGAATAAAGAATGGTACCAGCACATCCTCCAAGAGCAACTTCTCCCAACCATCCAGGAACAGTTTGGTGACGGACAATGCCTTTTCCAGCATGATGGAGCACCTTGCCATAAGGCAAAAGTGATAACTAAGTGGCTCGGGGAACAAAACATTGATATATTGGGTCCATGGCCAGGAAACTCCCCAGACCTTAATCCCATTAAGAACGTGTGGTCAATTCTCAAGATGCGGGTGGACAAACAAAAACCCACAAATTCGGACAAACTCCAAACATTGATTATGCAAGAATGGGCTGCCATCAGTCAGGATGTGGCCCAGAAGTTAATTGACAGCATGCCAGGGCGGATTGCAGAGGTCTTGAAAAAGAAGGGTCAACACTGCAAATATTGACTCTTTGCATCAACTTCATGTAATTGTCAATAAAACACTTTGACACTTATGAAATGCTTGAAATTATTCTTCAGTATTCCATAGTAACATCTGACGAAAATATCTAAAGACACTGAGGCAGCAGACTTTGTGAAAATTAATATCTGTGTCATTCTCAACTTTTGGCAACGACTGTAGGTTGAAAAAAAGTATGTGAACCCCTAGGCTAATTACTTCTCCAAAAGCTAATTGGAGTCAGCTAACCTGGTCCAATCAATGAGACAAGATTGGAGATGTTGGTTAGAGCTGCCTTGACCTAAAAAACACGCACAAAATTTCAGTTTGTTATTCACAAGAAGCATTGCCTGATGTGAATAATGCCTTGAACAAAAGAGATCTCAGAAGACCAAAGATTAAGAATGGTTGATATGCATGAAGCTGGAAAGGGTTGCAAAAGTATATCTAAAAGCCTTGATGTTCATCAGTTCATGGTAAGGCAAATTGCCTATAAATAGAGAATGTTCAGCACTGTTGCTACACCCTAGGAGTGGCCGTCCTGCAGAGATGACTGCAAGAGCACAGCGCAGAATGCTCAGTGAGTTTAAGAAGAATCCTACAGTGTCAGCTAAAGACTTACAGAAATCTATGGAACATGCTAACATCTCTGTTGACGAGTCTACGATATGTAAAACACTAAACAAGGATGGTGTTCATGGGAGGACATCACGGAAGAAGTCGCTTCTGTCCAAAAAAAACATTGCTGTACGTCTGAAGTTTACAAAAGTGCACCTGGATGTTCCACAGCGCTACTTGCAAAATATTCTGTGTACAGATGAAACTACAGTTGAGTTGTTTGGAAGGAACAAACAACACTGTGTGGAGAAAAAAAGGCACAACACACCAACATCAAAACCTCACCTCAACTGTAAAGTATGGTGGAGGAAGCATAATGGTTTGGAGCTGCTTTTCTGCCTCAGGGCCTGGACAGCTTGCTATCATCGCTGGAAAAATGAATTCCCAAGTTTATCTAGACATTTTGCAGGAGAATGTAAGGCTATCTGTCCGCCAATTAAAGCTCAACAGAAGTTGGATGATGCAACAGGACAACGACCTAAAACACAGAAGTAAATCAACAACAGATGGCTTCAACAGAAGAAGATACGCCTTCTGGAGTGGCCCAGTCAGAGTCCTGACCTGAGTCCTGATTGAGATGCTGGGGCATGACCTCAAGAGAGCAGTTCACACCAGACACCCCAAGAATATTGCTGAACTGAAACAGTGTTGTAAAGAGGAATGGTCCAAAATTCCTCCTGACCGTTGTGCAGGTCTGATCCGCAACTACAGAAAACGTTTGGTTAAGGTTATTGCTGCCAAAGGAGGGTCAACCTGTTATTAAATCCAAGGGTTCACATACTTTTTCAATCTTGCACTGTGAATGTTTACACGGTGTTCAATAAAGACATGAAAACTTATAATTGTTTGTGTGTTTAGTTTAAGAAGACTGTGTTTGTCTATTGTTGTGACCTAGATGAAGACCAGATAACATTTTATGACCAATTCATGCAGAAGTCCAGGTATTTCCAAAGGGTTGACGTACATTTCCTTGCCACTGTAACATAATATGACATAGCTTGCGCTGGAGATCCTGCCTGTGATGAAATACAATCTACCCAAAGAAAGTAGAGGAAATTGTATACCATAAACATCCTGTGTTCAGGGGATTATGATCACATCTCTGGCGTGAAGTGATACTGTTACAGTAGCTGCTACTGTTACATGATATGATGTAGCCTTAACCAATGCTTTACACTAAAGCAGTATTTGTTAGATTACTTCAGGGCTGATAAGGTCCATTCTGTGCATTCTAAACAGCTTCTGGCTTAATTTAATGGCAGTGATATTTGAAAACAAAGGCAAGAGCATCATTCCTATCTCCCAAAAGCTCTGCATTTCTATGTGAAAATAACATTATTGCAAGGTACCTTATTCAAAAGGTTAGTAGATGTGTCATAATACAATTTTATTATTATTTTCATTATACCCTTTCTAGGTATAAAAGGAAACACTTATAATCATAGAATATAATAGACTATTGCTAAGAAAGATTCCCAGCACAAATAGTTTCTTCCCATGACTTAACTCTGGTGGTCTTTGCCAGGTGTCAGGTGTCTCCTACGGTTCTCACTACCCTGGGAATGTCTGGGAACTTCCTCCATATCCTGCATACAAACACACATTTATATTATGTTAGATAAATTGAAATGACAGAAATATTTACATAGATTGATGGATGCAGGGCAACCTGCAGCAGCACTGAAAATTGAAGGAGAATCATTCTCACCTGTGTTGTAGCATCCAACAGGTCTCTGGAGGGTATCAGACAGCCAGCCTCACCCAGGAAGCACAGAAGGATATGGAGCACATCTGCCCAGCGGCCGACAGTCAGCATCAGGACCATGAGCCCCCCCAGACGCACCACCACTGTGTTTATAACAGCTTGGCCACTTGGCTGGCGATGTTGCTCCTCTGAGTAGAAAATAATTATCATCAGTTGAACGCTTTCTCAATGAGAATGACAACACTATGCTTGTAATTTACTTGTTTTGTGGTTTTTACAAAATACCCAAATAGTATCTGACAATCTGCTGCTTAAACGTTTCCCCATACAGGATACAGTATGTTCAGTCTCTCACCCTGCATATACACCACCAGCAGTGTGTAGCAGATTGTCAGTGGAGTCCAGAACCTGAGGGCTTCTGTAGCTGAGAGGAAGTGTTTGTTTATTATAGATATGGCGGAAATGGCAGCCACTGCAAAGCTGAGCATAAGGGCCCTGGTCAGGTGTGGTAACAAAGAGCAACCTGATGTAAGCAGTGCAATGCACACTCCACAGTAGTGCTGGGAACTGTGTAGTTTGTACAGTGTAGTGACATGGAGCCGTAGGCGCCCAGTCTGGCTGGCCAGGAACCAGCTCAGTCCTGCAGCTAGGAGAAGGCAGAGCCAGCGCTGCGGCGCCCCCTCGTGGAGGAAATGGAGACTGCAGCTGAGGGCACAACCCAGGGAGAACTGGCACTGGACCAGCAGCTGCTGTAGGAACCTACTGGACTCCTGCAGATTCAGAGAGCAGGAGGGAAATTAATTTAGAGATGGATCAAGGCTGATGAATGGGAGATGTGAGAGAGATTTTAATATAATTATAAGTGACATTTATGTTATTATCTTGCAAGTGCCTCACTGGTCCAGCTGTGACCCAAGCTGACACTGCTCTGAGGGAGAACTCTAGAACCACCAGGGAGGCAACCCGAGAGCCCACTACAGCCAGCATCACTGACAGGAACAAGAACTGGAGAGTTCCACTCAGCCCAAATGTAGCACTGGCTTGATGCCTTGATTTCTTCTGCATAGATGTCTCTTTACTGCTGCTTTTGTTGCTTGAACTGAGTAGAGAAAGTATTAATTTCAAAGCAGTGAAATACAAATCAATGATTTCTAAGGATACATTGATTACTATTGACAATGTAAATCACATTACAGTCTTTGTTCATAGTGACGAAATCAAGCACAATATTCAATGGCACAAATTATTAAACTACATCAAGAGGCCTTAGTAGGTATGAGGTTAGTTATCTACATCCACATCTTCTATATGGTTTGGTCCTGTTTCTCACGTGTTTTTAAATGTCCCTGTCTATAATATGGTAATTGCATCCAGATTCTAATTATAGGGAAACAGGTATAGCAACAATCAGTTTGTTTATTTATCAAACGCTATTACAACTAACGATGTAGCCTAACCTATATACTGAAGTTGCCTAACTACAATGTAATTAAAAATGTATGATAATAACAAGAAGTGTAGCCTGAGACCCAAGTGAAATCATATCTTCCATAGTTGTATACGTTTCTCACCTTTCAGCCTCTAAGAATACGTGTACTCTCAACAGGTTACAGAGAACAGAGATCCCACATGCGCCGATAAGTCCTGTGTCACACAAAACATGTCATCAACAGAATTGTATTATAAAATATCGGTTCTTAAAATAAACGTACAGCATGAGTAGCAACCTGCAAAAAGGCATTCGGCACAAACCAAGCAAGGAGAAGGCCCTTTACCCGGAGTAGCCTAGAACGATACAAACATCTCACCTTGGAGTAGACTGTCCAGGGGGGTTGCATCGAGCGTCAGCCATCCAGGTAAACTCGGAAGAAACGATGTAATTAAAGATAACATTTTCGTTAAATCGCTAGAATATTGGACTAATGATTCCCTAGAGCTATAGCTAGTTTCGATATCAAACCTATTGCCGGTTTAGACCCTATCGTGTGCACATGACCAATACACTTTGAATTGAAAAATAGGCTAATTTCAGAAATGGGTCATTTAATTGCAACAGTTATATTTCGATAAAAGATAAGACCATACCAGTTGGTCAATTGACAAAATACTTGAATCATTTCAAAAGTTTAAATGACTATCTCTGTCTATTTCTCTGTGATTAAATAACTACGCTTTGCTCAGTCATTGTGCCGTTCAAAGGTCAGTCGTGGGCAGTCATTGTGAGACAAAAATGTATGTGAAATTCATTTAAAAAAAGGTGTCTTTAAATAAACAACGTTTAATTGTTGTAGAAACAACCAATGTAATTACTCTACAACCAAAAATGTGTGGCAAAAAATACCTTAAATGTAAAAGTTATATTTTAATAAAATAAACCTTCACTAGAGAAAACAGTGGAAATAATGTGTTTGGAAGTACAACAAAAACTCACTACTGTAATTCACTCTGTATAAGAGTATCAAAAATCTGGTGATTGTCCCAGTAGCATGACTAAGTCACCTATATCAAACAGGCAAAGCCTACTACACCGGCTCTGACGCTCAATGGATGTGGCAGGGCATGCAAACCATCACAGATTACAAAGGGATACCCAGCCATGAGCTGCCCAGTGACACAAGCCTACCAGATGAGCTAAATGCCTTCTATGAGCTCACATCTGTAGACATGAAATGCTTTGAAAGGCTGGTTGGTAATGGCTCACAATACCATCATCCCAGACACCATGGACCCACTCCAATTCGCTTACTGCCTCAACAGATCCACAGATGACACAATTTCTATGCACTCCACACTGTCCTTTCCCACTTGGACAAAAGGAACACTTATTGTACATGAGAATGCTGTTCATTTGACTAGAGCTCATTACTTGTTTTACTTTTCTATTATTTTTCTATTTCCGTTTTCTCTGCATTGTTGGGAAGGGCCCATAAGTAAGTATTCCACTGTTAGCCCAAACCTGTTGTTTTATGAAGCATGTGACGAATACCATTTGATTTGATTTATATGTTGTGATATCATTGAGTTCACGACTTCAGAGGCATTTCGTGTGCGTTCAAATTTTCTTCTAAAACTTAAATCAATTCTAACTTAAATTCTAACAGTGTAGCTCATGTGTAATCATCAATGGGGTGGCAGGGTAGCCTAGTGGTTAGAGTGTTGGATTAGTAACTGAAAGGTTGCAAGTTCAAATCCCCGAGCTGACAAGGTACGAATATTTTGTTTTGCCCCTGAACAGGCAGTTAACCCACTGTTCCTAGGCCGTCATTGAAAATAACAATTTGTTCTTAAAACTGACTTGCCTAATTAAATAAAGGTTACATTTTTATTTTATTTTTTTCTGTGTTTTATATCATATTGTACAACAGCTGATGCAATTAACACTGTAAAAAGTAATTTGATCAGTGTTAATACCTGATAGTTGTTGGTTGAAAATAGAATCTACACGACCTTCTAATCGGCACGTTTGCAGGGGCGAGAGTTTCAACATGCGTAAATTGGTTAATAGACCAACAACAAAGAGATTTCCAAACCTAGTTTTCATTTTTCCCCTTCCCACTCAGACCACTCCCAGACAGTCCTAGCAAAATTCTTGCTTGAGAAATAGTTTTTCCTAAAAAGCTATTTTTTCCCATTTGAATGTAAATCTATTACAGTAAGGTACTTAATTGTTACCCAGAAATGATTTGATATTGATATAAAAACAGCTGCATTGAGCCTTTAAATAACAGTTTCAACCATTTGAAAACATCTACAGTACATATATTTCAGGATGTTGTGTATCCCTGGAAATATTCATAATTAATGTAAACATTATACAGTTTTGAAAACATAGCTTGTCCATATAAAGTGGCCTCTTGGCACAACTTACCCCAGGAATGTGGTAAGTTGAGCCGCGGGACAGTGTAAGTTAAGCAACCTACACATTTTTGTGCAGAATAAAATATTACCACTACTTTTTAAAACCATGTCTAATCTTTATTTCCCAAACACAATATTCACAATCACAATTGTTTCTTTGTTGTCTTTTAATCATTTTATTAAGCATCTTTTAACACAGGCTTGACAACTACCAAACACTTTGTACTTTTTTAAACACTTAACATAGGCCAGGTCCTGTTACCTCATATCCAAGCAATAATGCTTGTGTTACACCTGGGAAGACAACACTTGAATTTTCTTAACTGGCCATTGTCTCAAACACTGGCTCAATATAACCCATGGCCATTGGCTCAACTTACCCAATGGCAAACATTTTGACTATATTAGCCCACACAACTACAATGATGCACTTTCATGCTAGGTTTAGGACCTCATATTGAAGCTTATAGAGACCACCAACTGATGCATAGAACAATCTTAAAATAAACTACTTTGGTTTAGATACAAGCATCACGATACCTCTAACACAAATTAATTTGACTTGGTGAAAATCTTTTATTTTTTTTACCTAACTTGCTTACCACTTTTTTCATGTTTCTTCCTTCACTGATAAATAATACCTTTTATGTGTGGTTTCCTAGAAATAAGGGAGGCTCAAGTTCAACTTACCCCTTTGGCTCAACTTACCCCACTCTCCCCTACTGTACTTTCTGTAGTCTACAAATCAGCACAAGCTTGCATTGAGCATATACTATAGCAATAAAATAGCCAACGACAGATTTATGCATGTAGTTTATAACCAGTAGTCTATGTCAAATGGTTATTCTTGCAAAGACAGTTTCTTAGACGTTCAAAACAAGTGTGGCTTGCCTCTTAACTTAGTTTGATCTTTGTCTACCATCCTTGTTTGGTGTCTTTGACTGTCGGGCTTTCCTACCTATCAGAGAGCTAAGATTAATAATATGTGACTATATTGGTCTGTTGAGGTTGCCTATGCTGTAGCTGTACTTAAATGTACTCGGGATCTCTCCAATTATTGCCAACTGTCTTCATGAGGATGTCAGGCAGAAAGCCATGAAAAGGGTTATTGTCAGCGCTGTTCATAAAATATTTTACTAGCCCGACTGCCGCCAGATGGTGGTAATATTCCATAATTATGACGTAAGGAATAATACCGCCAATGGGTGACAGTACGTTGAAGATTTTACAGTATGGAAACATAAGTAGCCTAATTTTCCGGGCCAGAAAATCCCCAAAATTGTCAGCAATGAATTAAATTACAGTATTTATATATATTTTAACTGTAAATGTCAACTTAAATGACTTGAATTAAAAACACATTTTCTTCAACACTGGGGTGCTAAGCCATTTATGTAGACATAGGCCTAATGCTATTGGCAAAGTGGGTGGGGTTATATCCTGCCTGTTTGGCCCTGTCCAGGGGTATCATCGGATGGGGCCACAGTGTCTCCTGACCCCTCCTTTCTCAGACTCCAGTATTTATGCTGCAGTAGTTCATGCGTCGGGGGGCTAGGGTCAGTCTGTTATATCTGGAGTACTTCTCCTGTCTTATCCGGTGTCCTGTGTGAATTTAAGTATGCTGTCTCTAATTATTTATTTATTTCTCTCTCTCTCAGAGGACCTGAGCCCTAGGACCATGCCTCAGGACTACCTGGCATGATGACTCCTTGCTGTCCCCAGTCCACCTGGCCGTGCTGCTGCTCCAGTTTCAACTATTCTGCCTGCGGCTATGGAACCCTGACCTGTTCACCGGATGTGCTACCTGTCCCAGACCTGCTGTTTTCAACTCTCTAGAGACAGCAGGAGCGGTAGAGATACTCTTAATGATCGGCTATGAAAAGCCAACTGACATTTACTCCTGAGGTGCTGACTTGTTGCACCCTCGACAACTACTGTGATTATTATTATTTGACCATGCTGGTCATTTATGAACATTTGAACATCTTGGCCATGTTCTGTTATAATCTCCACCCGGCACTGCCAGAAGAGGACTGGCCACCCCTCATAGCCTGGTTCCTCTCTAGGTTTCTTCCTAGGTTTTAACCTTTCTAGGGAGTTTTTCCTAGCCACCGTGCTTCTACACCTGCATTGCTTGCTGTTTGGGGTTTTAGGCTGGGCTTCTGTACAGCACTTTGAGATATCAGCTGATGTAAGAAGGGCTATATAAATACATTTGATGTGATGTGCACTTCAAGTCTGGGAAGACTATGATGGATGACTCTGTGGGCATATTTGGGTTAGCTGACAATGTCACAAACGATGCGCACGCTTCAATGAAGCAGTAGTCTGTGAGTTGTGATTCTGGTTGGCCAGATTGCTACAAGCAATGACAAGAAATTGCATTGTGATAAATTGTTAGTGACTCATTTCAGCTAGTTTAATCCTGTTTTTGATACCATGTCTTGTTTTCAGATGGTTTGACTAATTAGGTCAATTCATGTCAGCAATCTAACATGCTGACCACACTGCCCACATTGCATTCGCGAGTGTTGCAAAATAAATGTACACATACATTTTATACTCTTAAGGATTGGACCCTTTTTTCAATTTTTTACCTAAAATGACATACCCAAAATCTAACTGCCTGTAGCTCAGGACCTGAAGCAAGGATATGCATATTCTTGATACCATTTGAAAGGAAACGCTGAAGTTTGTGGAAATGTGAAATTAATGTAGGAGAATAACACATTAGATCTGCTAAAAGATAATACCAAGAAAAAAACGTGAGTTTTATATTGTTTTTATTTTGCTCCATCATCTTTGAAATGCAAGAGAAAGGCCAAAATGTAATATTCCAAGTTAGGCACATTTTGGCCACTAGATGGCAGCAGTGTATGTTCAAAGTTTTAGACTGGTTCAATGAACCATTGCATTTCTGTTCAAAATATTGTATCAAGACTGCCCAAATGTTCATAATTGGTTTATTAATACATTTAAGTTCATAACTGTGCACTCTCCTCAAACAATAGCATGGTATTCCTTCACTGTAATAGCTACTGTAAATTGGACAGTGCAATTAGATTAACAATAATTGAAGCTTTCTGCCCATATCAGGTATGTCTATGTCCTGGGAAATGTTCTTGTTACTTATAACCTCATGCTAATCACATTAGCGCACATTAGCTCAGTCGTCCCGTGGGGGGTAGGGTCACCGATCCTGTAGAAGTTATTCAATAATTTAATCTAAACTGCTCACGTGCGTCTGCTCAGCCAGGCGCTAAAATAAAATTTGGTTCTATTTTTGACGCTTGACGAGAAGCAAGTCCTGCCTCTCCCATGACTTCATTGGTTTTTAGGAGCGTATACCCATGTGGGGGATTGAAAGATGAACTGAGGTACTCCCCAGTGCAGTGGGTGGTGGTGATGCACCTTAAAGTTGGTTGTCAACCACCATATGTAAAGTCCAAAGAAGAAGAAGCCTGAAGGAGAGATTACTAGAAACGAAGTAGATGTCCCCTTATCTGTGGATTAGTTGTCTGAGGAGAGAACACACAATTTTGTGACTCAAAATGGGTAAAAATTATACAAAGATCCAGAAAAAAGGATCTTGTGCATTTCAGATAAAATAACAACCCAACGTTTATATCCCTGGACAAATTAGCTAACAACAGCAAGCTAGCTAAATGTCCATGAGTGTTTCATGTGTTTCGACCTGTCCTCAACTCAATATAAAGTCAGCAAAAAATAAACATCCTCACTGTCAACTGCGCTTATTTTCAGCAAACTTATATGTAAATATTTGTATGAGCATAAGATTCAACAAGTGAGACACAAACTGAACAAGTTCCACAGACATGTGACGAACAGAAATTGAATAATGTGTCCCTGAACAAAGGGGTGTCAAAATCAAAAGTAACAGTCAGTATCTGGTGTGGCCACCAGCTGCATTAAGTACTGCAGTGCATCTTCTCCTCATGGACTGCACCAGATTTGCCAGTTCTTGCTGTGAGATGTTACCCCACTCTTCCACCAAGGCACCTGCAAGTTCCCAGACATTTCTGAGGGGAATGGCCCTAGCCCTCACCTTCCAATCCAACAGGTCCCAGACGTGCTCAATGGGATTGAGATCCGGGCTCTTCGTGGGCTATGGCAGAACACTGACATTCCTGTCTTGCAGGAAATCACACACAGAATGAGCAGTGTGTCTGGTGGCATTGTCATGCTGGAGGGTCATGTCAGGATGAGCCTGCAGGAAAGGTACCACATGAGGGAGGATGATGTATTCCCTGTAAACGCACAGCGTTGAGATTGCCTGCAATGACAACAGGCTCAGTCTGATGATGCTGACACACCGCCCCAGACCATGACGGACCCTCCACTTCCAAATCGATCCCGTTCCAGAGTACAGGCCTCAGTGTAACGCTCATTCCTTTGACAATAAACGCGAATCCGACCATCACCCCTGGTGAGACAAAACCGCGACTCGTCAGTGAAGAGCACTTTTTGTCAGTTCTGTCTGGTCCAGCAACAGTGGGTTTGTGCCCATAGGCGACATTGTTGCCGGTAATGTCTGGTGAGGGCCTGCTTTACAACATGCCGACAAGCCCTCAGTCCAGCCTCTCTCTACCTATTGCGGACAGTCTCAGCACTGATGGAGGAAATGTGTGTTCCTGGTGGAACTCGGGCAGTTGTTGTTGCCATCCTGTCTGAGCACTCCCTGTAACGCTGTCTTAGGCGTCTCACAGTACGGACATTGCAATTTATTGCCCTGTCCACATCTGCAGTCCTCATGCATCCTTACAGCATGCCTAAGGCACGTTCACGGAGATGAGCAGGGACCCTGGGCATCTTTCTTTTGGTGTTTTTCAGAGTCAGTAGAAAGGGCTCTTTAGTGTCCTACGTTTTCATAACTGTGACCTTAATTGCCTACAGTCTGTAAGCTGTTAGTGTCTTAATGACCATTCCACAGGTGCATGTTCATTAATTGTTTATGGCTCATTGAACAAGCATGGGAAACAGTGTTTAAACCCTTTACAATGAAGATTTGTGAAGTTAATTGGATTTTTACGAACTATCTTTGAAAGACTGTCCTGAAAAATGGACGTTTTTTTGTTGTTGCTGAGTTGAGTTAGTTTAGAGTTCATTTTGATATTAAACCTGCGTGTCCTGATCACATCTGGTGTGGAGCACAAAAATCAACATGTGCGCGATTCTGGACGCATGTCTGTTTTGCCCCATAGTTGCACACAGTGGTTTTGGTGCCAAACAACCAAAACATCTATACAACATGATAAAGACATTTTTTATGGTTGAAATCTGGTCGGGACGTCTTATAAGCAAATCACATTTTGGTTGATATCTGTTTTTTGGTTGAAATCTGATTGAACTACTGACCAGTTGCCTAAATGCTACTCACTTAATCGATACCAATCTATATAAACATGTGTAGGGCTGTCCCCGAAAAAAAAATATATATTGGTCAACTGAGTCAATCGATTGGTTGAAATTGTTTGACTTCTATTTTTCCCTATATAAACACACCCTAAGTGTATTAATAAAATCAACACTAACTATTGAGCTTGTCTCATGCTTTAAGCGCACGGTTTAATTAAATAATTAAGACACAATGACACAGAGGGTAGCCCAGCGGGACAATAAGTGTTTATTGCGCTGTCTGGGGTGCTAAAGCTACAACATAATTTCATCCATTTCTAGTTTCTTACTTACTTGTTGTTTCTCTGACTGAAAGGTTCTGTTACCAAAATCCCTCATTTGTTTAGAAAAAACATTCCCTATTCCCTCAACCCTTGCTCTCTTTACGTGGCACGTATGCATCGCATGCACGTGACCAATAGGGCCTGACCTATAGCATAATCAAAGCAATAAATTGTTTTTTACAGGCTCCAACATCATAACACGTGACAGCATAATGGATGCGGAGGACGTGAAAAAGAAACTCTAAATGTTTGCTCGGGAGGGAAAGGGGAAGTCAGATGTGTGGAAGACATTTGACTTAGGGCGTTTTCACACAGTTTTGGGGTGTAGTTCGGTTATTTGTTACATTGTATTTTTTTCATCTGGTCTGGTTGGTTTCAGATTGCCAAATGTAAAACACTTTTTGTACAATTTCTTTATTGTACAAAAATGCTAATGTTAAATAATCTATATAATGAAGCTTCACTTGTGTCCCGATCTTCATATTACTTTTGCTATTCAGTAGCCTATAACCCCGGTATAGCCCCGTCTCCACTAATCTGCATAAGATGTGCTGCTATACTCAATGTTTCAGAGATAAAGTTATGATGCTGTATTTCATCAAATACTCATAGTCAAATAACCTATAATAGGCCTGCTGTGCGACTCTGGTTCTTTTCCTGTGTTTGGTCTGGATTGCGCTCTTGCCCCATTTCAAGGCTTCCTTGGCTAGCTAAGATTCTTGAATCCTTGGTAAATTTACAACTTTGCTCTTTATCTGAGAAATTAATTTTGAATGTAAACCAATCAGGGTTTAGGCCTGGGCACATCACTATTACAGCAACCACTTTAGTTGTTAATGTTCTTGTCAATGCTTTAGACACTAAAATGAAATGTGCTGCTTTGTTTGTGGACCTGTCAATAGATTTTGATACTGTTGACCATGCTATTTTATTGAATAAGTTGTCCTTGATAGGCATCAGAGCTCAGGCCTGTTCATGGTTTCATGATTATCTTAGTGACAAAACTCAGGCCATCGTGATTGATAGGGTTAAGTCTGAATTTCTTGAAGTACATAAAGGTGTTCCGCAGGGATCAATACTAAGACCTTTCTTTTCACTATTTATATACATTTTATTGATCAATATGTTAATTCTAAACTTCATCTATAAGCGGATTATACTATTATGTATGCAATTTCCCTGACTGCTGTGACAAAGCTACAATCAGATTTTCCAGTTTTGCAGGAAGCCCTTTGATTTAAAACTCATACTTAATACGGGCAAAACTAGATACATGTTGTTTAAGTCTTCATAAGATTGTCTCAGATGGATTACATCTTTACTCATTGGATGGTTCTATAATCGAACGAGTCCCTGCATACAAATACCTTAGTATATGGATTGAGGTCAATCATTTAAAAAACATACGACTAAGCTTGTTAAAGATCCAACCCTTTTTCTCAATTTTCACCTAAAATTACATAACCAAATCTAACTGCCTGTAGCTCAGGACTAGGGGTGAACATATCGTAACGGGCCATTAGCTAAAAATGCCAACATCGGTATCAGCCCGATGTCTAGTTTAATGCCAATGTTAAAAACAGATGTCAACGCTACCGTGCATATACCTATATAAACGTAGGTGCATGACATTATGATGCCACGTAAAATTTGGCGCTACACGTGCAACACAGCATTCCTAACATAGCCCACAATGTCTGCTGTGTGGATCGAGCGAGCAGTCAATAAGTTGAACAGTCATTTGAAAGTGTAAGAATTTCAGCGAGACAACTCCAAGGCGAAATCCATTAAAGCCACGATAATGGAATTCATTGCCCTTGACAATCAACCGTTCACTGTCATGGGTGATGTTGGCTTTTGCCAACTGGTCGAGCACTGGTACACACTACCAAGTGGCTATTTTTCAGATGTTGCCCTACCGGAGTTGCACAGTAATGGCGTCACTGCAATTAGCTTCACGACATACATACTATGGAACTCCGTTTGGGTCTTTATGTTTTCAAAAATACAGTAGCACTGTCAAAGCTGTATTAAAAAAGTCTGCAAACACCCGCCACAAACGATGTGTTTACAATACCGCGTTGGTAATAAAGCTTAATTTGTTCGACCGCAACTTGTGGGATGGCTAGCTTTAGCTTGGTACCAAGCTAGCACCAATACAACCAGACTGAAAACAATGACCAGTAGAAACTGCAGTCATTTTCATTACTCTTTGCAATGATTTAGGAATCCTTGTGAGTATTAGCTAGGTAGCCACTTGTTGTTCGCCTATTGAAACTGAACTTCAGTTCATGAAAATACATAGGCAGCTACTGAACCCTGTTGCCAAAAGATAACGTTATAAGCAGCCAGCTAGCTTCATCTGGCTAGAGGCTCGACCGGACCGGGTTATGAAGATAGCCACAATAAGGATTAGACACAATAGTGGAATTTGCTGTTCGCATTCAAAATACGTGTCATTGACAGTGATGCAAATGAATACGAATAGTAGAATTATGCCATACTTTTATGTTGAAGGATAACCGGAAAGTCCACTATTGTGGCTAGCTTCAGATGGGTCCGACCACCATTAATCAAATGTTTTATTTTTTATTTTATTTAACCTTTATTTAACCAGGTAGGCTAGTTGAGAACAAGTTCTCATTTGCAACTGCGACCTGGCCAAGATAAAGCATAGCAGTGTGAACAGACAACACAGAGTTACACATGGAGTAAGCAATAAATAAGTCAATAACACAGTAGAAAAAAAAAAAAAAAAACTGTCTTATAAATTAGGGCTATTTTTAGATGCTAGCTACAGTACTGAAACAGATAGTTGTTTTGCTATGTTTTTGGGGAAGAACTACATTGTTTGCATCCATGAGCTAGCTTGCTTTTTTATGACCAGCACTGTAACGTTAGGTGCGATACAACTTTACCAGCATCGTAGCATACGTATCGATGAATCATATATACACACACACACACTGTATTTTGGGGAGGGATCGAGTGCAAAAAAACTGATGTCCATCAACACCTTTAGTGAGCACCTACTTTAGACTTAATGCTACACCGATATCTGAAAGTGTGCCCAAATGTTAAACTAATGTATGTTTGGAATGAAAGGAATCCATGAGCGTCAGCCCAAGTCTGTCAGGTGGTCAGCCTCTGGCCTCTTCAGTATGCCATGATGATATTTGAATGGGAGGAATATCAGCACACTATTCCAAAGAACTCAGGTGAGTCCAGTTGTCTCTTTAGCAGCCACATTACTGCTTCAGATAGAAATGTGAAAAAGTATTTGCCCCGTTTCTGATTCTCTGTTCAAAAGTAGAGCAAATTAAAGGGGAAAATACTTTTTCATAGTACTGTATCTATCAACCATTCACCTAGTGTTCAGTAACATCACCTCCCAACTGACTATTCCGTTTTCATCCGATGTTGGTTGTGAAAGCTTTACATGCCAGAGGGTAACCCTGGATATTAAGGTTTTTCTGAAAGTCCTCTGTCTGCACTGAGAGGGGGAGACAGGATAAACAGGGTTTGTGAAGCTCTGAGTGAGAACAAAACTGCCGGTAAATTTTACATTTGAATTAAAATGATTTATAAAATAATCTACTGCGTTTCTTTTATATCTCAAAATGGCCATGACAGTTTAGAGTGATATTGATTTCACCACAGAAATGATACGTACAGTGGGGCAAAAAAGTATTTAGTCAGCCACCAATTGTGCAAGTTCTCCCACTTAAAAAGATGAGGCCTGTAATTTCCATCATAGGTACACTTCAACTATGACAGACATAATGAGAAAAACAAATCCAGAAAATCACATTGTAGTATTTTTAATTAATGTATTTGCAAATTATGGTGGAAAATAAGTATTTGGTCACCTACAAACAAGCAAGATTTCTGGCTCTCACAGACCTGTAACTTCTTCTTTAAAGAGGCTCATCTGTCCTCCACTCGTTACCTGTATTAATGGCACCTGTTTGAACTGGTTATCAGTATAAAAGACACCTGTCCACAATCTCAAACAGTCACACTCCAAACTCCACTATGGCCAAGACCAAAGAGCTGTCAAAGGACACCAGAAACAAAATTGTAGACCTGCACCAGGCTGGGAAGACTGAATCTGCAATAGGTAAGCAGCTTGGTTTGAAGAAATCAACTGTGGGAGCAATTATTAGGAAATGGAAGACATACAAGACCACTGATAATCTCCCTCGATCTGGGGCTCCACGCAATATCTCACCACATGGGGTCAAAATGATCACAAGAACGGTGAGCAAAAATACCAGAATCACACGGGGGGACCTAGTGAATGACCCGCAGAGAGCTGGGACCAAAGTAATAAAGCCTACCATCAGCAAGGGCATTGAAGATGAAACCTGGCTTGGTCTTTCAGCATGACAATGATCCCAAACACACTGCCCGGGCAACGAAGGAGTGGCTTCGTAAGAAGCATTTCAATGTCCTGGAGTGGCCTAGCCAGTCTCCAGATCTCAACCCTGTAGAAAATCTTTGGAGGGAGTTGAAAGTCCATGTTGCCCAGCAACAGCCCCAAAACATCACTGCTCTAGAGGAGATCTGCATGGAGGAATGAGCCAAAATACCAGCAACAGTGTGTAAAAACCTTGTGAAGACTTACAGAAAACATTTGACCTCTGTCATTGCCAACAAAGGGTATATAACAAAGTCTTGAGATAAACTTTTGTTATTGACCAAATACTTATTTTCCACCATAATTTGCAAATAAATTCATAAAAAATCCTACAATGTGATTTTCTGGATTTTTTTTCTAATTTTATCTGTCATAGTTGGAAGTGTACCTATGATGAAAATTACAGGCCTCTCATCTTTTTAAGTGGGAGAACTTGCACAATTGGTGGCTGACTAAATACTTTTTTGCCCCCACTGTATAACATCCACATTTGTTGTCCATTGGTGTCCCGTATTGAACACATTGATGGGATCAAATTAGCTCTCTTGTAAACATTTCACTTTTCTCTAAAGTGTTGCAACCACCTACCTCTGAGAAACATTAATACAACCTGACAAGAACATTTAAAAAATAGTTTTATTCCTAATACTATTGAACATTTGAGCTTTTCATAATCTTATATCACTGGCTGGTATTTATTTTATTTAACTTGGCAAATCAGTTAAGAGCAAATTCTAATTTACAATGATGGCCTACCCCGGACAACGCTGGGCCAATTGTGCGCCGCCCTATGGGACTCCCAATCATGGCCAGTTGTGACACCTAACACTGAGATGCAGTGCCTTGCGCCACTCGGCAGCCCAGTGGCACAGTATTGTACTTCACACTGCTGTTGAAAAGGAAAAATGTGTGAAACAGACTTCAGAGGTTTGTTCACTGTCCTCACTGCGACATTGTGGATGTGGCTCAGATCCTAGGCACTCTTTGGCTGGGGAAATATTGAGAGAGTTCGATTAAAATGAACCACGGTTCACCGGTCTATGGCTTGTGATGTAAATGGGCGAAAGCAGTGAGGGAGGAGCGCCTTTATCAAATTGAAGAGTAATCTGCACCGCTCGGTCATGTCAACAATGGAGCATGGTTTATCGATAAAATGTTAAAATTTTTTAACTTTCATTGGGAAGACAGAAAGCGTTAATCTAAAGCAATCACTTTTACATGTGAACACAGAATCCTACTCATTACTTCACCTACATCACTTTTGTTTAGAGCCGACTTCGCCATCGGACAGAGCTGGGCACTTGGCTGACTCATCCCCAGGAGGCAGCAGGGTTCCAAAACTAATGCTATCGGTTTAGACTCCTCCCACCGAGGCAACCTGGGCCAGATAATCAAATCTCTCAATATTGTGCAATGGGAGGAGAGGCTGATGCTAGCTCAGGCCAATGACTGTGCACTGGGGCGGGACTAGTGGTTGGTCCAGGGGGGGCCAGGAGGGAGAGTCTGACAGGAGGACGTCTAGGCGCTTGTACTGCTTCTTGGACTGGCGCCTCCCTCGGAGCAGACGCAGGCAGTTCAGCATACCTCGGTCTATCAGCATCTACAGGAGAGCCAGTAGGATATAGTCACACAGTCATTGAGTACGTTTAAATGCATAGTAATCATTTTATATTAAACTGATAATGGCAGTATGCAGATTATGCAATAGTCACGTAAACACCTTACTCTGCTTATCTTAATTGGCTTAAGGTCAAGTTTAAAGTAAGCATATGGGGCCTCTTATCAATCATGCGTTGGCACAAATCTGCGTAAACCATGTCTGGAATCATTTCCACACAAAATGTGATTTATCAATATGAACATTTGCTTGAGTGCATACATTTCACGCACAGCCATGCGTAGGCACAGTGCCAAGTGGTGGAATAAGGGAACTATTTGTCAAGCGTAGAATGGGGAAAATGTGTGAAATTGTGAGTAATAATATACATTTTTTCTACTTCATTGTGAATTCATGCAACATACTGTATCTGGTCAGGCTATATCACATAATTTGACCACAGTGGATTTGCTACGATAATAATTAGGGCTGAACCCAAATAGTCGACTTGTCAGTCGACCAAGCAAATATATATTTTTTCATGGCACACGGGAGACCTGTCTTATTTGCGCCCATCTTTAGTGAACTAATCCATAGCGGAGACTGAGACAAAGGCTCTGCATGGTCAATTTGACATCTGCAGTGGCCGTACAGCATTTACTGTGATGAGGCCTCCGCAGAAGTCTAAGCAAACATACATTTTGCACATCTAAGTGAGTTCGTGTTCATACAGGACCTCCCGCACCACACCTACCATCAACCAATCATGTCAATGCAGGGCTATAAGGAGCCCTCCGCCTTGATTTGGCCTCCAGAGGTTCCGCAATTGCGTCACACCCTCCATACGAAGCCACCAACCATATTTACATCTCAAGCATAAATTGTCTTTAATCCATTGTGGAGGCCACGGGGATGGCACAGTACAAGAAGAAGTGTAGTGTGGCTAAAATGCACCTCTCTCTCCAGAATGCGCGCTCTCCCGACAATTTGTGTACATTCATTGTTTCATAACATCATTGTGTGAATTGTTTGCATCTATCAATTCCCCATTACATATCACCAGTAGTATATTTACCGTTAATTCCTATTCTGTTTGTTTGTCTACAGTAATTTCTGTTAATGCATTCAATATATTATTATATTGTTAGCAGAGCACACAATCTATGCTACACTTTTGAGAAACAAGTAAACTTAGTCAGTCTTTGTTTGGAGTGCTCCTGTCAATGTTGAGTAAGGACGTTCACAATCAGGTAGAAGTAGGCCTATATGCTCGCAAATGTATGCATATAAATGTTTCCATTTGGGGATCTGATAGTATTTCTGATTGGCTTAACGCACTACCACGAATGAGCTGTGGAGCTTTTCAAAGTAGGCTAATGTTTTCTTTACCTCAAAACGGCAAGCAAACAAAGTCCGTTTTTTACATCCATTGAGAATGACAATAGTTCCTCAATGTATTTGAAAAATCTTTACAGTTCTCTCCTTTTCGATAACCACTCAGCGTGAAAGAGAAAAATGTAATTCTCTGATCCTTCGGCCCAAAATAGTTGAAACAACGTTTCAAGTTCGTTGCAGACAGGGCCATGCATAGTCAATGTGATTTATAGGATAATTATTTTTATCAGGATATTTTATAATTGCAGGCTGCAATGATCGAATTTGTTTGCTTTATAGGCAATTTTTACATAGTTGGCAATATAAGTTACTTTTTAGGTTTATCATTTTCATTTAGATTTGGATAACCACATGACAATGATTTTAAGATGCGAAGACATTATACATTTAAATTAAACTGTGCATATGAAAACCATAACTGGCAAGAGAAATTGACATTTCACATGAGAAAAAACTTAGCTGACTCCTTGTTTAGGCTATAGAGCCCCACAGTGGAGGTGTGTGTCATAATACGCATAAAACCTAGCTGTCAAACAGGGAAATGGTTCTAATAGTTTTTTCCCCCATAGAGGATTTTTAGAAAGACTTCAAATAAGGGCAGTGTTTCATGTAGGCTCACCGTGACAGTGTCTATCGAATCATGTCAATATATTTGGCTCTATTTACATTGATTCGAAAATGCATCAAAGTAAACAAAAATACACAACTTGCACAAGACCATTCACAGAATTGTCAATTTAAAGACATTTTGCCAATTTATTCATTACTACATTTAGGTAACATTAGATAGTTAATCCAGAGATTCTTACATTTTCCTCGATTCAGGAGTCTCGTCCAGACCAACATGGCATTTGTAGTTCTTTATGATAGCCAAATTAGCATTTCATTTTTGGGGGGGCCAAGTATAACTGATCAAATTATGAAAAAGACAAGCATTGTAATTTTGAACTCCATAAAGTGAGTGTGGAAGAAGTTAAACAATAATTTATCTATCAACAACGACAAGCCACCGGGATCTAACAACTTGGATGGGAAATTACTGAGGATAATAGCGGCTGATATTGCCACTCCTATTTGCCATATCTTCAATCTAAGCCTATAAGAAAGTGTGTCCTTAGGCCTGGAGGGGAGCAAAAGTAATTCCGATAACCATGAATAGTAAAGCCCCCTTTACTGTCTCAAATAGGCGACCAATAAGCCTTTTACCAACCCTTAATAAACTTTTGGAAAAAATTGTGTTTGACCAGACACAAAACTATTTTACTGTAAACAAATTGACAACAGACTTTCAGCACGCTTATAGGGAGGACACTCAACAAGCACAGCGCTTACACAAATGACTGATGATTGGCTGAGAGAAAGATTGAGGGAGCTTTTTTGCGGCTTTTGACATTATCGATCATAGTCTGCTGATGGAAAAGCATGTTTTATGCCTTTACACCCCCTGCTATATTGTGGATAAAGAGTCTAACAGAACACAGAGGGCATTCTTTAATGGAAGCATCTCCAACATAATCCTGGTAAAATCAGGCCCCTTACTTTTTTCAATCTTTACTAATGACATGCAACTGGCCTTGAGTAAAGCCAGTGTGTCTATGTATGCGGTTGACTGAACACTATACACGTCAGCTACTAGAGTGAAATCACGGCAACATTTAACAAAAAGTTGCAGTTAGTTTCAGAATGGGTGGCAAGGAATACATTTTTCCTAAATATTTCCAACTAAAAGCATTGTATTTGGGACAAATCATTCACTAAAACCTAAATCTTATAATACATGTGGTAATTTAGGAAGTTGAGGTGACTAAACTGCTTGGAGTAACCCTGGACTGTAAACTGTCATGGTCAAAACATATTGATACAACAGTATCTTAGATGTGGAGAAGTCTGTCCATAATAAAGCGCTGCTCTGCCTTCTTAACAACACTATAAACAAGGCAGGTCCTACAGGCCCTAATTTTGTCAAACCTGGACTACTGTTTAGTAGTGTGGTCAGGTGCCACAAAGAGGGACTTAGGAAAAGTACACAGAGAGCTAACATTGATAATACGCATGTCAATCTATCATCTACTGACGGAACGCAAGAGGTGGCTAGAGGTGGCTAACAACAGACCTCCATCCTATGCTAGCTTGCTACCGATGTCCTGGCTAGCTGTCTAAATCGCCGTGACCCCCAAACCAACCTCTACACTCACTGGACCCTTTTGATCACTCGACTAAGGATGCCTCTCCTTAATGTCAATATGTCTTGTCCATTGCTGTTCTGGTTAGTGTTTATTGGCTTATTTCACTGTAGAGCCTCTAGTCCTGCTCACTATACCTTATCCAACTTATTAGTTCCACCACCCACACATGCAATGACATCTCCTGGTTTCAATTATGTTTCTAGAGACAATATCTCTCTCTTCATCACTCAATAACTAGGTTTACCTCCACTGTATTCACATCCTACCATACCTTTGTCTGTACATTATACCTTGATGCTATTTTATCGCCCCCAGAAACCTCCTTTTACTCTCTGTTCCAGACGTTCTAGACGACCAATTCTTATTGCTTTTAGCCGTACCCTTATTCTTCTCCTCCTATGTTCCTCTGGCGATGTAGAGGTGAATCCAGGCCGTGCAGTGCCTAGCTCCACTCCTATTCCCCAGGCGCTCTCTTTTGATGACTTCTGTAACTGTAATAGCCTTGGTTTCATGCATGTTAACATTAGAAGCCTCCTCCCTAAGTTTGTTCTATTCACTGCTTTAGCACACTCTGCCAACCCGGATGTTCTAGCTGTGTCTGAATCCTGGCTTAGGAAGACCACCAAAAATTCAGAAATTTTAATTCCAAACTACAACATTTTCAGACAAGATAGAACTGCCAAAGGGGGCGGTGTTGCAATCTACTGCAAAGATAGCCTGCAGAGTTCTGTCCTACTATCCAGGTCTGTACCCAAACAATTTGAACTTCTACTTTTAAAAATCCACCTCTCTAAAAACAAGTCTCTCACCGTTGCCGCCTGCTATAGACCACCCTCTGCCCCCAGCTGTGCTCTGGACACCATATGTGAACTGATTGCCCCCCATCTATCTTCAGAGCTCGTGCTGCTAGGCGACCTAAACTGGAACATGGTTAACACCCCAGCCATCCTACAATCTAAACTTGATGCCCTCAATCTCACACAAATTATCAATGAACCTACCAGGTACCCCCCCAAAGCCTTAAACACGGGCACCCTCATAGATATCATCCTAACCAACTTCCCCTCTAAATACACCTCTGCTGTCTTCAACCAAGATCTCAGCGATCACTGCCTCATTGCCTGCATCCGTAATGGGTCAGCGGTCAAACGACCTCCACTCATCACTGTAAAACGCTCCCTGAAACACTTCAGCGAACAGGCCTTTCTAATCGACCTGGCCGGGGTATCCTGGAAGGATATTGATCTCATCCCGTCAGTAGAGGATGCCTGGATATTTTTTTTAAATGCCTTCCTAACCATCTTAAATAAACATGCCCCATTCAAGAAATTTAGAACCAGGAACAGATATAGCCCTTGGTTCTCCCCAGACCTGACTGCCCTTAACCAACACAAAAACATCCTATGGCGTTCTGCATTAGCATCGAACAGCCCCGTGATATGCAGCTGTTCAGGGAAGCTAGAAACCGTTATACACAGGCAGTTAGAAAAGCCAAGGCTAGCTTTTTCAAGCAGAAATTTGCTTCCTGCAACACTAACTCAAAAAAGTTCTGGGACACTGTAAAGTCCATGGAGAATAAGAACACCTCCTCCCAGCTGCCCACTGCACTGAAGATAGGAAACACTGTCACCACTGATAAATCCACCATAATTGAGAATTTCAATAAGCATTTTTCTACGGCTGGCCATGCTTTCCACCTGGCTACTCCTACCCCGGTCAACAGCACTGCACCCCAACAGCAACTCGCCCAAGCCTTCCCCATTTCTCCTTCTCCCACATCCATTCAGCTGAAGTTCTGAAAGAGCTGAAAAATCTGGACCCCTACAAATCAGCCGGGCTAGACAATCTGGACCCTTTCTTTCTAAAATTATCTGCCGAAATTGTTGCCACCCCTATTACTAGCCTGTTCAACCTCTCTTTCGTGTCGTCTGAGATTCCCAAAGATTGGAAAGCAGCTGCGGTCATCCCCCTCTTCAAAGGGGGGGACACTCTTGACCCAAACTGCTACAGACCTATATCTATCCTACCATGCCTTTCTAAGGTCTTCGAAAGCCAAGTCAACAAACAGATTACCGACCATTTCGAATCTCACCATACCTTCTCTGCTATGCAATTTGGTTTCAGAGCTGGTCATGGGTGCACCTCAGCCACGCTCAAGGTCCTAAACGATATCTTAACCGCCATCGATAAGAAACATTACTGTGCAGCCGTATTCATTGATCTGGCCAAGGCTTTCGACTCTGTCAACCACCACATCCTCATCGGCAGACTCGACAGCCTTGGTTTCTCAAATGATTTTTATTTTATTTTACCTTTATTTAACTAGGCAAGTCAGTTAAGAACAAATTCTTATTTTCAATGACGGCCTAGGAACAGTGGGTTAACTGCCTGTTCAGGGGCAGAACGACAGATTTGTACCTTGTCAGCTCGGGGGTTTGAACTTGCAACCTTCCGGTTACTAGACCAACGCTCTAACCACTAGGCTACCCTGCCGCCCCAGGCGGCAATGATTGCCTCGCCTGGTTCATCAACTACTTCTCTGATAGAGTTCAGTGTGTCAAATCGGAGGGTCTGCTGTCCGGACCTCTGGCAGTCTCTATGGGGGTGCCACAGGGTTCAATTCTTGGACCGACTCTCTTCTCTGTATACATCAATGAGGTCGCTCTTGCTGCTGGTGAGTCTCTGATCCACCTCTATGCAGACGACACCATTCTGTATACTTCCGGCCCTTCTTTGGACACTGTGTTAACAACCCTCCAGGCAAGCTTCAATGCCATACAACTCTCCTTCCGTGGCCTCCAATTGCTCTTAAATACAAATAAAACTAAATGCATGCTCTTCAACCGATCGCTACCTGCACCTACCCGCCTGTCCAACATCACTACTCTGGACGGCTCTGACTTAGAATACGTGGACAACTACAAATACTTAGGTGTCTGGTTAGACTGTAAACTCTCCTTCTAGACCCACATCAAACATCTCCAATCCAAAGTTAAATCTAGAATTGGCTTCCTATTTCGCAACAAAGCATCCTTCACTCATGCTGCCAAACATACCCATGTAAAACTGACCATCCTACCAATCCTCGACTTTGGCGATGTCATTTACAAAATAGCCTCCAATACCCTACTCAACAAATTGGATGCAGTCTATCACAGTGCAATCCGTTTTGTCACCAAAGCCCCATATACTACCCACCATTGCGACCTGTACGCTCTCGTTGGCTGGCCCTCGCTTCATACTCGTCGCCAAACCCCCTGGCTCCATGTCATCTACAAGACTGGTCACCATAGCATCTCCCACCTGTAGCACACGCTCCAGCAGGTATATCTCTCTAGTCACCCCCAAAACCAATTCTTTCTTTGGCCGCCTCTCCTTCTAGTCCTCTGCTGCCAATGACTGGAACGAACTACAAAAATCTCTGAAACTGGAAACACTTATCTCCCTCACTAGCTTTAAGCACCAACTGTAAAGTGGCTGTTCCACTGGATGTCATAAGGTGAATGCACCAATTTGTAAGTCGCTCTGGATAAGAGCGTCTGCTAAATGACTTAAATGATAAATGAAATAAATGAACTGTCAGAGCATCTTACAGATTACTGCACCTGTACATAGCCCACCTATAATTTAGCCCAAACAACTACCTCTTTCCCAACTGTATTTAATTTATTTATTTATTTTGCTCCTTTGCACCCCATTATTTTTATTTATACTTTGCACATTCTTCCATTGCAAAACTACCATTCCAGTGTTTTACTTGCTATATTGTATTTACTTTGCCACCATGGCCTTTTTTGCCTTTACCTCCCTTCTCACCTAATTTGCTCACATTGTATATAGACTTGTTTATACTGTATTATTGACTGTATGTTTGTTTTACTCCATGTGTAACTCTGTGTCGTTGTATGTGTTGAACTGCTTTGCTTTATCTTGGCCAGGTCGCAATTGTAAATGAGAACTTGTTCTCAACTTGCCTACCTGGTTAAATAAAGGTGAAATAAAATACATTTTAAAAAATGAATCAAAGTGGAAGAGAGATTGACTTCGTCACTACTTGTTTTTGTAAGACGTGTTGACAAGCTGAATGTACCGAGCTGTTTGTTTAAACTACTACCACACAGCTCGGACACCCATGCATACCCCACAAGACATACCACCAGAGGTCTCTTCACAAACCCCAAGTCCAGAACAGACTATGGGGGCAACACAGTACTACATAGAGCCATGGCTACATGGAACTCTATTCCACATCAGGTAACTGATGCAAGCAGTAGAATCAGATTTTTTTCTTTTTAAACAGGTAAAAATACACCTTATGGAACAACGGGGACTGTGAAGATACACACAGGTACGGACACACGCACACACTCTACACGGACATACATTGTAGATATGTAGTGGTGTAATAATGTTATATGATGTAAGTGCCTTAATGTGTTTGGACCACTGGAAGAGTAGCTAATGGGGATCCCTAATAAATACAAAAATGTAATGTCATGTCGTATTTTAAATTGTATATAACTTCCTTAATGTTGCTGGGTCATTTGCGTCTTACTTCATCAAACAGTATGCTTAAAGCATCAGACAAGCTCAATGCATATATAGTTGATTCTATAAAAAAATGATGATGTGAGTTCGGAACAACTGAATGTTGAAGTAGTTTTCACATACACATTTTATATGTCCAAACTCAAACAAAAAAAATTGCTTCCGAAAAATAACATGGTCGCTGTTGTAGGAAGTTTATTTTGATTGCCGATTTCTCTGAATTTATCAGAGTGCCATCAAGTAGCCTGATTTCAGATGTGTCCATGTAAACAGGATTTTTGGGGAAATCGTTCGTAAATGTTTTAATCAAACTATTATATTAATCTGATGATCCACAATAAATCGCATTATTGTGTGCATGTAACCACACTCACTAAGCGCTGAATACTAACATGAGATTACCTCAACGAAGGAAGGACAATTTTTACCTCCAATAGGAAGCAGAAGACAAAGTTGAGTGCGGCCAGGGCCACCAGCAGGATTTTGAAGTTCATATCAGGGATGTAGTAAAGCTTCAGCAGCTTGCGCAGGAAAGGCACGGGAGCTAGCACCAGCCAACTCATCAGAGCGAACAAGACCAGCAGCACACACACAAAAACCACTGATAGGAGAGAGAGAGAAAAGATGGGCATCATGTAAGAGACCTTGGCAGCTACTGTGATTATCAGAGTTTACTGTTTAAAGGGATAGTTCACTCAAATCTAAGTGTCAGATGGTTAAGTACCTTAACATTGTTTAAGTGGATTTAAAACCACTTTTTAAATTGACCAATCAAGTAAACTATCCGTTACAGCACACTGAATGAACGTCAAGGAGGGGAAAGGAGACCCAGCAACAGGTGCTTTTTTTGTGGCTTTGATTTGCAAGGCACGTTCATACAACATTACCGAACCCCACAAAGAATGATGTGATGTCTGGAGCACCTTGGTTGGTGCCTCACCGTTGTAGTACAGAGGTCTCTTGTAGGGGTATCCTTTAGTCACCACCACCGCCATGATGATGTACTGGTACCCCGACAGGTCAAACACACTGGTGTCCTCAAGGTTGGGCAGGTTCGCTGCTCCTGACATTGTTGAATTGAGAGGAACAAACCTGAAAGGATGGATGAAGAGAGGAATAATTCATATTAATTTACCTAGACATTCCCCCACAATGTACTGAATTTGTTGAAAGGCATTGAGTTGCTGTGTTTTTGATACATAATTTTAAACCTCAATGTGACTGAGTCACACCCAAAACCCTTCTTATTATTCCTTTGGTCCTTCTCAAGGATCTATTCCAATGAGAACTCCTTAATTCCCCCTCCGCAAAACATCAGAACATTATTCTGTGTCATTAAGAATAGGGCTGGGAATTGTCAGGGACATCACAATACTTCGGTGCTGATAAAATATGTATTAGGATTTTATTGGGATTCTATGTTCCAAACATATCAAATCAAATTTAATTTTGTCACATACACACGCAGATGTTAATGCGAGTGTAGCGAAATGCTTGTGCTTCTAGTTCCGACAATGCAGTAATAACCAACGAGTAATCTAACCTAACAATTTCAAAACTACTACCTTAAAGACACAAGTGTAAGGGGATAAAGAATATGTACATAAAGATATATGAATGCGTGATGGTACAGAGTGGCATAGGCAAGATACAGTAGATGGTATTGAGTGCAGTATTTACATATGAGATGAGTATGTAAACAAAGTGGCATAGTTAAAGTGGCTAGTGATACATGTATTACATAAGGATGCAGTAGATGATATAGAGTACAGTATATACGTATACATATGAGATGAATAATGTAGGGTATGTAAACATTATATTAGGTAGCATTGTTTAAAGTGGCTAGTGATATATTTTACATCATTTCCCATCAATTCCCATTATTAAAGTGGCTGGAGTTGAGTCAATGTGTTGGCAGCAGCCACTCAATGTTAGTGGTGGCTGTTTAACAGTCTGATGGCCTTGAGATAGAAGCTGTTTTTCAGTCTCTCGGTCCCAGCTTTGATGCACCTGTACTGACCTCGCCTTCTGGATGATAGCGGGGTGAACAGGCAGTGGCTCGGGTGGTTGTTGTCCTTGATGATCTTTATGGCCTTCCTGTGACATCGGGTGGTGTAGGTGTCCTGGAGGGCAGGTAGTTTGCCCCCGGTGATGCGTTGTGCAGACCTCACTACCCTCTGGAGAGCCTTACGGTTGTGGGCGGAGCAGTTGCCGTACCAGGCGGTGATACAGCCCGACAGGATGCTCTCGATTGTGCATCTGTAGAAGTTTGTGAGTGCTTTTGGTGACAAGCCAAATTTCTTCAGCCTCCTGAGGTTGAAGAGGCGCTGCTACACCTTCTTCACGATGCTGTCTGTGTGGGTGGATCAATTCAGTTTGGCTGTGATGTGTACGCCGAGGAACTTAAAACTTACTACCCTCTCCACTACTGTTCCATCGATGTGGATAGGGGGGTGTTCCCTCAGCTGTTTCCTGAAGTCCACAATCATCTCCTTAGTTTTGTTGACGTTGAGTGTGAGGTTATTTTCCTGACACCACACTCCGAGGGCCCTCACCTCCTCCCTGTAGGCCGTCTCGTCGTTGTTGGTAATCAAGCCTACCACTGTTGTGTCGTCCGCAAACTTGATGATTGAGTTGGAGGCGTGCGTGGCCACGCAGTCGTGGGTGAACAGGGAGTACAGGAGAGGGCTCAGAACGCACCCTTGTGGGGCCCCAGTGTTGAGGATCAGCGGGGTGGAGATGTTGTTGCCTACCCTCACCACCTGGGGGCGGCCCGTCAGGAAGTCCCGTACCCAGTTGCACAGGGCAGGGTCGAGACCCAAGGTCTCGAGCTTGATGACGAGCTTGGAGGGCACTATGGTGTTAAATGCCGAGCTGTAGTCGATGAACAGCATTCTCACATAGGTATTCCTCTTGTCCAGATGGGTTAGGGCAGTGTGCAGTGTGGTTGAGATTGCATCGTCTGTGGACCTATTTGGGCGGTAAGCAAATTGGAGTGGGTCTAGGGTGTCAGGTAGGGTGGAGGTGATATGGTCCTTGACTAGTCTCTCAAAGCACTTCATGATGACGGAAGTGAGTGCTACGGGGCGGTAGTCGTTTAGCTCAGTTACCTTAGCTTTCTTGGGAACAGGAACAATGGTGGCCCTATTGAAGCATGTGGGAACAACAGACTGGGATAGGGATTGATTGAATATGTCCGTAAACACACCAGCCAGCTGGTCTGCGCATGCTCTGAGGGCGCGGCTGGGGATGCCGTCTGGGCCTGCAGCCTTGCGAGGGTTGACACGTTTAAATGTTTTCCTCACGTCGGCTGCAGTGAAGGAGAGTCCGCATGTTTTAGTTGCGGGCCGTGTCAGTGGCACTGTATTGTCCTCAAAGTGGGCAAAAAAGTTATTTAGTCTGCCTGGGAGCAAGACATCCTGGTCCGTGACGGGACTAGTTTTTTTTTTGTAATCCGTGATTGACTGTAGACCCTGCCACATACCTCTTGTGTCTGAGCCGTTGAATTGAGATTCTACTTTGTCTCTATACTGACGCTTAGCTTGTTTGATTGCCTTGCGGAGGGAATAGTTACACTGTTTGTATTCGGTCATGTTTCCAGTCACCTTGCCCTGATTAAAAGCAGTGGTTCGCGCTTTCAGTTTCACGCGAATGCTGCACACTATGTCTGTTTCAGATGGACAAGAGAGAGCCATGAAAAAAATTGTTTTAAAAATATTTCCAGCCATGGAAATAAGTGCTAAAAACATGTTGGCTCACCATTTAATAATAACATAGAGAACAAGCTATAGGACGAGTTTTGGAGCAGGTACAGCCGACTAAACTAGAGGTAGCTAACGTTAACTACCTACCAATTATTAAAACAAATATTTTATTTTTAGAATCGATAAGTGGAGTCAGTATCATATTTGAATTTTTTTTAAATCTGCAAAAATTACATTGAGATACTGTTTTGATCCCCCAACACTAATTACTAATATTATTAGGGCTGACCACATTTAGTCGACTGGTTGATTGTTTAATTGATAGGTTGTTGGTCGATAAAGATTGATTTTAGTCGAGCAGTGGCAAATGTTTATAAAAACAATTATGGCACACGAGACAACAACTGTCTGATTCACGCCTGTCAGAATCTATTGCGGAGGCTGCGGTGATGGCACACCAGTATCACCAGTAGAACATTTACTGTTAATTCCTAATCTACAATGTTTGTTTGGTTTATTTCTGTTAATGCCGGGGCGGCAGGGTAGCCTAGTGGTTAGAGTGTTGTACTAGTAACCGGAAGGTTGTAAGTTCAAACCCCCGAGCTGACAAGGTACAAATCTGTCGTTCTGCCCCTGAACAGGCAGTTAACCCACTGTTCCTAGGCCGTCATTGAAAATAAGTGATAATAACTGACTTGCCTGGTTAAATAAAGGTAAAATAAAAAAATTACAGTCTTACCGTTGCCATTGTCGGAGTGGGCACGTTGTTTGCAGAGTGCACAACCTTGGCTACACTTGTGAGAAAAGTTTGTTTATTTCATTCCATTTGTGAATTTATTCATTTACTTTTGTTTGGGGTGCTCTTGTCAATCTTGAGTAAGGACACGCAACTGATTACGCTTGTAGGACTAGTCTACCTGGCCTGAGTGCAAATGTAGGCCTATAAAATGTACCCATTTGGGGATCTGATACTATTTCTGATTTTCTTAACTCACCATCACTGTGGAGCTTCTCAAAGTATTTTTCTCTTTGCATCAAACAGCAAGTAAACAAAGTCTGTTTTTACATCCATTGATAGTGACAATCAGGGCCGGCCCTCCCATTAGGCGGCCACCTATGGCGGCCACCTATGGCGGCACTTGTATTTGGGGTGGAATTTTGACAATTGGCTGCCACCCTCCGGCGCCCCTGATCGGCTGCTACACCGCCCGCGGCACCCCAGCCACCAACATAGCGTTGCTGCAGTTCCCGTCCCCACCCCATTCCCGCTTCTCCAGAAGTTCACTCCCACTATCATTGGTAGCTATGGTGATGTGTATGTTTATATGGGATTATCCAATTGTGAAATATTAAAAATGAATCTGCCAATTAAATGATTGTATTTTTTGGGGGGTGTTGTGTGTGACAAACAATTAGTGATTAAGGCAGTAGCATAACCTAGCCTGTTAACGTTAGCTAGCTACTACTAGTGGATGTAATTTTAGCTAAAAGTAATCTATAGAGATTTTAAACTATTTGCTACCATGTCTAAGAGACAAAAACTATCAGGAAGCAAATATTAAAAATAAAATAAAAAATGAGAAGAGGCACAATCTCTAAACCAAAGAAATTCCCTGGTGTGCATGACCACCTAGATAGTTTCCAGAGGTAGAAGGAGCAGGAGATCAGGCTGGTGTCTAAGCAAACTCTGATGATTTGACTTCAGGACCATGGACAGCTAATGAGAAAAAACATCACTGACTGCAATGCAGCACCACAGCAGAGGAAAGAGGCCAATATAAGCGGAGCCAAAATAAATAAATGCTGAAACTGACGTTGGACAATCAAATTCGATATGTAAATAAACTAAATTCGTTAAGGCTGGGTCAATGACATAAAGCTTATACTACCCTGCTCCAGCGAAATAACGCCCACCATGCATTTATGAAAGCACTTGTTTCCAAAGCTCAAATGATCTTACTCTGTTTTACAGTTCTACAGGAATATTAAAATATATACTGTTGAAGTCGGAAGATTACATATACTTAGGTTGGAGTCATTAAAACTTGTTTTTCAATCACTCCACACATTTCTTGTTAACAAACTATAGTTTTGGCATGTCACTTAGGACATCTACTTTGTGCATGACACAAGTCGTTTTTCCAACAGCTGTTTACAGACAGATTATTTCACTTATAACTCACTGTATCACAATTCCAGTGGGTCAGAAGTTGACTGTGCCTTTAAAAAGTTTGGAAAATTCCAGAAAATGTCATGTCTTTAGAAGCTTCTAATAGACTAACTGACATCATTTGAGTCAATTGGAGGTGTACCTGTGGATGTATTTCAAGGCCTACCTTCAAACTCAGTGCCTCTTTGCTTGACATCATTGGAAAATCAAAAAAATTGTAGACCTCCACAAGTCTGGTTCATCTTTGGGAGCAATTTCCAAACGCCTGAAAGTACCACATTCATCTGTACGAACAATAGTACACAAGTATAAACACCATGGGACCACGCAACCATCATGCTGCTCAGGAAGGAGACGCGTTCTGGCTCCTAGAGATGAAAGTACTTCGATGCGAAAAGTGCAAATCAATCCCAGAAAAACAGGAAAGGACCTTGTGAAGATGCTGGAGGAAACAGGTACAAAAGTATCTATATCCACAGTAAAATGAGTCCTATTTCGACGCAACCTGAAAGGCCACTCAGCAAGGAAGAAGCCACTGCTCCAAAACCGCCATTAAAAAGACAGACTACGGTTTGCAACTGCACATAGGGACAAAGATCATAGAACACCATCCCAACCGTGAAGCACTGGGGTGGCAGCATCATGTTGTGGGGGTGCTTTGCTGCAGGAGGGACTGGTGCACTTCACAAAATAGATGGCATCATGAAGGAGGAAAATTATGTGGATATATTGAAGCAAAATTTCAAGACATCAGTCAGGAAGTTACAGCTCAGTCACAAATGGGTATTCCAAATGGACAATGACCCCAAGCATACTTCCAAAATTGTAGCAAAATGGCTTAAGGACAACAAAGTCAAGGTATTGGAGTGACCATCACAAAGCCCTGACCTCAATCCTATAGAAAAGCAGAACTGAAAAAGCGTGTGCGAGCAAGGAGGCCTACAAACCTGACTCAGTTACACCAGCTCTGTCAGGGGGAATGGGCCAAAATGCACCCAACTTATTGTGGGAAGGTTTTGGAAGGCTACCCTAAACATTTGACCCAAGTAAAAAATTTTTTAAAAAGGCAATGCTACCAAATACTAATTGAATGTATGTCAACTTTTGACCCACTGGGAATGTGATTAAATAAATAATTGTCTCTACTATTATTCTGACATTTCACATTCTTACAATAAAGTGGTGATCCTAACTGACCTAAAACAGGGAATCTTTACTAGGATTAAATGTCAGGAATTGTGAAAAATGTATTTGGCTAAGGTGTATGTAAACTTCCAACTTCAACTGTATGTTAAATATGTTATTTAAAAGTGTTATTTTTTTATTGTAATTGTAACAATTATGGGGTCGTGCCAAGATAACAGGTGGGATATTATTATTAAGAAACTCGGTTTCCTACTATAGGTAGTAGGTTGCATAGTGATAGCAACATTGTAACTCCCCAATGCAGAGGTTAAAGTAAAATTATCTTCTGCCTGGTAAGGGACCTCCTATATATGCACGCGTGCACCAAACATTTTTATGGGAATAAACATAGAATTGCATATATAATTGGAGCCTATTTCTTCATCTTCCAAAAAATAAGTGGTAAGCCTACCTGTTTGACAGACACAATTATCCTATTAGATGTCTGTATAGCCAAATACTGTAGAAATAAAATAAAACGTATCCAGTTTATATCAAGCGTTCCATAGCTATGCTTAACTCAGAGATGCCTTATGGTAGAAACAAGCTCTAAAATGCCCGCGAAAGATGTGACTCTGATGCATATGGGGATATATTGATTGATCCTCTCTATGACAATCTGAAGCTAAAACTGCAGCCTATAATAATCGAGGAGACAAGAAAAATAAAATTGACTTTGCTATTCTGTCCCTATTAATTGAGCTTTTCTCTTTCTGGAAAGAGAAGATGTTTGTTTAAACTCAGGCAGCTTTAAGGGAAGCACTTGTGTTTTGGGGTTATACAACGGACGAGTAGCCAGCAGTTGAATCTTACAGTTTTCTGTGTCAGTACAGCCTCTGTCTGGGTAGAAAGGTGCCATGCTTAGATTCATAGGGATGTCTAAGATGTCATTATTTTTGGTGATTTTATCAATGTAATCAGATTGAAGATATTAGGCTATGTTATTGACATTCAACTGATTATATAGCCTACTAACCAGAAGTGTTAAAAATTGTGTTTAATTTGTAGCATAGGCCTATTAATTGGGCTGCTATTAACTTTATAAATTAAACTGTTCCACGGAAATGTGCATATGAAAATCATAACTGGCACACAGATCAGTAGAACTGGTACGATAACTAGGCACTCCAAATGCGAAAGGTTGCCGTCTGCTGGTGTAGCCTATTACCGGCAACTTCAGGAGCATAACAGCAAAATCTGCAGCGTGGGAGGATGGCCGGGAACAGGTTATTTGTCTTCTGGTTAGGCTATATTGATCTCTGGCGCCCTCTTTAGTAATTTGTGTCTTAACAAGCTCAGTAACCTACATATAGTTGATTCATTCAAACATAGGTTGTGTCTAAATATGGAAAAATACACGTTTTAAAATGTCGACCAATCGAACAGATGGCTCTCGGTCGTTTTTTTTTTTGTCGGGGACAGCCCTAAATATTATACAGTATTAAAAGGTGCTATACAAATCTAGCTGATCATAATCACTATTCATAAATGGTTCTTACCAGTCCTGGGAGGTGGTGATCAGCAGAGCAGACACCTGGCCCAGGATGAGAAGCAGGGTGTGCAGCGTCAGGCTAGCCAGGACTGGCAGCGCCAGCAAGCTGGCTGGGGGCCTCTGGGGGTGCAGCTCTGTGCTTGGGCCCCCTTTCCCCATGACGATAGCCAGCAGCGTCACCAGGACCATGTCAAAGAACAGGAACTGCAGGTCACCCAGGTTAGTCTTCTCCTGAATGGGTTACACACAATAGAATCAACACATGCTATAGGTGGGGGAGGGTAAAATAACATTCCAAGGCATTCTACAGATCCAGACAAATGTTGTGCCTGTTAGATACAGTTGAAGTCGGAAGTTTACATACACCTTAGCCAAATACATTAAACTCAGTTTCTCACAATTCCTGACATTTAATCCGAGCAAAAATTCGGATCACCACTTTATTTTAAGAATGTGAAATGTCAAAAAAATAGTAGAGAGAATGATTTATTTCAGCTTTTATTTCTTTCATCACATCCCCAGTGGGTCAGAAGTTTACATACACTCAATTAGTATTTGGTAGCATTGCCTTTAAATTGGTCAAACGTTTCAGGTAGCCTTCCACAAGTTTCCCACAATAAGTTGGGTGAATTTTGGCCCATTCCTCCTGACAGAGCTGGTGTAAATGAGTCAGAGTTGTAGGCCTCCTTGTTCGCACATGCTTTTTCTGTTCTGCCCACACATTTTCTATGGGATTGAGGTCAGGGCTTTGTGATAGCCACTCCAATATCTTGACTTTGTTGTCCTTAAGCCATTTTGCCATAACTTTGGAAGTATGCTTGGGGTCATTGTCCATTTGGAAGACGCATTTGCGACCAAGCTTTAACTTCCTGCCTAATGTCTTGAGATGATGCTTCAATATATCCACATAATTTTCTTTCCCCAAGATACCATCTATTTTGTGAAGCGCACCAGTCCCTCCTGCAGCAAAGCACCCCCACAACATGATGCTTCCACCCCAGTGCTTCACGGTTGGGATGGTGTTCTTCGGCTTGCAAGCATCCCCCTTTTTCCTACAAACATAACGATGGTCATTATGGCCAAACAGTTCTATTTTTGTTTCATCAGACCAGAGGACATTTCTCCAAAAAGTATGATCTATGTCCCCATGTGCAGTTGCAAACAGTAGTCTGGATTTTTTTTATAGCGGTTTTGGAGCAGTGGCTTCTTCCTTGCTGAGCGTCCTTTCAGGTTATGTGAACATAGGACTCGTTTTACTGTGGATATAGGTACCTTTGTACCTATTTCCTCCAGCATGGTCCTTTGCTGTTGTTCTGGGATTGATTTGCACTTTTTGCACCAAAGTACGTTCATCTCTAGGAGACAGAATGTGTCTCCTTCCTGAGCGGTATGACAGCTGCATGGTCCCATGGTGTTTATACTCGCGTACTATTGTTTGTACAGATGAACGTGGTACCTTCAGGCGTTTGGAAATTGTTCCCAAGGATGAACCAGACTTGTGGAGGTCTACACATTTTTTTCTGAGGTCTTGGCTGATTTCTTTAGATTTTCCCATGATGTCAAGCAAAGAGGCACCGAGTTTGAAGGTAGGCCTTGAAATTCATCCACAGGTACACCTCCAATTGACTCAAATTATGTCAATTAGCCTATCAGAAGCTTCTAAAGCCATGACATCATTTTCTGGAATATTCCAAGCTGTTTAAAGGCACAGTCAGCTTAGTGTATGTAAACTTCTGACCCACTGGAATTGTGATACAGTGAATTATAAGTGAAATAATCTGTCTGTATATAATTGTTGGAAAAATGACTTGTGTCATGCACAAAGTAGATATCTTAACCGACTTGCCAAAACTATAGTTTGTTAATTAACAAGAAATTTGTGGAGTGGTTTTAATGACTCCAACCTAAGTGTATGTAAACTTCTGACTTCAACTGTACATACAATAATTAAGTTTAAAAGACTATAGCATGTTTTTTCTAAAGCGATGAAACATGAGAAAGTATGCACAATGAACCCCTCCAAACTACTGTACACATTATCTGGCATATCTCCTGTCTTTCTTTCCAGGGGTAAAGAAACACTATAAGCTTGGCAGAACTCACAGTGTAGAGGATGAGCACAGAGGAGAACTGGATGAGACTGTACAAGGCCATGTACTTGAAGAGACTGAATGATGTCACCAGAGAACACCGGCCCTCCCTGTGAGACAGAGGAAGAATCACCCTTGTTAAAAAGAATGACAACGGCACATATTATTTTTCCTTTGACATTACAGTACTCATTACTGTTGGATGTCAGGCTACTCTTGAACAGAGTGTGGTGTACTTACCGGATGAGTAGAGGCACACAGCTGATGTTGTCTGACTTGGAGGTGAAGGGAGAGGCCACGGATGCCTCTGCCTCTGACAGAGACACGCCTACGTCTGCGGCCCTTAGGGCTCCGCAGTCGTTGGCCCCGTCTCCGCACATGCCCACACGGTAGCTACACATTGAAGGAGAGAGGGTGAATGGGTGAGAACTTAGGACTATTCCCTTTTCACACTACCGAGCTGTGCCGAAGAGAGCCCAATCAATGGAAGAATCTGCCTGTCTGTCCATCTATCCTTTCATGTACCTTAATTTGCTACCGAGTTCCTTTGTGTCTTCCTCCTTTTCCCTATGCATGACTCTACCCTCCATCTCTCTCATTCTAGGCTGGTCTCTTCTTCCCTGACTGGTTTCCTCTGTTCTTTCCACCTCTGTTCCCCCTCTCTTACTTCAGTTTCTGCAGCTCTGTGACCAGCTGAGTCTTCTGTTCAGGGGCCATCCGTGCGTAGACCGTTCCCCGCATCAACACCTGAAAACACAACGCACTTATAATGCATTGTCTATTCTACACAATAACTGACCATTCAGAACCATTTCCCCAGTATGTGTTAAAACTATTCAGCTAACTGGGTGGCTGTTGAGTTGAGTGGACAATGGGAAGGTGGTCTCACCTTTGGCAGATACTCAGGGAAGTGGTCACACAGCGCGGAGAAGGACTTTCCATTGATGGCCAGGTGATAGTTGATAACACCCTGGTACAGACCCTGAGAAAGCAAGAGGCGGTGAACTGGAGTATTACAAACAGTACCTTTCATAATAGGTATGGCACAAGGCATAGGTCTGTCTCAAAATAAAATTATAACATGAAAGAACAGTGGGGTGGATCCTAACTTCCACTTCCTAAAATGTTTCACTTAGTCTCCCATTGACATCAATGCATGACTAGATTTCATTAAATTTTGTCAGCCGGTGAATGTCAAGCAAATAACTGCCGGTCTCACTGTAATTGACCGTTAATTAACATAAAAACATTTAGCATCTCCTGGCTTCCACACATAGCCTACAAGCCACCGATGCAGACGTTTGGAACATTTACATTTTAAAAAGTCTAATAAATCCATGTAATACAGCCTACACCATCACAATAAATCCATTACATATTTTAACAGGTCTAAAGAAACATGTTATGAAGAAAATGTAGTCTATTTCAGAAGAACAGAATATCATACTCTAAGTTGTCCTCATGTTAAGCCCTGATTTGGCTATGGCTACACTGGTTCCTTTAGCAGACACGATTTGCTTAGAATTCCGTGGCATTATTTTATAGTACGAAGAAAACAACTGAACATAGCTGAATAAAATAGAAAGGATATTCTTCAAACGATTTGAGGGAGAGAAACAGGCACTCCTATATGCTTAATTTAGTTATTTATGTAACTTTAGTTGTGATACAAATATTGTCCTATATGTTATGATTTTTTAATACATTCTAAGGCTGCATGATGCGACTAATGATGATTTGATGAAAGTTGCATAAAAGGCATGAGCTCTGCCTTTTGTTTATGCGCAGGCTGTACACACTTCATCAGTCTCTCATTCACAATTTTAAAAGCACTTGATAATGCCTCGAATTTCCCGGCTGCATCCCCTTTGGGCTCCCTAGCGGTCTAAGACACTGCATCTCAGTGCTAGAGTTATCACTACAGACCCTGTATCACAACCAGCCGTGATTGGGAGTCTCATAGGGCGGCGCACAATTGGCCCAGCGTCATCCAGGTTAAGGTTTGGCCAGGGTAGGCTGTCATTCTAAATAAGAATTTGTTCTTAACTGACTTGCCTAGTTAAATAGAGGTCAAATAAAAAATATATAATTGTGTGGCAGTAATGCCCACTAAGAAAAGCCATGCCTTCTACGGCCAGTGGCCATTGTGCCCTTGGGCTGAATATAATAATTCCCTTCTCCCGACTGTGTGCCGAAGCACCTCTAACTCACATGATTGGATCTTTCTCACAGGCTACAAGTGAAGCCTGACACATCGGGAAGGAAACCTATCCAATTCCGAGGTGCATATTGAAGATATTGGAAGAACTGTCCACATTTACTTTTTGTCAGCCCACAAGATGAGTAGGCCTAATGAACAGCAAAAGCATTAGCCTATGTCAATCTACTATCCTCCATTGTACAAAAGTTGACCAATTCTATTCTGTGCGAGAAATAAATATTTCAAACATAGTCTGGGACAGTTGTGGGATGGGATGGATCCCAAATTAATACAACCACTAGCATAAAAAAACTGTTTTAAGCAATGACCCTGACACAACAATTCAGAACGTTTAGCTCAAAATGTTGATAAACTATTAGGCCATTTCTTCACATTATAAGCACAGCAATGTGGACACGGCAGTAGGCTATAAGCACAAATGTTCAATTAGGTAGTGCATTTTTATGGTGAAAATAATCTTCCCCAAACTTGAAACTCACATGCTGCGTATGCATGCCAGTTAAGGCTCTACACACGTTGTAAAGCAGATTCATGTGTTTCATTTTAAGAAGTTATTTGGCCACTTTAGTTGTGATACAAACCTAATCAAAACGTATAGGCCAGGCAACATGAGGTGTGCAACGATGATTTGTAAAAGTCCAAAAAATAGTTATGCCTGTTTCTTGCCTTAAACTGGGCATATTTCCCAAGTGATATATATATATATATATAGTGATAGGCCAATATTGTTACCCATTAGATTATTTTTGATTTTATCTCATCTTTACACATACTAAATAATGTGTGTGAAATTCATTTTGATTTCGAATGAACGATTATCATGCACCTGTCTCAAAACAGGGGCAAAAAATACATGTCATCTATGCACTTAAATAGCAAATGGAGGATGCTTTCCCCGTGGTTAATTTTTATGCCAGCCAGATATCTTTACAACAGGAGTATAGCCTAAGCAATGTGCTTAATATTAGGAAAGTTTAGAAATAAATATAGTAGGCCTAACCTATAGAAAGCTTATGGGATCCTCCTATTTTTAATAGAGGCTATCACATTTTCTCATGCAATTGCATAGCCTATAGAAATGTTGCACAACAAGAGCTCATGGGCTCTCAATAAGTTTCTGATTACATTTGTATTGATGTCAGAGTGATTAAAGGGACAATAGAGTGCTGAGTGCCAGGCAGTTAGAAATTTTGGTAGGCTTCTAATGACTATCAGAAGCCTAATTATCGTGACTCAGCGGTCAAATGGAATTTGAATGTCATCATGACTCGTGACCGCCGGTGTGGCGGTAATACGGTCACCGTAACAGCCTTATGAATGACCAAGTGAAATTTGGACTTAAGTGGAAGTTACGAATCGCCCTAGCATGAGGTAAAGACAAACCTGAGTGTACATGTCTATGGAGCTCTGTGTAGCTGTGTCCTCCGTCCCTCCTTCCCCCAGGTGGAAGCGCAGTGAGGGCAGAGACTGGGCGGTCTGGGGGGTGGCGTGAACAAAAATCACCCTCTCGTTTGAGCCCAACATCCCACAGGTTCGAGCCACATTGACTGCAGTCAGAACGTTGTCACCTGTGAAGTAGGAAAGGAAATACTTGGACTACATGGCCTGCTGTGGGACATACTGTAATATTTTTGAGTGAGAGGATTGGACTTAAGAGTGTATGCCTTAGAGTGGGTTGCTCTGGAGGGCCATAGCATGTGCATGTTTTGTTCTAGCCCAGTGTCATGACTGTCCTGATCAGCTCAGGTTACAGGAGACCACAAACCTACAGATTATCTCTCAACCCCAACAGAGGAGGAGAGATCTAGGGGTCTGAAGATGTGGGGGGTTTTATGACCCCTCACACCCCTGGTAAATCTCAGGCCACAGACTAATTCCTTTGTCCTGTTACTATGGAGAACCAGCCTCAGAACATTAAACATGAAATAAAGGGACTTTGGAACAATGGTTTCCGTCAGCCACAATGGTGGTCATGACGATAGATGGAATATGAAAATGTATGTCATTTTTGTTATTAAAGGTTAATATTACGAAAACATTGAAACGTGAAGAGTTTTCCTAGTATATGTTTGATGTTTAAACATCGTACGTTGTGTGGAAAATGTCCAAATCAAAGGGAATGTTTTGGTAAAGATGAAATGTTAAGTTAGAGGTCTAAAATTGGATTTGAGTGAAATCTAGAACTTGCCCTCATTAACTTGGTACGCCCAGAGAATTGCCCTAAAGACGGTTACGCCCACTTCTGACCCAAGGGTAAAAAACCTGTGAGTAAAGAATTCACAGAGAAGACTACGTGACACAAGCTGCAGCCAAGGTCTACAAAGTCAACGAACCCAGAACGCAACACAAGTTTGAAGACAAAGATATCCTTTTCTACCCAAGCTACGGATGAGTAGCTGTGTCTAAGCGGGTGAATTCAAGTCAAACCACCTAGACTCCATCTCCCATCGAATCGTGGTATCTAAAAGGTTTCATTCCTATGCTGTGAGCTCTGAGCTACAGAGCTGTCTGTCCTCAGAAGACCCCTTCCAGAGCAAAGGGTGAGGGAACAGACTCCTAAGCCAAAAGGACACTGACATCGGGAGGACGATCAGAGAAGTGCGCAGTAGAAGTGCGTCATCGAGCAGCTGAACGGTCCCCTTAACGGTCCACGCAGAGCATCCTCGGAGACCTTCCCCACGTAATTACATCATTATATTCTGACCCATAAGAGCGACAGTTTGGTGCAAGGCTAGGGTTAGAATAAGCATAGCTGACAAATTCACCCAAATGTATATTTCTCTCGTGTACTTTCTTTTTTCTCTCTCTCTCTTCGAAATCCCCATTTTGGGTAACACGCGGCATAGTGTGTTGGCCCGTTATACTAAGTTCTAACCAATAGCATATAATGTGTTTTGTCTATGTGTATCTTTTATCATCATTTTAGCTTTTTAGTAAATAAATATTACACTAAGATTGGTGTGGTACGAACTCATTGGTGAGACCCGGGTCCGTGCAGATTCACGGGCTACATGGCGTTCAGAACGAGATTGGTAGAGGTAACTGGTTAATTAGCGGCTGTTGTAAAATCGATATTCTGATATTCTTTGAGTTAATCTGGGAAATAGAAACTCAATATAAACTAGTTTTCCCATGGTGCCCCAGGTTAATGAGTTAATAATTGCTTGATTCAGATAATCACACAATTAGAAACTTGTAATCATTCGATGAACAACAGTCGTCACATTAACTAATACAACGTCACGACACCAGCACTAACCCCGCCTGGGGGAAAAAAAATCCTGTACACTGCGGTCCTCTATGGCCATGACTGATATTTATAATAGTCAAATTATGTTTGGGTTACAAAGACAGAAAAGAGATATGCTATTCATACCAGTGACCATGACGGTACGAAGATGTGCCAATCTGAGGGTAGTGATGACCTCCGCACTCTCCGGCTTGACCAGATTCTTCATCACCAGCAGACCCAGGAACTGCATGTCTCGCTCTACCTCTCCCCTGTGGACACCAACACAGCTCCATCAACACCTACTGACGTGATAGTTCACCAGCGGAGCCATAGGCACAGGTTTAGAAGAATTCATTGAGGACTTGGGTAGTAGCTAGAAGGGACATAACCGCATTTGATGTTCTTCATAAAAATGTCCTACCGTTCAATGGTGCTCAAGTCAGTCTGCCCATACAGTGTTTTGTAGCCGAGAGCTAGCACCCTGAAGCCGTCACTTGCGAAAGTACGCAGGGTGTTTGAGAATTGTGCAGGCACTGCAAGTCACGGGTTAAAGAAAGACAGTAGAAGTAAACAATAACCAAAAAAAGACAGACTTAAAACACAATTACATCACAAACCAGTGCCAATGCTAATCTTACAGCAACTTATTCTTTCTGTGAAATATCTATTTCAATTCATAGCTCTCTTCACTCTGTCTCCCTCTCTCTTCCATACCGCTTTCTCTCAGGCAGAGGCTGGCCACCATCTCTGGGGCCCCTTTGATAAAGGCGAGGGACGACTGTCCCTCAGGATTCACCGTCACCACACTCATCCGCTGGAGGGACGAGGAGAAAGGGAAACGCTGCACGAGGGCCACCGCCTCGTGGATGGACTGATGGGACAGGAGAGAAGAAAAGCATGGTTAAACTCCCTGGCTTGAATCCTTCATCATAAGGCTTTCAAAACAGTGTTAAAGCCATTTCACAGATGTCATGATAACTGGAAGTCCATTTATGACAATGGCCTTAACACAAACCACTATCTACTGTAGGTCAGTGTTTCCCAAACACAGTCCAGGCTACCCCAAGGGGTGCACATTTAGGTTTTTTGCCCCAGCACTACACAGCTGATTCAAATAATCAACTCATCAAGCTTTGATTATTTGAATCAACTGTGTAGTGATAGGGCAAAAACCAAAATGTGCACCCCTTGGAGTCCCCAGGACCGAGTTTGGGAAAAGCTGATCTGGGTAAAGGGATTCAAGTGTACCCATTGACACAAACATTGCAGAGTTCCTATGAATAATGAATTAATAATCTGAGAAGAACCCAAGAACAAAGAAAACCTTGTCAGTAGATGGGGAAGGCTAGGTAGGTCACTATTAACCTTGTGAGCCAGACTCGAAGTCTGTCACTATGGAAACAGGCCCACATAGCACTATCTAGGCCTAGGGCTAACTTTTTCATAGTGCCAACCCCTTTGGTGTCCACAGATCTGGGCCGACAATAAAAGCTAAGAGCTTCTTCCACCACATTGATTGAATTCACTTATTCAATTCTTTCAGATCTGTGAACACCTCAGGGGCCATGACCACGTGGGATACTCACTACACTCTCAGATTGGAGCGGACAGGCAGGGGGTCGCATCACTGCCAGAACCCTGTGACCTCCGAACTCTGAGTCTAACGTTTTGTCATCTCCTGCAGGCTCCTCCAGCTCCTGGCAGGAAAAGTCAGTAAGTCACATACATGAAATACTCAGCCCCTATTGAAGAACTGACTTTGCACCTAGTACAAACACTCCATAAATATGGTTCTTGGTTTCTCAGTCTTACCCAGCCAGTAGACTCGATCATCTTGAGCTCTAGAGGGTCTCCCAGGGGTTGTCCCCCCAGCAAGGCCACAGAGTGGCAGCAGGCCATTGCAGAGAGCATGGGTCCCTGGGGCAGGAGGCGTGGGTCAGGGACCAGCTCAGAGAACCCAGCTCCACTACCCTCCATCACCCCCCACACATCCAGTCCCTCCTCAGTCAGAGTGCCTGTCTGAATAGAGAGGAATAGAGAGTGGAGACACACTTCCTTCTTCAAAATAGTTCTTCACCAGGGTCATGTTCAGTAGAGCGTAACGTAGCAGAGCGTTTTGCAAAGAAAAACAAAAACTCGGGTAGTAGCTCCGTTTCAAAATGTTTTCTCCTGTTGTGTGCTTACAGAACACGACCAAGATATGATTTCAACTGCTGTCAGTCCTCCTAGCTGCGTCCACCCCAAAACACACACACACACACTAGGGCATACTGGTTTGGGGCCTCACCTTGTCAAAGCAAAAGAGCGAGACCTTCCCAGAGATGTTGATGCGTGGGGGACTTATGCAGAAGACCCCTTCTCTCTTCAGACGACTCTGGGCGTAAATGGTACCGGTGGTGATAGCAGCAGGGAGGGCAGGGGGCACCACAATGGTCACAATATCCAGAGCCCGAATCACCAGCTCCCACCACGTGGTCTAGAGACACAATTACATTTTATTAAGAAATAATCCTCAGAGGGTCAAATATTTTTGCCCAGGTCCAAAATCACCACATTGTTGTTTGTTTATCTAATCAATTAGGGTGGAAATGAACTCATGGTATTAATAAGGTTGGTATGGCAAATACTTACGTTGGTTCTGCTTAGGATCACGATGCTGTATACTGTGCCACACAATGCTGAAACACAATTAAATATTGGTTCATGCTGAAATTACATGTTTACACAATACAAGGGGCTAATTGGTAATACTTTTATACTTCTCAAAACTTGTCTAGCACCCATTTAAAATAATTCAAAAGTTACGACGTGCAACTCTACTGTGTGTCGGGGCTTACCTACACCGCCCAGGAAAAGCAAGAACTTAATAGCGTCTTGGTAGAAGCGGAAGTTGATAGGTTGGGGGTAGAGGATGGAGCTGACCAGGTCTCCCTTGGCTGTGAAGAACCCTGAGGGACAAAAACCAACAACATTGAGTGGAGGACAAACACAGTCCTTTTATAATGTAATATGGTGAGGTCTAATTATGTACAGTGCCTTGCGAAAGTATTCGCCCCCCTTGAACTTTGCGACCTTTTGCCACATTTCAGGCTTCAAACATAAAGATATAAAACTGTATTTTTTTGTGAAGAATCAACAACAAGTGGGACACAATCATGAAGTGGAACGATTTCTTTTCTCATTTTGCCTGTCATAGTTGAAGTGTACCTATGATGAAAATTACAGGCCTCATCTTTTTAAGTGGGAGAACTTGCACAATTGGTGGCTGACTAAATACTTTTTTGCCCCACTGTACATACAGTGCCAGTCAAAAGTTCAGACACACCTACTCATTCAAGGATTTTTCTTCATTTTTACTATTTTCTACTAGAATAATAGTGAAGACATAAAAACTATGAAATGACACATATGGAATCATGTAGTAACCAAAAAAGTGTTAACTGATCGCCACCCAGTCATCAAGGCAAAGGGTGGCTACTCTGCATGTGATGGTCCCACCATGAAGCATGGAGGAGGTTTGATGGTGCTTTGCTGGTGACACTGTCAGGGATTTATTTAGAATTTAAGGCACACTTAACCACTATGGCTACCACAGCATTCTGCAGCGATACGCCTTCCCATCTGGTTTGCACTTAGTGGGACTATCATTTGTTTTTCAACAGGACAATGACCCAACTCACCTCCAGGCTGTGTAAGGGCTATTTGACCAAGAAGGAGAGTGATGGAGTGCTGCATCAGATGACCTGGCCTCCACAATCACCCAACCTCAACCCAATTGAGATGAGTTAGAGTGCAGAGTGAAGGAAAAGCAGCTATCAAGTGCTCAGCACATGTGGGAACTTGTTCAAGACTGTTGGAAAAGCATTCCAGGATTTTTTTTAAACCTTAATTTAACTAGGCGAGTCAGTTAAGAACAAATTCTTATTTACAATGACGGCCTACCCCGGCCAAACCCATCCCATACCCAGACAACATTGTGCCAATTCTGCGCCGCCCTATGGGACTCCAGATCAGTTGTGATGCAGCCCGGGATCGAACCCGGGTCTGTAGTGACACATCTAACACTTTGATGCAGTGCCTTAGACAGTTGCTCCACTCAGGATCGCCACTCAGTCGTCAAGGCAAAGGGTGGCTACTTCGAAGAATCCCAAATATATTTACATTTGTTTAACACTTTTTTGGTTACTTCATAATGCCATATGTGTTATTTCATAGTTTTGATGTCTTCACTATTATTTTACAATATAGAAAATAGTAAAAATAAAGAAAAACCCTTGAATGAGTAGTTGTGTCCAAACTTTTGACTGATACTGTACATACATACATACATACATGCATACATACATACATACATACATACATACATACATACATACATACATACATACACATACATACATACATACACTGTACATATTGTAACGGTTTTGACTTGAGGTTATTATTTATAGGGGTGCCAGGTAGGTTGTGCCTACCAGAGAAAACATTGGTTTCTCCTTTTAGTTTGGGTGGGAATGAGTCCCATCTGGTCCGTCAAGTCTACACCAATACAAAGGACTCATGTAAAAGTCAGGATGGAAATAAACTTTTCATAAACCCTTAAAACATTGGAAAGAACTTCCAAAACAACTATTCTTTTGAGTGGGTTGTATTAACAACAACAATGATTACGCACACATATAATATAACACAATGATTTCTGGTTCCTCCAGAAATGTCCTGTACCTCGGGCCTAAAAAGAGTCCAGCCCGGTAAAGGAGTTCAGTGAACTCAAGTGACTTTTGTCACGCAATGTTTGTCCGTTCATTCCGTGTAGCGTAAACCCAGTATTAAACATACAATCAATATAACAATTATTTTACCACAGAACTTTAAAGCGTATCAACTCTTAATTAAGTCATCAACTACAACTAACTACATAAATCACAGTATACATCACATCCAAACAAATGAAATACCGTATACAAAAAGGTGGTAGTCAGTCGGTCAGTCAGACAATCCAATCCGCCAATAGATCTCCAGCGGAGAAAGGCCACGAAGAACGGAGAGGTGTAGTCCAGGGACCCAAAGAGTGGATCCGATCCTGGGTAAACTCTCTTAGGCTACAAAACACACGTTTAACGGCAACAAAACAAACGGAATAGCGAAGCTTCGGAACTGAGGGTTGAACACATCCTCATGCACGTCTCCATCACAACCCCACTTTCGCGCAGCTGATGCTGGCTATTTAATTGGGAATTAAAGGGAAAGTGCCCTATTGGAAGGAGCTGCACTGAGACGGTTCAGAAAAATTCAGGGCCGTCACACACCCCCTCCCCTGGAAAAAGCCGACCATTGCCCTGGAAGGAACATCTTGGTCGGGGAAACCGAGAAAGGTCTCATCACTTTCCTCTACAAAAATATTCATTACTTTTTGGAGCTCACGCTCCTCAGCTGAGGGGTCACAGGCCTTAAGGTGCGAGACTTCTGGGTCTGGGAATCCGAGAAAAGTCTCCTCACTTTCCTCTTCAAAGATATCCAGGACCTTGCGGCGCTCAATCGCTTCCAATTCCTCAGCCGAGGGGTAACAGGCCTTAAGGCGTGAGACATGAACAACGCGCATATCTTCACCTGTGTCCTCTTTCACCACTCGGTAGTTCAAAGGGCCCATCTGCTCCACAATCCTATATGGTCCTTGCCATTTAGGAGCGAGCTTGGCCGAGAAGAATTGTTCAGCTTTCGAGTAAGGATGAGAGCGAAGCCACACCCGATCACGAAGCTGGAACTGCATGTCTCGTCTGTTCTTATCATAATTTCTCTTCTGCTTGAGTCGAGCCTGGATCATGTTCTTTGAGACAAGAGCTCTCAAGTCATGGAGATGGACTACCTGGTCATAGCAAGCAGCGTCTGGAGTAAGCTGCTGGGGCTGTAGCACCATATCCAAGGGTCCTCGGAGAGGACGACTTAGGTTCAGCTCTGCAGGTGTGACTCCAGTGGACTCTTGCACAGCAGAATTCAGGGCAAATCGAAACTCGTGAAGGTGCTTGTCCCAGTGTTTGTGCTGGGTCCCTACATAGGAAGCAATCATTGTCTTCAAGGTTCGATTTACTCTCTCAGTGAGATTGGTCTGTGGGTGATAGGCCGTGGTCAACTTCTGTCTCAGGTTCCATCTTTGGCAGGTCTCCTCAAAGAGATCAGAGACAAATTGGGAACCTCGATCAGACAGGATATAATCAGGCACTCCCCAGCGAGTCAGGATCTCTTTCGTAAGGATGTTAGAGACGGTCCTTGCTGTGGCCTGACGCAGGGAAAAGAGCTCCACCCACTTTGAATAATAATCAACAAAAACAAGCATGTACACATTCTGATTGGAGCTTCTAGGAAATGGACCCATCAAATCCACTCCTAACATTTCCCAAGGTCGGGTAACCACCGTTTGCTGCAACTTGCCAGCAGGCTTTCTACCTTCTGGTTTGTACATTTGACAAACCTGACAATTTTGGATGTGTGACTTCACATCCATGCTCAGATGTGGCCAGTAGAGTAACGCTTGCAACCGCTTGTAGGTTTTGAACCTGCCCAAATGACCAGCTAATGGGTCTTCATGGAAATGTTGAAGCAGTTGTAGGCGTAGAGTTTCCGGTATGTACATTTGGTAGAGTGTTCTGTGAGGTAGTTGTACGACTCGGTAGACTTTATCTTCAATGATGGTCAGCTTTGTGGTAGGATTGACCATCTTTTCTCCATCTTCCAGGATAGTCTGGTACAAAGCCTGTACTTCTGGATCATCCTGTTGGGCTTTCCATATGGCCTCATCAGAGATGGGAAAGTCCGTTTTGGGCGAGTCTCGACTGCTTGACAGGACAGTAGCACATGTAAGATGAGGGACACCGTTATCACAAGCAGGAGCTCTGGACAAGGCATCTGGAACAGTGTTGTATTTTCCTTTCCTGTATTCTACTGCAAATGTGAACTCTTGCAACCGTAGAGCCCATCTTATGAGTCTGGTGCTTGGTTTGTTGGTCTTGAACACCCACACAAGGGAGGAATGGTCAGTGACCACAGTGAAGTGTCTTCCTCCAAGTAGTACCTCCACTTTTCCAAAGCCCAGACAACTGCAAGGCACTCTTGCTCGGTTGTGGAGTAGTTCCGTTCTGCTCCATTCAATGTCCGACTGGCGAACGCTAGCACTTCTTCAGTGCCAAGTCCAGTCTGTTGGACTAGGACAGCACCAAGTCCAACATCACTTGCATCAGTGTAAACAACAAAAGGGCAATCAAAGTTGGGATGACCTAAAATGGGAGGTGTGACGAGATGTCGTTTCAGGGTTTCGAAGGAAGTCTGGCACTCTGCCGTCCATTGGAATTTCGCTCCTTTTCGCTTCAACGCGTTGAGGGGTTCTGCCACCTGGGAGAAGTTCGACACAAACCGATGGTACCATCCAGCCATACCAAGGAACCGTTGAAGGGCCTTGAGTGTGGTTGGCACAGGGAAGTCTTGTACAGCCTTTGTCTTTTCAGGATCCACATGAATGCCGTCGAAAGACACAATATGGCCAAGGAACTTCAGGGAGGTTTGGCAGAAGTTGCTCTTCTTCATATTTAAGGTCAGACCAGCTTCTCTTAGCTTGTCCAACACTGCTTGAAGATCTTGAAAGTGTCTTTCTCTGTTCTGAGAGTAGATAATTATATCGTCCAGGTAGACGAAACAGATCTTCCCTTTGAGCTCACCTAACGCAATCTCCATGAGTCTTTGGAAAGTGGCAGGGGCATTCTTTAATCCAAAGGGCATCACCTTAAAGGAAAACAAGCCCTCAGCACAGACAAAAGCAGTCTTGTCCTTGCTTTCCTGGTCCATCTCAACCTGCCAATAACCACTATTGAGGTCAAGGGTAGTGAACACAACAGCGCCAGACAATGACTCCAGGATCTCGTGGATGGTGGGAAGAGGATAGGCATCAGTCTGGGAAACATTGTTGGTCTTCCTATAGTCCACACAAAATCTAAGACCACCAGTCTTTTTTGGGATGAGGACAACAGGAGCAGCCCAGGGAGAGGAGGAACGTTCTATTATATCTTGTGTTAACATATCATTAATGAGTCCCTTTTGGATGATTAGCTTCGCTGGGGACAAACGATATGGCTTTTGCTTGATCGGCATTTCCTGTGTAAGGAATATTTTGTGCTTCAGGAGCCTGGTGCGTCCCAGCTTTGAAGTACATACATCAGCATTATTCTGCAGCTGTTCCAACAGCCTTAACTCCTCTGGCTGTTCCAGCTGAGCTCTTCTCACAGCCTGTAAAAGGAGATCGTCAGAAGGATTATCGAGGGTTAGTGATACCGGAGCAATGGCAGAGAAGACTGCCACATTTGAACCCCAATCATGTAACTTCATAGCTTCTGATTGGAAGAAATGCTTCTCGCTCGGATTGTATGGAAACCAGTAGCAATTGTGTGCGATATCAATCTGGACACCACTGAAGTACATGAAATCAATTCCCAACACGACAGGAAAAGCAAGGTTCCTGGTTTGTAGGATAACAGAAGGAATCATATAGGAGCGGTTACACAGGCGGAACTCTACCTCACTCCATCCAAGTGGTTGTCTAGCCTCACCATCAGCCAGATAGAGTGGACCTTCTGTCCACGGCTTCAAGTTGTATTGTGGACCGTTAACCTCCTTCCACAGTTTCTCATTGAGCAGTGTGTAGGATGACCCGGTATCCAAGATGGCTCTTCCTGTCCATGGGCCTATGGACAGGGGTAACACCAGTTGGTGCGGTATGAACTGAAAGGAAGGGGATGTCGATGTGGGGGCGTAGGCAGTGACTCTTGGGGTTTCAGCTCTGGTTAAAGCACCCAGAGAAGGATGGTCATTGCTGCGAAGAGAGTTAGGTGTGTTGGCCTGTTGTGATTTGTGGTTTCTGGAAGGGTTTACTTGATACGGTCTTGGACATGTAGCTGAAGAATGTCCCTTTTGGCTACATCTCCAACAAAACATGAGAGGGGTCTTGGCTGGAGACTCTGGCTGTTGTTGATAGTCTGTCTTGGGTGTCTGTTTCTTTCTCTGGTCATATTGCTGTTGGCATTCTCTGTCCTTCTCAAACTGATGTCCCAAGCGAACCAGTCCATCGACAGTGGTGACTCGTTCTCGGAGTTGACTGGCTAGTAGTGGGTTGATGTTCTTCAAGATCAATTTAATGACCTCTTCCTCCTCAATGCCAGGTTTCCACCTTCTGCACAGGGAGTGGTAACCGTATGCAAAGTCACGGATACTCTCTTTCTCTCCTTGTACTCGATTTCTGACTCTGTCTGCCAATTCATCTGTGTAGTCCTCAGATCGAAATGCAGAGGAAAACTTGGCCTCAAAGTCAGCCCAGGAGGTAGTGGTGAGACGTGCCACATCCCACCAGTCTCGAGCTGTCCCATGCAACACATTCCTCAATGTGGCAAGGAGTTCTTCGTCAGCCAGGGGATTGAGTGCAAGAAAGTCACGACATCTTTCTAGATACATTAGCGGATCAGGACTGTCATCTTTTTTCCCAAAGGTGGGAAATTGCAATTTAATGGGCATCGCCCCCACATGACGTCTACTCAAATCACCATGAACAAACGAGCTAGGAGGGATTGAGGAAGTAGAGGGGGAGGGCGTTATCGGACAATGAAAATGAACACCAGGATGCATGGTGGATTGCATCCTGCAAGGGGTGGCTGCAGCATGGCTTGGTCTTGGCTGTTCAGAGGTGCCAGCTTGGCCCTCAGTGGTCTGAACTGAAGTGGACACCAGGGAAACTCTGTGTAAGGAGTTGTGCCTAATGGAGGCCATGTCCACAGACACGTCATCCAACATTTTAACACAATTAGAGAGCTCTGTCTGCAAGTGGTCTACAGTGTTAACCATGGGAGAAAAAACTGAATTAACGTCCTTGAGGACCTCAGTGTGGTGATGTTGCAGGCGCCATTGGAGAGTGGCAGTGAGTTGGTTTCGTTGGTAGTCAAACTGCCTGTCCATGGCACCAGTCATTTCCCGTCTTCCACTCTCACTGAGCTCTGTCAGCGTGTGGGTTAGAGTGCTCAGTGAGTTTCTGAATTCCATGGCACTCTGTTGTTGCTCTTCCCTCAGACATTTGAATTTATGGTGGATAAGAGTTTGGAGATGTTGTTGAGTCCGACGAATATCAAGGATGTCACCTTGAAGTTGTAAGACTACAACCTCTGGAGATAAACCAGACAATGGAGGAAGGTTGGGTGTCAGAGGGAGGACTAGCTCAGTACTTCCACACAGATCCATGTCAATAAGTGAGTAACTGGTTAGACCTCCTGTGGCCTGTGGCTCAGACCGAGCATTCAGATTCCCATGGCTCTGGCCCAAATCAACTCCATTATCTCCATTCACATTATGATTTGTGTTGTCAGCTTGATGGTCAGAATGGCCCTGTGTATTCCCATTGACAGGTATTACATGGATGAGCACCTTATCTTGGGGTGAATCCATTGTTTTAATTCCACAAAAAATATTTGCTTTGGTTAGTTCTCAATGTTGAGCTGTCCCATCTGGGGTGCCATTTTTTATGTAACGGTTTTGACTTGGTTATTATTTATAGGGGTGCCAGGTAGGTTGTGCCTACCAGAGAAAACATTGGTTTCTCCTTTTAGTTTGGGTGGGAATGAGTCCCATCTGGTCCGTCAAGTCTACACCAATACAAAGGACTCATGTAAAAGTTAGGATGGAAATAAACTTTTCATAAACCCTTAAAACATTGGAAAGAACTTCCAAAACAACTATTCTTTTGCGTGGGTTGTATTAACAACAACAAGGATTACGCACACATATAATATAACACAATGAGTTCTGGTTCCTCCAGAAATGTCCTGTACCTCGGGCCTAAAAAGAGTCCAGCCCGGTAAAGGAGTTCAGTGAACTCAAGTGACTTTTGTCACGCAATGTTTGTCCGTTTATTCCGTGTAGCGTAAACCCAGTATTAAACATACAATCAATATAACAATTATTTTACCACAGAACTTTAAAGCGTATCAACTCTTAATTAAGTTCTCAACTACAACTAACTACATAAATCACAGTATACATCACATCCAAACAAATGAAATACCGTATACAAAAAGGTGGTTGTCAGTCGGTCAGTCAGACAATCCAATCCGCCAATAGATCTCCAGCGGAGAAAGGTCACGAAGAACGGAGAGGTGTAGTCCAGGGACCCAAAGAGTGGATCCGATCCTGGGTAAACTCTCTTAGGCTACAAAACACACGTTTAACGGCAACAAAACAAACGGAATAGCGAAGCTTCGGAACTGAGGGTTGAACACATCCTCATGCACGTCTCCATCACAACCCCACTTTCGCGCAGCTGATGCTGGCTATTTAATTGGGAATTAAAGGGAAAGTGCCCTATTGGAAGGAGCTGCACTGAGACGGTTCAGAAAAATTCAGGGCCGTCACAATATGCATGATTTAATTGTCTGTTGTTTGACCTTTCATATTGGTAGTGTAAAAGTATCCGTCTCACCTGTGCTTGTGACCACGGCAATGGCCCCGCCCCTTCCTGGCCGGCCCCCTTTGGCCTGGATGCACTGCGTGCCGCAGAAGAGGGTGTGTCTGCGCTGGGTCTCAGGGCTGTAACGCCCCCCAGCAGCCGGCAGCGGGGTCTTCATCACAGGGACACTCTCACCTAGAGGTAAGGCAGGTGGCTATTACAATGGATTCACATTGCTCACTACTAAGAGCTTCAAAAGGTTCAACAATCAACGGAGGAGACATTTAACGAGTTGATCATTGGCAAGTTCAACTAGACATTTTGTGACGAGAGTTGAGAAAGTTTCAACTTAATGCACATTTCAGCCAGACCTCAGTGTAGTTCATGACTGAAGTCATTTTGTGATCGAGTTCTGTTTGGCCTCACCGGTTAGCATACTCTCGTTGACCATGCACTCCCCGGCCAGCAGAGCAGCGTCGCAGGGCAGCAGCAGCCCCTCCTGAGGGATCAGCACACAGTCCCCCGGGACCAGCTCCACAGAGCTCAAACTGTCCTCCTCTGAAAGACAGGGCCAGGGCATCAATTGGCTCCTACTACAGCAGAGGATGCAGACTTTTGTTTTGGGGATTTGCGTGTATTGTTTGGTATTACTGCACTGTTGGAGATAGGAACATAAGCATTTCGCTAAACCCACGATAACATCTGCTTAAAATGTGTACGCTGGCTGTGGAAGTCAAAAATGGAGGGAAAGCTCACCCCCGGAGCTTCTGCGCACGGTAACATTGGTTATCTGCTGAGCCATGCTACGGATTGTGTTGCTTTGCTGTGGAACCACAGAATCGACAATTCAGTGGTGAACATGTAGACAGCTAGATGATAGTCTGCCCTATAACAGGCAATAGGAAAATATGAATATAAAAAGGAGTGTTGCATAATGTATCACCCACTATAACAGAACCATAACAATCTCAAAAATACCTATTTGTACATTTATCTGAAAGCTTTCATGGGACCACAGAAGACATGGGAGGAGCCTCCTGGTGTCACTCACCTTGCGGATCTCGTAGAGAGACACACATATGGAGATAAGGGAGATGATGACGATGCAAGCAGCATAGTAGTAGTAACTATCAGTCAGCCACAAAGCAATGCTGAACACCTGGAACACGTAGAATGGGTTGAGCACCTACAGAGATGGAGGGAGGGAGAATAGAGGGATGGATGGAGAAAGAGAGAGAGGGGTACAGAGTGAGCAGGCCTTAAACCTGTATTATTGTATGTAACTGTTGGTAGATGAAAGTTTACGTGCAACAATGAGACCTTAAGCCTAAGTTTCATGATTCGGCTTTTGTGAATGTATATTTCCTTTATGAATATAAACAAGTGCACCACTGCAAATGGTCAGTAAATCTAGTCCTGTACATGTAAATCAATGAGAAAACGTCAATCGTTGTTCAAGCCAATAACCTCCTCAATCAGTAGTCGCATGAAGGACTTCACAGGCACATCGATGAGATTGGTCCCATAGACCTTCCTCCTGAAAGATGGAGAGAACTGGAGTCAGACACTGGATGAGGCAGCAAGGGGGGGGGTGAAGTGTGTGGAAATTAAAGTATGTTTGACGTGAGCGTTTGAGGTAAGCCTTCAAAAAGAGCTAGGTCCAAGAGAGGACCCTTGAGGAAAGGGTGTGATACTATAATGTGGAGCAGTGTACCTGGTGTTCTGCTCTAGGCGACTCAGGCCCTCCCGGAAACGATAAATGTCGGCACATGTCCAGTCCTCATTGAGGACACTGTGGAGGAAGAGGCAACTGTCTTTACATCAACATTTTATGTATGTATATATATATATATATATATATATATACACACACATACATAAACATAAAATGTATATATATATAAATATAAATAAATAATTGCCACTGACTCTAGCCCACACCTGTTTACACCCCCATACAGTACCTAACACGACAGAAGGCTCCCTTCCTGGCCATCCATACGTAGCGCAGCCCCTCAAACAGGTAGTAATGCAGCAGCGGTACCTGAAAGCCATTCAGGATGCATAAAAGCTGCAGACTTCTCTAGCCATTGGCTCTCTAGCTGCACCTTCAATACAATTTAATTCAATTCAACTTTGTTCATACAACTTTACTACCCCTTCCTTACCTCCTCTTTGTGTAGCTGGACAGTATCTCTCCAGTCTGAACTGTCCTCCGCCTCACTCCCTGCCGACTCCAAACTACCGAGAGCACAAGGAGAAACACTACATCAGAAGTCAGGACGAGCAACATGAGTTGTTACAGAGCAACAGATTCAACTACATACAGGAGTCATTGTACAGGAGTCAGTGCATTCCAGCTGACCAATATCCAAACACTGAACATTTGAAAATGGCAGTGTTTTTTTATGGTAGCACTGACAGAGCAATTCTATTATGGCTAATAATATGGAAAATCTTTCATGTCAACATACAACAGATGGTCTGATGATAAAGACGTATATCTAACCTGCCCTCCTCCAGCTCTTCTGTGAGGACCTCCACGACATACTGCTGTCCGAAACTGTCCTGAGAGAAGATCAAGAATAAAACCATTAACTCAAGTGCTGCTTCCCAAACTACCAAAAAACACTGAATCATGACAATGACATTACCCTCAGAAGCAGAATATTGGCGAAGGCCAGGGGACAGGAGTTGCAGCGAGCAAGGACCCCTAGACGAGGGCGCCAGCGAAACAGCACCAGCAACAGACCCAGGGACAACACGGACCCAATGTGACACAGCCAGACACGCCAGCGCACCCATCTGAACCCCTGGACATCCTGACACACAGACAGAGAGAGCAATCAGATTAGATGTCATTCATTCAAAAGCAGCACATTGATTTCCAGCTGTCATTTTGCATTGCAGACAAGTTGATATGGAACCCATTGTTTAGCTTGCAGCACAAAATTAAAGGCTCCTACCATGTGTGTTTCGGGTTTGCAGTGGGGTTCTCTCCTTGGACTAGGGGAGCAGAACCCTCCCGGTGGCTCCTCCTCCGGACAACCTGTGGAACAGGCTTGAGGTTAGTCAACAGACACAGTCAACAAAGTGACGCCACTGCAAACACAACATAACACTGCACTGCATGTACACACCCATTATGTTAACATTAACAAGGCACACATAAGCTGTAAAAGTCACCAATGTCACACACAGCTCACATGAAAGAAAGGCAAATGTATTACACTAGCAGTATGAATGAATGAACCAATTGGGAATCAGTGTAGGGGGTCCATTCCACTTTTCATTCAATCAGCTCAAGTAGGTGAATGTAAACAAAATGTATTAATAGAAAAATTCTTATATATCGGTGTAATCCTTCATTTACACATTAATTGACACGGGTGGGCATATGATTGATGTGGCCTAGATACTCAAACAAATAAGAGGGTGTTGTTCCATGCCTAGTTTCAAATACAGTAGGGTTGATCTATTTAGTTCTACAAGTTAACAAACTCAATTTTTCAAAATAAAGCTTTTGTAATAAAACAAGGAAGACCAAGGGGTTACAATACTTATTCAGGTTATAGAACAGACATTTTTGGGGGGCAAATATTCAGTTAATAAACTATACAGTTACAGTGGATAGCCTAAAATGAGTTAAATCTATCCAACTCGTGCTTGCCTGCACAATGTTAAGGTCTATACACAGCGAAAATAGGATATTTGATAAGCCAACACTAGCCTAGATATTATCATTACCAGTTTATACCAGAAAAAGTAATCTGACAACAGATATATTATTCCCTTGGAAAGACAAGACCCTTCTCCCCTCTCTCTCACTTCAGCAGCTACGACCGGTAAACGATGAAAAAGAGACCCGTCTGAATAGATCACCATAAGTGCGGTCGAGGTGAGGGTAAAACTAATTTCATCGACTCGAATATCCTATCGAAATAAATAATATATTAACAGAAATGTTGACAATCTTGAAGATGTTTTGGCTTCCGGGTATACACGTATCAGTAACCTGTTTTAGTTACGATGTAAATATCATCACAGATGTTGGCTTTCTATTTATTTGAAATATCAACGAAAGTAGTACTTACCTTATTTATCTGCTCATAATTATATCCGAAACTGTGATTAGAGTAGTTGGCAATGCTATTTTTGCGTCGCGTGTCAAAAGCGCACCTGTGTTTACCTGTCTACGTAGCAATGCTCCGATACGCATGTCTGTCCAGTTTCACTGTCGAGTTCCGCTACCATTCATTATGGCCGACACACTAATAATAACATGTAGGCCTACGCATACTGTATTTCCCTCGTTCATTTCAAATTATTTGATTTGTAATACTGGCACACAGTAGTGGCTTCAACTTCTGAGGTCCTATCAGGTGCCACACACATGGGTATTAGCCTGTCTGGGAAAGTATTGAATTAATTGTCATCTGATTGATTCCTTTGAGAAAGATTTATGGAATGATATTGCATTATTAGGCTACATTGCTTTTATATAGAAACAAAGTCACTATGTGTGGGCTAATATACATTTGTCATCATATTAATACTGCCAATATCTGGAATCGCCTTCACAATGACCACTTTGTTTCCATACACACCACTTTTGGCTAGCTCCCAAACTTGTTTATAGGGAACTTGAAAGGAGCATACCACCCTGCATCCCACTGCTGGCTTGCTTTGGAAGCTAAGCAGGGTTGGTCCTGGTTGGTCCCTGGATGGGAGACCAGATGCTGCTGGAAGTGGTGTTGGAGGGCCAGTAGGAGGCACTCTTTCCTCTAGTCTTAAAAAATTTCCCAGGGCAGTGATTGGGGACATTTCCCTGTGTAGGGTGCTGTCTTTCGGATGGGATGTTAACAGGTGTCCTGACTCTTTGCGGTCACTGAAAAATCCCATGGCACTTATTGTAAGAGTAGTGGTGTTAACCCCAGTGTCCTGGCTAAATTCCCAGCCTGGCCCTCATAAGGTCACCTAATCATCCCCAGTTTACAATTGGCACATTCATCCCCTGTAACTATTCCCCAGGTTGTTGCTGGAATGTGTTCTCAGTCAACTAAAATAAAAGGGCTTGTGGTGGTGCTCTTAGAGCTGATGTTTTTGTTGGTGCAGAAACCACAGCGTAGTAGTATTTTCTTATAAAACCACATTCCTTTAAGGATTTTACAGAGCGGAAACTGCAACTCAACGGGCTGACTGACATAAAGCAATAGGCCTCTTGGTGCCAGTGTAGGCTAATGTAGTAATATTAGTTTCATTCAAAACATATGAAGCCCAAACCAGTCCCTATAAACTAGAGTTCTCCTGGCTTCAAGTAACTATTCAATTGACATTGCACAAGAATCCTAAACATCTGGATCATGCTGCCTACAGTAGTTTCAGGGCTAACGCAAAGAGGAACTAGGCTATTCTGTTAAGTTTATTATAGTGTGTGTCATCTAGGTCAATGTTAACATAATCCTGTTCCTCCACACCATTGACTGAACCAATTAAAAGTTTGATATTTCGTTATATTTTATCTTACCATTGCTCATCTTTTCTTCAATAAAATGTTCACACTAAGTAGCTCACAATGAATGCCCCTAAGTTCCACTTCTTCAGTAAAACCTAATATGTTCATTTCCAGTTGAAGACACAGGAAATTATAGTGCTAAAAGTGACAGCACTGGGCAGAAATCTGAGCTCACGAGACCTACGAATACTGAGAGGTAAAACCAGTCATTCCTCCAAAGCCCTCAGCAAATGTTAAATCGGATACCATCTCTATCTCCCACACCCAGGAACTCGTAAATCCAGGGTAAGAGAAAAAAATGCTCCTTGCATAAGACTAGGCCCAACTGCTGAGGGTGGTTTTATTTGGCGCCTCAAGTTGTTTTGTTGTTGAATTTTCATTGTTGGACATAAAATGAAATTTCAATCTATCAAATATATTTATAAAGCCCTTTTTACAGAAACCCAGTCTAAAACCCCAAAGCAGCAAGCAATGCAGATGTAGAAGCACGGTGGCTAGGAATAACTCCCTAGAAAGGCAGGAACCCAGCAAAGAAATCTAGAGAGGAACCAGGCTCTGAGGGGTGGCCAGTCCTCTTCTGGCTTTGACGAGTGGAGAATATAAGAGTACAGTGCCTTGCAAAAGTATTCATCCCCCTTGGCGTTTTTCATATTTGGTTGTGCTGCAACCTGTAATTTAAATCGATTTTTATTTGGATTTCATGTAATGGACATGTAATAGTGTAATAGTCCAAATTGGTGAAGTGAAATGAAAAAAAAAAAACTTGTTACAAAAACCCCACAGAAAACATGGTGCGTGCATATGTATTCACCCCCTTTGCTATGAAGCCCCTAAGATCTACATGTACGCCTGTTCTGAAAGGCCCCAGAGTCTGCAACATCACCAAGCAAGGGGCACCACCAAGCGAGCGGCACATGAAGACCAAGGAGCTCTCCAAACAGGTCAGGGACAAAGTTGTGGAGAAGTACAGATCAGGGTTGGGTTATAAAAAAATATCCAAAACTTTGAACATCCCACAGAGCACCATTAAATCCATTATTAAAAAATGGAAATAATATGGCACCACAACAAACCTGCCAAGAGAGGGCCATCCACCGAAACTCATGGACCAGGCAAGGAGGGCATTAATCAGAGAGGCAACAAAGAGACCAAAGATAACCCTGAAGGAGCTGCAAAGCTCTACAGCGGAGATTGGAGTATCTGTCCATAGGACCACTTTAAGCCGTACACTCCACAGAGTTGGTCTTTATGGAAGAGTGGCCAGAAGAGTGGCCGTTTAGTGTTCACCAAAAGGCATTTGGAAGACTCCCTAAACATATTGTTGGATTCGGGATAAACTTTGAACATTGAGATTAAATAATTGATAGATCAGAAGCATAGAATATAAGGAATGGAAGAGACTGGGTTTTATGTCAGAAGATGGCCGCCTCTCCTTCCAGTTCTCTGCTGCCAATGACTGGAACGAATTACAAAAATCTCAAACTGGAAACACTTATCTCCCTCACTAGCTTTAAGCACCAGCTGTCAGAGCAGCTCACATATTACTGCACCTGTACATAGCCCATGTATAATTTAGCCCAAACAACTACCTCTCCCCCAACTGTATTTATTTTGCTTCTTTGCACCCCATTATTTCTCTCTCTTATTTGCAAGTTCTTCCACTGCAAATCTACCATTCCAGTGTTTTACTTGCTATTTTGTATTTACTTCGCCACCATGGCCTTTTTTTGGCCTTTACCTCCATTATCTCACCTCATTTGCTCACATTGTATATAGACTTATTTTCTACTGTATTATTGACTGTATGTTTGTTTTACTCCATGTGTAACTCTATGTTGTTGTATGTGTCAAACTGCTTTGCTTTATCTTGGCCAGGTCACAATTGTAAATGAGAACTTGTTCTCAACTTGCCTACCTGGTTAAATAAAGGTGAAGTAAAATAAAATACATAAAATGTACTTTTGTCTTGTGCACGTGCTTTACAGTAGGTCAAAAGCAAACAAATATTGATTGCCACACAGAGACCTGGCAAAGTGTTGGTCAGTAACTTCCCTGCATGTGTGCTACTACCTCTGCCAAGAGGCTTAGGCTAATTGGCACAGGCTGTTCCCACAATCAATACACTGAGAGGGTTCAAGGAATCAGGACTAGATCATGATTCAGCCCTTACTGGAGAGGCATGGCTGGAGTTGTCACATGTTAGCAAATTCAGCTTGTGCTGTTGTAAACCATGTATCATGATCATTTCATCATGAGAGAAAGATTTAGTTGTGCATGCAGTTTTAAACATAATCATAATTCAATCAATCATAGTTCAATTTTGTTGAGCTAAATCCTATTCATTCCAAATTAATTAATTATTATAAAACTGATTGTGCCTTGACAGGTGAGTTGTCAGAAAGAGTTTTAAGCCGGCAACTCCCATAGCTAGACAACACAGAGGTAAACAACCTGCAGTGTCAGTTAGCTACAACTGTGTTCACAATAAATGGTTCAGCTACGGTTGCTACAGCTGGTCAACACCGACTTTGCACATTTCCCAAAAGCAAAATGTTGGATTAGTTTGTAGCTCAACACCAGTGTTTTCCAATACAAATACTGCAGAGAAGCATTCAGCTGCAGATTATAGGTGCCAACTCCGTGTGGTCTGCGAACCTCAAAACAGATGCGCTCAGGGTTTAGAAACTCTGTGGTGTCAGTGTGCTAGGCACTAGATCTGGTCCAGGGCGTTATATTAACCACGGTTGCTATTGCAGCTAGCTAGTACACGTCACTATTTTAGCTAGCTAGCATACAGTATCTAGCATTCTAGTTAACGTTAGTTAGTACCTAGCTTCGAATTCTAAATGTGACTTCACCACCACTTCTGTTGGTGAAAGTAACGCAAGAGTTTGCTAGTTACTAGCCGACTCAGCTCAACGATTTATGTTGGAGTTGAGCGGCGACTGGTGTGGGCGGAACTCTGACGTCATACAATTCCGTTTCTATCTGAAACTACTTTCAGCACCCAGAACAATGTCATGTGTAATTTCGGGCTATTTTTTGGGTGCTGAAATCATTAAAACAAATATTTTAAAAATGCATTTTATGTGACGTCTGCACTTCAGTCCGCCCACGCTAGGTACCGCTCAACTCCAACATAAATCGTTGAGTTTAATCGGCTAAATTTGGTAGCTACATACATTAACGTTAGATCCAATGTTCATTCCCCAAGCAGGATTGTCAGGGGGTGGCGTAACGGCCATACTGCAAAACTCACCAAGCGTGTCCATGCTTCCTTTAGTCATGATAATTTAGTAATCGATACCATAATTAGTTGCCAGTCATACAACTGGCAAAGTGATGTCTTTGACTAGCACAACAAGTACCCGATACTAGCGAAACCGTTATCTTCCGTTTTGCCTCTCTATCCCGTCATGTGACACCAAACGCATTTCTACGGAAGCCCACGAATAGTTTGACAATAATAAAGAGTTTATTCAACAACAAAAAGTTAATAAATAGGGGTTGGTATGCAATGGGGTTTGTTTTTGTTTATTTTGATCAGTAAGCATAGTGTATATAATCTGAAAATGACAGGGGAGATCTTTTCGGGGGCGTTGCCACCAAAATAGAGCCCCACACCTAGACATGAAATCAAATTTCGCCATACAATATTTACGAGATGTAACATACATTTTTCCCAACTCCATTCCCCATGTTTTGAAAACATACTTGCATTCTGAGTAGATCTTTGGCCCAAAAACTATTCTAACAGCCATTAACCAGATGAAGTATCAATCCTTTTAAAAATCAACTAAACCATTTCAGTTTCGTTCATGAAACCTATCAATGTGTTAATGGTAAATTAAGACATCTCCAAAGCCTGTTTTAATTCTACTTCCTTTATTGATAAGCATTTAAATAACATTTAACTGGTTTTCCTTAAAATATTATGTATATACATACAGTATATCCAATGAACAAACATCAAATTGTGGTCCAAAGCTCATCATCCCATAATGTGGTTATAAGGCTGCACAACATGGGTAGGCAACTAGAATCAGCTGTTGGCTGATTTTTGTAGAAGTGGATAGTCGGGGGTGCCGGAACAGAATTAAAAATAATTTATACACTGCAAATTGACCACAACTAAGCACCAAAAGAGATTGTATTTGAAATAGCAATATTTTCAGACCCTGATTACATTGAGACACGATCACATCTTTTTTTATTAATGGGAATACTTGAACAGATTTCCTAAACAAAACACATTTTTTGCTGAATTCCTGGTGGTTTTAGTATTTTTTTCTCCAAAAACTAAAATCCCCCCAAAATCTGGAATACTTGTAGGCCAGTACCTGGTGCCAACCTCTGCTGTACAATCTACACACACACTGAGTAATAAGCTCTATCACCACATCAAACATTACTTTTGTATGTATTTTTAGAAGAAGAAAAAAACATTTCTAGAAGGAGGAGCAGTTATTCCACTCTCACATATATAAAATCAGCAGTATCTTCTAGGCTGCCTGTATCTTTTTTCATGTGCGAAGCCTAATGAAAGGGACAGACACTGTTGAAAGGCTAATGTTTAATCGAAAATTCAGCATTAGAGTCATTACTAGTGGATTTCAAGTCTGGTGGTTATCCACAATGTTCACAGGGTTAATGACTTTCTCTTTATATGTTGCCATCATTTTCTTGATCTCAGCAATAGCCTTTCCTGGATTGAGTCCCTGTGGAATTAATACAAAATAAAAAGTAAATAAAGATGGAAAGATGAGTAACATGACAGAAAGGGATCGGCGATAACTACCTTTACACTGCATGAGTTGTATAAATGGTCTGAAGTCCACTGTGCTGAACTCTACACTAGTCTTATTACTGTATTTAGAAATGGTGGTTTGGTTTAGCAAATGAAGGCTAAACCAGATGCAGTCTATTCAGATGTTGAGTGTACCTTGGGGCATGTCTTAGTGCAGTTCATGATTGTGTGACAGCGGTAGAGAGAGAAGGGGTCCTGGAGCTTCGACAGTCGTTCCTCTGTGAACTCATCACGTGAATCAATCATCCAACGATAGGCCTGTTGAGGAAGGAAACACATTAATCAGATTAATTTACATAAAATGCTAATCTCTGGGTTGGAGATGCCAGACAAACTCATTAGGTGAATCAATCATCCAATTATATGCCTGTTGAAAATGCATTCACACGTCAGCTTTACTTTGTTTTCAGACAGACATCGGTTCTCCCTGTCAAAAAAATAAAAGCATAAAAAAACAGATTCCTATATTGACTAAAAACCCAATACATACCTGCATGAGGACAGCAGGGCCCAGATACTTATCTCCATTCCACCAGTAACTAGGGCAGCTGGTGCTACAGCAGGCACAGAGAATGCACTCATACAGACCGTCCTGGGAGAGGAGGACAATCCTAGATCAGATTTATTTTGCCAAGAAAACTCCTTGCGCTCTAACAATATAACATATGTTCAAATATACAAAGTGGTAAGTTGAAATGCCAGAAAGGTGTGGCAAAGTGTGGTTCACGTGTATAAAATTATTTCCTTCTCAAGGGCGAGACAAGGTTTCAATGCAGCAAATTAAATTGGTTCAACTGACTAGATTACGTCAACCCTACAAAATAGTACATTGTCCCTTTCTGATAGCTTAATCAAATGGGTATATGTACTTGTGTTTCAGACTAGACATGGAAATGACATATGATGAATTGATAGTATAGCTACTGAAATCTGCTGCCAATGGCCAGGGGATGAAATATGTACCAGCTTTTGCCTGTCTTCCACAGTCTGGTGGTACTGCTCCTTGCCCTCCTGAGACTCATCTTTCTTCTTCAGGAAGGGCTCAATGGACTTGTACTGGGCATAGAAATTACTCATGTCCTGTAGAGGCACACACAATACATGTACACCCTTAGTCAACAAAATATAGGCTACCACATGGTGACTAAACATTGCATTGTTTTATTCAGTGTTTGTCTTTTAGATTTGTTACTTTTTTGATGCAGCTATAATAATCAGTATTCATTTACTTCTAAATGTAACCATAATACTCACCGGCACCAGATCTTTGACAACGTACATGTGTGGGAGTGGGTAAATTTTGATTGGTTTGCTGGTATTGATGTCTATTTTGTTTAAGCAGGCCAGTGTGTTGCCTCCGTTGATGTTCATGGCACATGAGCCGCAGATACCTAAAGCAAGATGCATGTATATCACACCACTGAAAAGGACAACTCCACACCAAGGCTCATTTCATATTTCATGACGCTCTGTCATTGTAGAATAGGATACATATCTATAGGTCTATATTTTATGATTTCTACTTTCTACCTATAATGATGACACCCACTTTTCTCTCCACTCTGCAAATTGCTCTTCATGCCTTACCCTCTCTGCAGGAGCGTCTGAATGTGAGCGTGGGGTCCATCTCATTCTTGATTTTAATGAGGGCATCTAAAACCATGGGGCCACAGCTGTAATAGTAGGGAGAAGGATTTGTTAACAATGCAGATATTAAATCAATGAGAGCAATTCCATCAATGCAGACTATACGCCGACATTGATAGGTTTTAAACAACTGAAGACCCTTTCTGTCGTTGTACTTACTTGTTGAGGTCAATTTCATATGTCTGCATGCGTGGCTTATCCCCCATTGTGTCTGGGTCCCAGCGGTAGATCTGGAACTTCTTGATCCTGGGCTCAGATGCCGGGGCGGCTGCGGTCTGTGCATAGCGCACCATCTGGAGACGAGACATAGACAACGTGTATCAATGTAGGAGGAATTACATTTTTAAATTAGGCTTACATTGTTTTTGGTGTTAAATGCTGGTTTTAGTATCTAATACTACTCCCTATATATAGCCATGTTATTTGTACATGTTATTTTTATTCACTAATTACATTTTTTATTATATTTTTTAATCTTATCTTTAACTCTGCATTGTTGGAAAAGGTCCTGTAAGCATTTCACTGTTAGTCTACGAAGCATCTGACAAATAAAATTTGATTTGAATTTGATTCATACAGCTGTTTATGGGCTTTGCTTTGATATCAATAGATAGGCAAGACATGGGGTGAGTGAAAATATTCTACACCAGATTTACACAATAGATCAACTGAAATTAAAATGGATTTCAGTCGGAAATAAAAAATATCTACCGTATGTCAAAAAGACAGAGTTGTATATTCATATGGGGGTTTACGCTAAAGGAAAATATCTACTTTCATAACAAGGTAGACATTTCCCTCTAGCGGTAGGACATATGTACTGCTCTGAGTTGTTATATCACCTTCAATTTCAAGTTTCATAACTAACATTTTGTCCACAATACGTTCGATAAGGATAAATAAACCTTAAGTTAGTTAAGAGTAACGCTGTTCTTAAAAATAAAAACGAATTTATGAAAGAAAACAATTTAACGATTATATGAAAAAATCTAATCTGAAACACAATTTGCGCAACAGTCGTTCACAAAAGATGCATAGGCCTATAAACCTAACTGAAACATGCTCTATTTCAAAATCGATTAGGCAAATAATATTTCGTAACTGAATATATTATTATTTACTTTAACAAAGTTACTCAAATTAAAGAATAGCTTCTTTGATTTTTCTACTGTGCTTTACTCTGATGTAAGGTAAACCTCCAATTGACAACAGTTTGTGAGTTTTCTTTTTAGAGGAACTGTCTAGTAAACCATATGAACAACAGCATACTATTTGAAGCCATGCCATAAACCAGACATGGACCCATTGACAGCTAGTAAAAACACGTTGCATGGCCAGGCAGGCAGGTGGTCTACGACTACCCTATTGATAGGGGTCTACCTATCCCAGTCATAGGTATTTTCTTTCCATTCCCCAACTTTATTATTTTTCTCCTTTACTTACCACCATCGCCCCAGTGTTCCGTAATGCCACGGCGTTTCGGCCTAAAGAGGTGCACACGACCGACATGCTTATATTTCCAGGTTGAATATTCTAACCGATACAGCGCGGTGCCTGTTTATGTATCTTGTCGCTGTCCCGCCCCAAGCATGACGTCAGTTTATATCACGACTCAGGAGTAGCCTACTTACTGAAAGCTATGCGTGCACTGCAGGCTATTATGTCAGACTCTTTTACAACTCTCATTGCTTAGACGGGGTGTCGGTTATATACAGTGAGCTCCAAAAGTATTGGGACAGTAACACATTGTGTTGTTGTTGTTTTGGCTCTGTACTCCAGCACATTCCATTTGAAATGATACAATAACTGTGAGGTTAAAGTGCAGACTGTCAGCTTTAATATGAGGCTATTTTCATCCATATTGGATGAAGCGTAAAAATAAAATAAAAACTCAGGGTCACAACTTTCACTGGGGACATTCTGAAATGGCATGTCTTGGGGGTATGATATTTGTGCATCTGTAACTTGCTATAATTTCTAAACTGTTCAAATTAAAAAGATGACAGTCTGCACTTTAACCTCCTAGTCATTGTATAATTTCAAATCCAAAGTGCTGGAGAACAGTGCCAAAACAACAAAAATGTGTCTGTCCTAATACCTTGAGCTCACTGTAGAAGGTTATTATTGTCAGATATAATATATATGTCTTGCTAGCTGCATTCATTGTCAAATTTGAAATCACATAATTTAATCATGGGTAATGAAAATCTCTTGCATTGGTAACTTTGTTGAACTCTTGTGTTGTGCTTTAAGCATATAGCCTACACATGCATATACAATGTATACCAATGCAATTCTAAGACCACTGCGCCACTCGGGAGGCCCAGCATGGCTACCACAGCATTCTGCAGCGATATGCCATCCCATCTGGTTTGCGCTTAATGGGACTACCATTTGTTTTTCAACAGGACAATGACCCAACACACATCCAGGCTGTGTAAGGGCAATTTGATCAAGAAGGAGAGGGACGGAGTGCTGCATCAGATGACCTGGCCTCCACAATCACCCGACCTCAACCCAATTGAGATAGTTTGGGATGAGTTTGACCGCAGAGTGAAGGAAAAGCAGCCAACAAATGCTCAGCATATGTGGAAATTCCTTCAAGACTGTTGGAAAAGCATTCAAAGTGAAGCTGGTTGAGAGAAAGCCAAAAGTACGCAAAGCTGTCAGCAAGGCAAAGGGTGGCTACTTTGAAGAATCTCAAATATAAAATATATTTTGATTTGCTTTACACTTCTTTGGTTACTACATGAGTCCATGTGTTATTTCATAGTTTTGATGTCTTCACTGTTATTCTACAATGTAGAGAATAGTAAAAATAACTAAACTTTTGACTGGTACTGTACATATTCAGGTTATCGTGGATGTTTAAAGAGTCTGCGATTATGGACATCCTAAAATCTATATATCCCCTAATTCTTATTTATTGTATTATATTGGTGGTCACCACCATCACTTCATGTGTGTTGCTGTGCTCAGACAATTTCAGAATCTCTCCTCAAGAAGGTAGACCTATTCCACTTCCCCAGCCCAATGTGCCTAAATGGTTGACAATGTAATATGTGCCTTATTATAATATTTTCATTGGGATGAACTTAGTTGTATTACATGCGGTTGCATAACAACCATCTATCCATCTCATTGCATGGGCATGCTGTGCCCAAACCCCATGGCATACCATTTTGTCAACAGAGCCTACTTAAAGGATACCCATTACACTCTGGCTGGTCTGGAGAGAGCCATTGCCACACACCACCAGAGATAAGCATGAACATAGTGAACAGTGTGTATGTCATGGTTCCTCCTGGCACCATATTTCATGATTGTGTCCCTGTTAACATAAGTGTGCTTTTTGTGGTCCTTTTGCAGAAGCTTGAATTGTTTACTGTGTGCGTTCATTTCCTGAGTGAGTTTGAGAGTTTGTGTTTGCTGTTTTTTCAAGTCTACTGTGATCCGGCGGCTACCAAATCTTAGTAAAGTATTATGTTTATCCTTAACCACTGATTCCTCATCTGGTCTCTTCTCTGCACCTTGGTCCAACCTTACCACGTCACAGTGTAGGGTACAGTCTCAATGAAGGGCAAAGATACAGAAAGAGCAATAGTAATGGCATCTTTTTGTAGGCACTAACTCCGCTATGGTTCGTTGAACAAAGCTTATGGGAAAATGTAGTTTTTGGATAAACGCTGAAAATAAGGTCTGTGGTAAACAGTTTTCGGAAATCTTAAATGTTTAGTTCTATGATAATCTTAAAATCAGCTGAATTTGAGGATATGTAATCACGCACAAATATTTAATAATTCATAAAGGTCATGTTAACTGACTGATATCTCACAGAACAAAAAGGTATAACATGTCATAAGCCTGTGTTTATTCCCAAACCCTATTCTTTCTCCATTAATTTTGCCCATATGAATGGCTGAATGAACTAGAGGTAAATAATTTCATTGTTTTAGGACTACAAGCTTGTGAGCTCTATAATACGCGTATCTCAAGGATGAAACTAGTTCCAAAGGCTTGTTCATGTATGTGAAGTTATCCAAAGACGCTATGGCAAGCCATATATAGCCTAGATCTTTATCAGAACAAAGGTGTTCTTCATGGGGATGTTGTCTGTCCTTCCACTTGTTCAAGACACATTCCTGTCAATGTGTTCAAAGAGCATGTGTGACCTGCATCTAGACCACTGAGTGGCCGCATAGGCTTGAGGGACTGCGTACCCCAATAAGCAAAACATTTTAGTGGTCCCTCTCTTGACAGCAGCCAGAGAAATGTTTAAGTTTGAAAGTACATTTCCTGCAATTCTACACATTTTGCCATGGAATGTAGCGGGGGAAAAAACTATTTCAAAGCTAATTTCTTGCTATTCTACACATTTTGTCATAGGGTGGAGAGAAATGTTTGCAGTTTTGAATATGATATCTGAGTAAGAGTGACTAACAAAATCAATAGGGTCAGTAATTCCTCCTTGATTACTACCATGATTAAGTTTAGGTAGCAGGCCGCTAGACACATTTACCAATAAATAAATAAATAGCTGACATGGACTAATTGAGTGACTAACATAAAGAGAAAAACTGCTGATGTGCAATTTTGAAATTTGGTTGTGCCTCGTGCAACAGTAAAGTTGAGACCCCGGCTGAGACTAGTGTACATTAATCAGTACTTTTGAGGAACAGATGTCCAAAGCTTGCGACTCATTACAGAAAAAGTGGTATTGTTTGTGAATTAATGGCAAAAATGTTGTCATAAATCTTGAAGCTAAATAATTAATGTTGTTCCCCAAAGGAACAGCCAAACTCGTAGTATCAAGTTACAAACTGAAAGAGAAGTGTCTTAATCATGTTTCCACCTCAACTCTATAGGCCATGCGAAAGAGGCACTTGATCTGGCAAGCATGCGAGAGCAGTTGGTACAACTGGAGCATTAGAGTAAAGTGAAGGTGGGTCACTTTCAAATGTCTGGTTATTAGGTTTATCCATCAAATTGTTGGGAGCATATATTGAGTAGCAACTTTATTTTGATAAAGTTTGGCATGAAATGAAACTGTTAAATTATATGCAAAGTCTGGCTTCTATACATCCTCTCCATAACGAATCAGCAACGCTCAGGGTGGAGACAGGCATGTAGAACCATCATCTCATGGGAACTTTTTTTTCTTGTGACAGGTAGGCCAACATTTGGTGCAGCATAGTCTATGCTACAGTAATATAAAGACAGAATGCTCATCTAATTTACCCATCTCCATCTGTCTTTTGGAGTCACTATTTAATTGTAAAAAATAATATATTTTTAAATTGCAGCTGCATTGTTTTAAAACGGCCTATCTGTGCACGTGAGAGCGCTCTCTCCCAGGCTTAACTCCATAACAGAGTCTCCAATCAATATTTTAAATTCGTTCAGTGGCACAAACATATCTAGATGAAGCATGGATTGTAGACTATTCCATGCCTCTAGTGCACAAGAAGAGAAGGCAGTCTTAACTAATACTGTGAATGTCCTGGGGACTTTAAGTAAGGTAGAAACCACCTAGTAGACCGGGTATAGTTACTGCTCGTGGTGAAGGAGACCAGACTACAGAGGGAGTTTACCCAAAAGGGCTTTGTAGATGAACACATACAAATGTAGCTTACTGTGCATATAAAGTGAGGGCCAACCTACTATTTGGTACAAGGTGCAATGGTGGGTGAGTGACTTGGCATTTGTAATAAAGCGCAAGGATGCATGATAAACAGAGTCCAGTCCCTGTAAGACGGAGGAGGTTGCATGCATATATATCAAGTCAACGTAATCAATTACAGAGGGAAAAGTGGCCTGAACAAGCTTCTTTCTTTACCTAAGCAAGCCTTATTAGGAAAATAAAAACCCAATTTCAATTTAAGCTTCTTCACAAGATTATCCATATGAACTTTAAAGGACAACTTGTCATCCAACCATATAGCTAGGTATTTGTATGATGTTTTTGTACATTCAAGACCAGTTAGAAACCATAAAGGAAGGCCTGGAGTGACAGAAATGCAGCCTGGAGCTCTTCAACAGCCTGAACCAGAGAAGGAGCACATGAATATATGACTATCCTCTGCATAGAAATGTAACTTTGCTGGTTGTATCCCATTTCCCAACTCATTGAAAAAAATTGAGAACAACACAGGAGCTAAAATGGAACCCTGGGGCACACCTCTATTAATCTCAAGAAAGCTAGATTTGTGATCGTCAGTATATATACACATTGTGTTCTGTCAGAAAGATTGGTTTAGGAACTATATACTGCCCCTTCACTGAAACAAATGTTACTGAGTCTAGCTAGCAATAATTCATGGTCAACTGAATCAAATGCCTTTGATACATTTAACAAACAGAGCAGCACAACGTTGCTTTTTATCAAGTGCATTTGCCACTGCCATATTTGCAGTTGTGGTGCTGTGCCCCGATCTAAAGCCAGACTGAACCACGCTCAGTATGTTCTTTTCAATGAAGAAGTTCACTAGGGATTCATAGACCTTGGCCAGGATAGGGAGTTTGGAGATAGGATGACAGTTATTAGCATCTGAGGGATCTCCACCCTTTAGCAGTGGGAGGACATGAGCTGATTTCCAAATGCTGGGTATGGAATTGGTCAATAGACTGAAGTTGAAAATGTGAACCAGAGGTTCAGTAATAATACCAGCTGCTATCTTTAAGAGGTGGGGATACGGGTTGTCTGGAACAGGTTAAAATATCAAAACACACTCTTAACCAATTACATTAATTTGGGGACAGGTCGAAAATCATTAAACATGTATGGCAATTTAGCTTGTACTTGCTAGCTAACGTTAATTTGTCCTATTTAGCTAGCTTGCTGTTGCTAGCTAATTTGTCCTGGGATATAAACATTGAGTTGTTATTTTACCTGAAATGCACAAGGACCTCTATTCCGACAATTAATCCACACATAAAATGGCCAACCGAATAGTTTCTAGTCATCTCTCCTCCTTCCAGGCCTTTTCATCGTTTAACTTATATGGTGATCGCATCTAAACTTTCATTGTATTACCACAACTACAGGCAAAACAGTTGGTCTTTCAGTCACCCACGTGGGTATAACCAATGAGGATATGACACGTGAGGTACATGCTTCTATAAACCAATGAGGAGATGGGAGAGGCATGACTTTCAGCGCAAACTGCCTCAGAAATAGGAATGAGTTCTATTTTAGCCCTTGGTGTCGCAGACGCTCGTTGGCGCAATAATTGAATAACATGGATTTCTACATTTAATTTGCGACGATCGCGCACGCGACGTGTCCGGTCTGGTCAGCATGTAAGAAACGGGCTCAAAGATAAAATGGTTCACATAAGGACCTATATATCGTAGTTTACTGTAACAGAGCTTACATTATAGGCCTGGGCACCACCATTATCAAAAACTGAACCAGCAGATGTGAAGTGCTTGTTAAAAAAAATACAATATCAGTTCCTTCACTTCATTAGAATCCATCATTAAATGGTCAGGAACGCCAGAGGATTCATTGCCAACAAAGGGTATATAACAAAGTATTGAGATAAAGTTTTGTTATTGACCAAATACTTATTTTCCACCATAATTTGGAAATACATTCATTAAAAATCCTACAATGTGATTTTCTGGATTTCTTTTCTCATTTTGCCTGTCATAGTTGAAGTGTACCTATGATGAAAATTACAGGCCTCTCATCTTTTTAAGTGGGAGAACTTGCTCAATTGGTGGCTGACTAAATACTTTTATTTTAGGGTGGAATATTCTAATCATTCATTTAAACATGTAAATTCCATCAACAAGCCCCTACTCCCAAATATAATAATAAATACATAACTTCCCAAATGTTTCTTATAAAGCAATTATAATTGCTAATCTATTCTGTTGTCTCATCTGTAGTGTCCTGCTCTTTGTAGATGAAACATAAGCATTCCTACGCAAGAGATCCACAGTGAGTCCAGTAAACGGTAAGCACATTATGCTTTCAAGAGTTAACATGTCAGCTGATTTTATCACGTCGATTACTTTGTGTTACATGAGAAAATCAGTGAGGACCTCTGAGCCATCCTTAACGCATTCCTTGACCGCACTGGAGAGAAAGAGCAGCAACAATTTGGTACCAACCAAAATCATTTTGTCATGTAAAAAATGTATTCCTTCAAGTGATTTTACACTAGCAAGTTACAATGGTGATTATATTTTAGTTTTGAGGAAGAGTATGAATAGCTTGACTTGACTAAAAAGATGTTTGAATAATACCATCTCTCTCTTCCCAGGTTTATGCTAGTGTTGACAGATTAGTACTGGAGCCCGCCACCATAGGGAGACAGTGAGTGAAACATTCTCCACTTGTACTAGAATTCCATTATCTATAAGTGGCATAATGATTCTGGTAATGACTACAAATGTGCAACGTGATATTTATGAGCTAGATCTATTTTCGATGAATGATTGCTCTGATGAAACAATACCGTGTTGAGTTGAAGGTTTATTTCACAAACCTATATCCCCCTGCAGGAAAATGAATTGGCCCAGTTTGACTATGGCCAGAAAGTGTTCAGACATTGCAATTCGTGCACCGGGCATGTCGGGGTGTGAGATCTCTAAACTGGGTGTGGCATGTTTGGTGAGTACATGTGACCTGTTCAGTTAAGCTTCCAAACCATTTAGTTGGTTGAGTTGTGTCTAAATAACAGGACAGGATAACGGATACAAGATGATGTTCAACCCATATACCACGTCAGGCTGCCGCTATGATCGATGCACAGGGTGGTGAAGCCAAAGGAGGTGGCAGCAGCGAGTGCAAGAGGATTCACAGTGGTGCAGGAGGCTCTACCACAGGCCCTGGATTCAGCCCCCACCATGCAAGTGGGGGCTGCTACCCCCATAGGCTGTTACCCCCATCCCTGCCGTAGAGGCCATCATCTCCAACACTCCGGCCGCAGCCGCAGCTGAGCTAGTGAATGTTGAAGAGGCAGCTGCCATTATCGAGGAGGCAGTCCCCTAGTTAAGGAGGCAGAGGCTGCTACCCCCATGGTCACTGAGACAGTTGCAGTTCCAGCCCTCAGAGGCAGAAGTGGTGGTTTGTGTGGAAACTGAGACTGCTATCCCATTGGTGCAGAAGGTAGAGATCATCAAGAATGTACCAGAAGAGGCTGCAGCATCTGTTGTTCCAGAGACTGTAGCAGTGCCTGAGGTAAAGGAGGTTGATGTGTCTGCACCCAAGGAGACAGAAGCTGAGGTACTTGTAGATAGAGCCCCTATCTTTAAAGAAGAACCAGCTCCAACTAAAACCACCCAAGAGTTGGAAGCCACAGAAGCAGTCAAGGAGTCAGAAGCCATTACAGTAGAGTCAGAGGCCACAGCAACTGCTGTTGCCAAGGAAGCAGAAGTCACATCAAATGTGATTACCCAGGAATCTGAACCCACAGTCGTTGCGCAGGAGGCAGAGGCAGCCCCGGAGTCAGAAGCCCTTTTAGAGGTTGTTACTGAGGAGACTACTGCTTGAGACTCAGAGGCCACAGCACCCACTGTTGCCAAGGAGACCAAGGCCACAGCAGTTCCCATTGCCCAGGAGAGTGAGGCCGCAGCAACCTACATTGTCCAGGAGATCTACATTGTTGTGGAGACAGAGACGGCAGCAACCCCTGTTGTCATGGAAAAAGAGGCAGTAGAAACCCTCCTTGCCACGGAGACAGAAGCCAGCAACCCCTGTTGTCACAAAAACAGAGGCAGCAGTAAACCCTGTTGTTGCAGAAATAGAGGCCACAGCAACCCCTGTAAGTCCGAAGCAACCTCTGTTGCCAAGAAAACTGAGGCTACAGCAACCCCTGTTGCCCTGGAGACTGAGGCCCCAGCAACCCCCGCTGCCTCAGAGATTGAGGCTGCAGCAACCCCCGCTGCCCGGGTGACTGAGGCCGCAGCAACCCATGTAGCCAAGGAGACAGAGGCCACTATAGCAAAGGTTGACATAGAAACTGCAGCTGAGATCCTTGCAACTGCTGTGGCAAGGATTCTGAGGCGACTGAAATTACAGCTTCCACAGTGGTGCAACGGAAACCTCTAACACTCTGGAGGCAGATGCTAGTAAAGTTGAAACACCTCTAGCAAAGGACCAGGAAAGTGACGACCCAACCAAACCAAAAGACCCTCCTAAAAAAAATTATAGTGAAGCTACTGAAACACATTGGTAGGGAGCAATATGAAATATGTTGAAGCAAAAAAGATGAAGTTTTGTCATGCGATTAAACGGCTATTGATTATTCTGTCTCAGTAGCTACATTTCCTTCCAATTGCCAACAGATTTTCATGCAAATATTCTAAAATCCACATAAAAAAAATATGTAAATTTTTCCCCCAGAGGGATGTTTCCATCAAACTGACTTGTTGCGGATAAAAGGTGTGATGATGTAGTGCACATAAAAACCACAACCACTTTTGCAATTGAAGGAGGGCTGAACTTCCTGATTTGGTCTCAATTCTGGCTTGACCATTAAAAAATGCAGTGGCCAAGACTGAAGCCAAACAAGAGTTGTCTTGGTGGGGTGGTTTAATGTGGGTGGTGTGCTTGCATAAGGCAAGTGTTTGTACATTATCTGCCAAAACGGTACACAGTACATCACTCACCCTTCTAGATAACTTGAAACAGCCTAACCAGGTCTTGTCTTGAAGTCGCCTAGGCTAGCTAGTGCTAGCTGGCTTCTTTTGCCAATTAGCTTCAGCCAGCTGGTGTGCAACCATGGCAAAGTAGTTTTCACGTTGGATAGCCTATAGCTGGGGCTAGTTAGGGACCGTTAATAAATTACACAATGTAAATGGGAGAATATTTTCGTGTTGCACACCTTTGAGTACTTGTTAAAGGGAATCTTCACAATTTTTCAACTTCATATTCATCATATTTGTTTTATCACAGGAGATTGTTTGTTTTATTTGTTTTATTACTCATCACTGTATTATTTACCAAAAGGATGGCTGGACCCCTTTGAAGTCATGTAGATCATATCATTATACTTATTTTGTTAACAAGGCTCTGCTCCTCAAACTTTTGACTTACTTATTTATCACTGTCATGATTTAAAATGACAAGTTATCAAACCCCGTGACAAGGTTTGTTAACTCTGGAGACTCCTTGGGTGTCTAGAGAGTTAGGTAAATCAGCCTTTCATTTCCTTGCACCTTACGTGTGTGGAATGATTTACAATACAATTGTAAAATTAAAATTGGAGGAATTGTTGCCTCTAGGTCATTTCAGACAGTTGTTAGGGGACCATTTTACTGAAGAATGTGTCTGTTTTTTATGATTGTGTTTTGCTTTTTGTGTATTGTTGTGTATAATAACATGTATTTGAATGTGTTTATTGTATTTTGATGTGTTTTGTGGTTCTGTACAGGGGTCATCTGGAAAACAGACTTTGGTCTCAGCTTTGACTCCCTCTCAAAATAAAGGTTACATAAAATAATTCAACAATCAACATATGTGATGTTTTGTAGTAAAGGAAGATAAGTGTTTCCAATGACATCATCAGTGTTATTGACCAATTGTGAGTAGGGCCTGCCTACTAATTGTCGACTAACTGGTTGATGTCATTGGAAACACTTGTCTTTTTTTACTACAAGACATAGAAATGCGCATTTTCGCTTATGTTGATGTTGGGGTGATGCTGGAGATAATGAATATGAAGTAGAACATTTTTGACATTTCCATTTAAATGCTTTCAATATTTGTATATGAATTTCTACAATTTATCGTTGGTTCTGTGGTTTTAAGTCATTGAAATTTGGAGCTATTGACCTTTTAAAATTTTGCCCCATGTATATTGTGTAATTTACTGATGGTCCCTAACTAGCCCCCATAGGGATATCAACTGTTACTGTAACCTAAATTGACCATGGGCATTACAGTCGGGTCACATCCAGCTGAGCTTTGAATTGATGATTACTTGGGTGCTGCCAGCTGTGGGTATGTGGAAATAAATCCAGCCCAAGGAAAATTATTACTACACCCTTCATTCCGTGACATGCCCTTTTCCCTATTATCTCGCAAATCTCAGTTTTGTATGAGACTGACTTTATGACCAAAATGATCCCATTTACAGTTTTCACACAATAATAAATGTTTCTTACTCATATCAATGCCACATAAAGTTTTCAAAACGAGAAGTTGCTTTTTAGGGGCAGTTGTTCTTTAATTGCCCAAGTTAAATGGGTTTCCATTACATTTTAGATTTTACTGATGGTTTTGTCACATAAATTGTTGCAATATTATAGAAAATATGCCCAATCTGGTTTTGGCGTATGCTCTGGTCTAGACAGTTGAGATGCGGATAAAAGACAGTTTATTTGATAATTGACAGCCGATCACCGATCATCATGGCACCGGCATCATTCAAATGATCTGTTTGCATAAAACCTGTTGTGAGTTTTTTTTTTAAATGCATCAGGTAATTCAGCTGCATTAAATGGTTGGATTAAACCTGGTTAATAATGGTGTGTTATTGCACTTTTAGAGTGGACGCCATAAGAAAACAGATCGGACCTGTATACATCTCAACATCAAATGGACTGGGATGGAGCGCCCTATTACAATTCCACCACTTTTCAACACCATTCATTATCTCCAGCACCATACCAGTGTGTGCCTATTATAAAACAGCACATTTCTATGATCTGTGGTTAAAAAGATAAGAAGAAAGGTCCCAAAAAAATGCTTCTCGATTGCTATGTTTCCATCCAATTGGAGACAGATTTCCATGCAAATATTCTAAAATCTGCATAAAAACAGTATGGACATTTTCCCACTAGAGACGTGTTTCCATCAAATTGACTTTTTTTATTTTTTATTTTTTTAAACATTTTATTTAAAAAAATATATATATTTTTTTAAATTCATAATACAAAAATCAACTTACATTGCTTCCTCAAACATGTCTAGCAAACCAAACACAGGTATTAACAATGCTCAAACATACAAAAAATATAAATAAAAAGAAAATACAAAAAATAAACAATTTAAGTGCAATTACATTTACATACATTTAAGTCATTTAGCAGACGCTCTTATCCAGAGCGACTTACAAATTGGTGCATTCACCTTATGACATCGACATCAATTACTCTATATTCACTCTGAAAATATCTTATTATAATGATTCATGAAGATGTTATTCTTTTTGTTATTCACTAGGCATAGTATTTTAATAAGATCATTAAATTCAATCAGAAAAATGTGTAGTTTTGGTATAGAATTTTGGAATTTTTGTTTGTGTATAAAGTATTTGGCAACAAGAATAAAAATATTAACAATCATTTCAGTGGTTTTGTTGTCATTGCAATAGTAACATATTATATACTTTATGTTAAAATTATAGGCAGTGTTCATAATGGTAAATAAGTACTTTGCAAGGTTTTCCCAAAATTCAAACACAAATTTACATTCAAAGAACAAGTGAGACAGATTCTCACCTTCTTTTTCACAGAAAACACAGATATCAATAGCCACAAATTTGGAAATCATAGAATTACATGGATATATCTTATGCTAAATGTTGAAGTGCACTTCCTTAACTTTGTTTGGTATACAGTATTTGTAAGGCCTTAACCATGCATTTTTCCAGACAATGTCAGGAATAAGCATGTTCCAGAAAAACTTTCCTCTCGGTGTAAGTTGGTTTTGTGAATTAAGAATTTGTCTTATATACACTGCTCAAAAAAATAAAGGGAACACTTAAACAACACAATGTAACTCCAAGTCAATCACACTTCTGTGAAATCAAACTGTCCACTTAGGAAGCAACACTGATTGACAATACATTTCACATGCTGTTGTGCAAATGGAATAGACAACAGGTGGAAATTATAGGCAATTAGCAAGACACCCCCAATAAAGGAATGGTTCTGCAGGTGGTGACCACAGACCACTTCTCAGTTCCTATGCTTCCTGGCTGATGTTTTGGTCACTTTTGAATGCTGGCGGTGCTTTCACTCTAGTGGTAGCATGAGACGGAGTCTACAACCCACACAAGTGGCTCAGGTAGTGCAGCTCATCAGGATGGCACATCAATGCGAGCTGTGGCAAGAAGGTTTGCTGTGTCTGTCAGCGTAGTGTCCAGAGCATGGAGGCGCTACCAGGAGACAGGCCAGTACATCAGGAGATGTGGAGGAGGCCGTAGGAGGGCAACAACCCAGCAGCAGGACCGCTACCTCCGCCTTTGTGCAAGGAGGAGCAGGAGGAGCACTGCCAGAGGCCTGCAAAATGACCTCCAGCAGGCCACAAATGTGCATGTGTCTGCTCAAACGGTAGGAAACAGACTCCATGAGGGTGGTATGAGGGCCCGACGTCCACAGGTGGGGGTTGTGCTTACAGCCCAACACCGTGCAGGACGTTTGGCATTTGCCAGAGAACACCAAGATTGGCAAATTCGCCACTGGCGCCCTGTGCTCTTCACAGATGAAAGCAGGTTAACACTGAGCACATGTGACAGAGTCTGGAGACGCTGCGGAGAATGTCCTGCTGCCTGCAACATCCTCCAGCATGACCGGTTTGGCGGTGGGTCAGTCATGGTGTGGGGTGGCATTTCTTTGGGGGGCCGCACAGCCCTCCATGTGCTCGCCAGAGGTAGCCTGACTGCCATTAGGTACCGAGATGAGATCCTCAGACCCCCTGTGAGACCATATGCTGGTGCGGTTGGCCCTGGGTTCCTCTTAATGCAAGACAATGCTAGACCTCATGTGGCTGGAGTGTGTCAGCAGTTCCTGCAAGAGGAAGGCATTGATGCTATGGACTGGCCCGCCCGTTCCCCAGACCTGAATCCAATTGAGCACATCTGGGACATCATGTCTCGCTCCATCCACCAACACCACATTGCACCACAGACTGTCCAGGAGTTGGCGGATGCTTTAGTCCAGGTCTGGGAGGAGATCCCTCAGGAGACCATCCGCCACCTCATCAGGAACATGCCCAGGAGTTGTAGGGAGGTCATACAGGCACGTGGAGGCCACACACACTACTGAGCCTCATTTTGACTTGTTTTAAGGACATTACATCAAAGTTAGATCAGCCTGTAGTGTGGTTTTCCACTTTTATTTTGAGTGTGACTCCAAATCCAGACCTCCATGGGTTGATAAAATTGATTTCCATTGATAATGTTTGTGTGATTTTGTTGTCAGCACATTCAACTATGTAAAGAAAAAAGTATTTAATAAGAATATTTCATTCATTCAGATCTAGGATGTGTTATTTTAGTGTTCCCTTTTTTTCAGCAGTGTATTTATTACAACAAGATTTCTCAAGTAAGCCCACGCCTTCCAATCTGAGTTCTGGATTTACTTTGTGATCATTCCCAAAATTAAGATGACTTTTCATAAGTGTAGTTAGACCACTGGGAACGGCTTTGATCACAGAAATAAACTCTCTGAAAGGTATTGGAAACTCTTTCAATGTTATAAATTGTTCATATGTGAGAATATTACCCTTGTTGTCGAAAATATCAAGAACAAAGTCAATATTTCTCTCATGCCAGCTGGGGTAGAACAATGACTTATTCCTTACAGTTATGTCTGAATTATTCCACAAAAGAGCTTTATGAGGGGAAAAATTGTGCAGGAAACAAGTTGACTTGTTGTAGATAAAAGGCTGTGTGATGACGTATTGCATATAAAAATTAATTTTGCAGTTACATTTCTATGTACCGAATAAAAAACACAATTTAAATGTGTTTCCATTGCATTTCATTCTACTGATGGTTTTCTCACAAAAACAATTGTGTTATATAGGAAGTGTGCTCACTCTGGTATTGTTGGCATGTGCGCTCTAGCCAACAGCTCGCTGATACAGTGCGGGAATATTTACATGTATAGATTATTATGGACAAAAGAGCGAGATTATTTTTATTTGTCAAAAGGCAGTCAAGCATCGATGATCATGTCACCAGAATAAGACACTTGATATTTATTGGAAAGCAGCATAAAACTCATCACCTTGCACTTTTACCACCCTGTGAAGTTCATCATCACTAATTTCATCTGTAGCCTAATAAACTGCAAGCTTTCCTGACGAGTCGTAGTGACAGGATCACACAACATGTCATCACGTGGCTCCAAATTCACTTCGATTTAATGATTATCATATCAATATCCGCGCATAAAAGCGCTTCCACCACCATTTCTCGCATAATACATTTTACCAACGTATTTTGTTTTGTCGACATCACAAGGTAGGATTAAAATGAAGAAAAACGGTGATTTTCAAAACCTGCAACAACTTTCTAGCTAGAGGGAGGGTAATTTTCTTGCTCCCCACATCCTAGTGTTTGCAAAATCACTGTTTTTAAAATGTTTTAAAACTTTTGATGATGTCATCAGGTAGAACTTGTTCACTTTATTTTTTTTCTATAAAACTTAGAAATGCTGTTGTATCAAGTTGGCTGGATGTATTTGGGTGGTGAACCATTCTTGATACACACAGGAAACTGTTGAGCGTGAAAAACCCAGCAGATTTGCAGTTCTTGACACAAACAGGTGTGCCTGGCACATACTACCATAACCCATTTGAAAGGCAATTAAATCTTTCATCTTGCCCATTCACCCTCTGAATTGCACACATACACAATCCATGTTTCAATTGTCTCAAGGCTTAAATATCCTTCTTTAATTAACCTGTCTCCTCCCCTTCAACTACTCTGATTGAAGTGGTTTTAACATCAATAAGGGCTCATAACTTTCATAGATTCACTGGTCAGTCTATCATGGAAAGAGCAGTATGCTCAGTGTATGTGAACAATAAGCAATCATAATAAATGCATGCATTGTTTATGATACAGTTATAATAAACAATTCTTACAAATGTACCTTGTTTATATCCTATCCTAGTTAACAGGGATGGGTGAAGGGATGGATGCTGAATAGTAAGGTTCCTGGGAATGCTTTTTCCCCATACATACACTCCCCTATGTAATTATTTAGTGAAGCTTTACATTTTGCTGAATTGTCTCTATACTCAGGATTTTGGATTGATCAAATGTTTTATATGAGGCACCAATACAGTATGTCACCTTTTATTTGAGGGTATTTTTATAAATATCATTTACTGTTTAGAAAACATTTTATGTATCTAGTTCCACCATTTGAAGGTGTCATAAGTATTTTTGATAAATTCACTTATAGTGTATTACATTTAGTCAAAAGTTACAGAGGTGTAAATTTCATACCCCCCCAAAAATGCTAACCTCCCTTGTTATTGGTAATGATGCAAGGTTAACATGTTTCGGGGACATGATCTTTGTGCATCTGTAACTTTCTCACTCATCACTATTCATGATTCATTCATGATTATTCGTAATGAATGTAGAAGTGTTCAGAAACATATTCTATTTTAATTTACAATAAAAGTTACTCCAAAACGACACAATACATTATTTACCATTCATTTCTATTGGGCACATCATAATCCAAAACACAACCAAAACAAAATGCAAATGCATCCAACAAGTTTGTAGAGTCACAACCTTGATTTATTCATTGTATGCTAGGAATATGAGACCAAGTACTAAACTTTTGACTAAATTGAACTAAGGGAATTGTCCAAATACTTATGACACCTTCAAATGGGGGATACAGATACCAGATACATTAAGTGGTTGAGTTTATAAACGGTAAAACATGTGTATGAAAATACCCTCAAATAAAAGATGTCATTCTGTACTGTCACCTCATATAAAACATTTGATCTCAAATTCAAAATGCTGGAGTATAGAACCAATTTAAAAGATTTAACTTCACTACTAAATAATTGTGTATGGAAGCGTATCTATTGAACAGTATATCTGCTGATGTTGAGGCAATGACACATTCAAACATTAGGGGTCACTGTTGTTTTTCAATGGCACTTTTAATAAAACAGACATTTTATCCTCACAACAGCAATGTCTGGACAGAGAGGGGAGGGGGACTAGGTGAAGGTTCCCGCTGCTGCTAGGCTGGTTGCTCCTGATAAGTATGAGGCAATTGGATGTAGCAAATTGGGAAGTGCTATTGGACACAGTATTGGGAAGACAAGGGAAGCACTGAACTGTCTCTCCGTCTTATCTGGGCTGGCATCAATTTATTTTCTACCTTCTCATAAATAATAACACAGCGCAGAGAACCCTGACCACAAACATATGCTCCCCTCCCCTTCTTATATTTACATGTAAATTAATACATTCATTTAATTCACAAAGTAACAAAGCTAATTAATCTGTGTTTTTAGCAGAAATCACACTCTTCAAACCCAGATGGCTGTCATCCTCATCTTCCCTACCCTCCGTTTATCCTCCCATACAGTCCATCAGCTCTACTCGTAACACTTGACTCATCACACTCACAAACAAACCCCCCCCATACCCTGTGTTCCCACTTCCCCATATTTATTAGTATTTACAGAAGCAGCAATCTAATCTTCCCATCACAAAATCTTGAAAAACACCCCTTTCCATTTACCTCCCTCCCACTTTAGAGAAAGACCCTCCCCATAGAGAAAAACCCACACTGTGGCACCCCATTCGTACTCCCCCCACTTTCTGGACACTGCCCGTATCGTACCCATGCCAAGTTTCAACAATGAACACAGAAAATGTGGACATAGACAAGATTTCAGTAGCGACTATCTTCTTCTTCTGCTCGAGTTTGGATTGGTTGGTGCTGACTTGTGTCAGGGTTGTCATAAGAAAGTCTCAGTGACAGGGGTGTTATGAACAGTGAGAGGGCAGTCTTCCAGGGTCTCTGAGGCAGCAGTTGGCCATGGGGCAGTTTGGGGGGGCTGGGATGGGGGATTCTTGTTTTAGAGTCAGAGGTGGCGTGGGCTGGGGTGGCCGTTGTGGTAGAGCTTCTGCTTGATGTGGACCATGTTGCCACTGGAGTCCTCCAGCTGTCTGAGCTGGGCTCGTCGACGCAGATCTCGAAGGTTGCAGAATGAGGGGAGCCATGACCAAGAAGGGGTGTCTGGTGGACAAGAGGAGAGAGGGAGGTTGTTATAGGAGGGTAGAAACTAGAGAAGAAAGATAAATGATTAGAACATTTATCTCATTGTGGGGTTAATAAGAGAATGGTAGTGCATTTGGTTAGGTATATTAGATGCCCAATACTGTATTCCAAAACATGCTTGATGCTCCCACCAACCTAATTGTTGGTAGTACAATACATCAATCCTACATACTCATGTGTTGCCCATGTAACCGGTGTAAAATAGCTAGCTAGTTAGCAATGCGCACTAGTAGCGTTTCAATTGGTGTTGTCGCTCGCTCTGAGACCTTGAAGGAGTTGTTTCCCTTACACTAGCTCTTTTGTGGAGAGCTAGGTAACGATGCCTTGAGCGTTATGGTTGTCGATGTGTGCAGAGGGTCCCTGGTTCAAGCTCAAAATGAGACGGTTGCAATACTGTTACACCCACACATTCATATGCCAAATATAAAATGTTACATTACTATTCTGCCCTACCAAGCAAAAAGGCAGTAGCTGCTCATTTGGTCTAAAAGGAGTTAATGTCATTTTTGCTACATTAAATACATGCTTAATCACGTGGACAAGTATCCTGCCTCTATTGTGTTGTGTTTTGGAGAAAATAGGGGTCATGTTAGCAGTAACTGCATAAGGTTACTGTGAAACCAAGGTAAATAAAAGCCATTTTTCTCAGTTCCATGCTATGAGCAGTTACTCCTTTTTTGCCTGGTATGGCAGTATTACCCATACTGTATGTGGTATGTACACTATATATACAAGTATGTGGACACCCCTTCAAATAATGGATTTGGCTATTTCAGCTACACCCGTTGCTGACAGGTGTATAAAATCGAGGACACAGCCATGCAATCTCCATAGAGAAACACTGTCAGTAGAACGGCCTTACAGAAGAGCTCAGTGACTTTCAACGTGGCACAATGTTAGAATGCCAACTTTCCAACAGGTCATTTCGTCAAATTTCTGCCCTGCTAGAGCTGCCCCAGTCAACTGTAAGTGTATAGGAAATCACATTGCAAACTATCACCCTTAAGGAAATCATGAATGTCTCGGATATATTGGAATTAGTGGATATATGAAGGCTTAAATACCCTGAACCAGTGAGATATACATGGCGGAAGCTTTCAAGCTAGTCATCTTGATTACTTTCTTATGTCATTCTCTCTGGCACCAAAAGTTAAAGAAATGTTGATGGGGACAGAATGCAGTCGGATCATAATTGGCATATATAGTACTCTTACAGAATATCCACGTGTATGGAATATGGGGAAAAATGCACCAAATTAATTTTCAATCTTCCACATAGAAATAACAAAAAAATGTATTGAAACCTGTTACAAATGATGGAGTCACGCATGATTCACTGAATTATATTTTGAAAGAGGAAGTAAAGTACTTTAAGAATATGTTTTCGGCCTCCCGGGTGGCACAGGGGTTAAGGGTGCTGTACTGCAGCGCCAGCTGTGCCACCAGAGACCCTGTGTTCGCGCCCAGGCTCTGTCGTAACCGGCCGCGACCGGGAGGGCCGTGGGGTTACGCACAATTGGCATAGCGTCGTTAGGGAGGGTTTGGCCGGTAGGGATATCCTTGCCTCATCGTGCACCAGCGGCTCCTGTGGCGGGCCGGGCGCAGTGCACGCTAACCAAGATGCCAGGTGTACGGTGTTTCCTCTGACACATTGGTGCGGCTGGCTTCTGGGTTGGATGCGCGCTGTGTTAAGAAGTAGTGCGGCTTGGTTGGGTTGTGTATCGGAGGATGCATGACCTTCAACCTTCGTCTCTCCCAAGCCCGTACGGGAGTTGTAGCGATGAGACAAGATAGTAGCTACTAACAACAATTGGATACCATTGTTTCCTACCATAACTTTCCTATTAATAATGTAAAATTAACATCTGTACAGAAAGACTCACGTGAAGGCCAAATTGCAGAGGAGGAACTTCTTGATGCAATTAAAGTCCAGGAAAACTCCAGGGCTGGATGGCATACCAGGGGAAGTATACAAAAAAAAAGGTATCATATTTTAACCACTCCTATATAAATGGTAGATTATCAGACACGCAACAAGAAGGTCTGATTTCATTATTACTGAAATAGGATCCAAGTGTTATATATAAAGATCCAGCCCATAAAAAAATTGGAGGCCTCTTACACTTCAGTGTTGTGATGCTTGGCGCATAGAATTAAAAGGGTATTGTCAGATATTATTCATCCTAATCTGACAGGTTTTTTACATGGACGATATATTGGAGATAATGTAAGACAAGTACTGGAAACAATAGAATACTATTACATATCGGGGAAACCAGGCCTGGTTTTCATAGCTGAATTTGAAAAGGCTTTTGATAAAGTACGACTGGATAAATGTATAGAATATTTCAATTTTGAAGAATCTCTTATAAAATGGGTTAAAGTTATGTTTAAAATTGTAAATAATGGCTACATATCAGAAAGTCAACTGTCAAGAGGAAGAAAACAAGGTTGTCCACTATCGGGATATCTATTTAATATTATTATGTTAAAATGAGATCCAACAATAGTATTAGGGGTTAGAAACCCATGGATTAAAAACAAAAGTGTCATTGTACGCTGATGATTCATGTTTTCTTTTAAAACCACAATTAGAATCCCTCCACAGCCTCATAAAGGATCTAAGTACTTTTGCTAACCTCTCTGGATTAAAAACAAATTATGATAAGTGTACTACAGTCGGAAGTTTACATACACTTAGGTTGTAGTCATTAAAACTTGTTTTTCAACCACTCCACAAATGTATTGCTGACAACCTATAGTTATGCAAGTCGGTTAGGACCTCTACTTTGTGCATGACACAGGTAATTTTCCCAACAATTGTTTACAGGCAGATTATTTCACTTATAATTCATTGTATCACAATTCTAGTGGGTCAGAAGTTTACATACACTAAGTTATACTGTGCCTTAAAACAGCTTGGTAAATTCCAGAAAATGATGCCATGGCTTTCATAGCTTCTGATAGGCTAATTGACATAATTTGAGTCAATTGGAGGTATACCTGTGGATGTATTTCAAGTCCTACCTTCAAACTCAGTGCCTCTTTGCTTGACATGGGAAAATCAAAAGAAATCAGCCAAGACCTCAGGAAAAATTGTTGACCTCCACAAGTCTGGTTCATCCTTGGGAGTAATTTACAAACACCTGAAGGTACCACATTTATCTGTACAAACAATAGTAGGCACGTATAAACACCATGGGACCACGCATCCCTCGTATCGCTCAGGAAGGAGACATGTTCTGTCTCCTAGAGATGAACGTACTTTGGGGCGAAAAGTGCAAATCAATCTCAGAACAACAGCAAAGGACCTTGGAAAGATGCTGGAGGAAACAGGTACAAAAGTATCTATATCCACAGTAAAAACGAGTCCTATGTCGACATAACCTGAAAGGCTGCTCAGCACGGAAGAAGCCACTGCTCCAAAGCCGGCATAAAAAAGCCAGACTACGGTTTGCAACTGCACATGGGGACAAAGATCGTAGTTTTTAGAGAAATGTCCTCTGGTCTGATGAAACAAAAATAGAACTGTTTGGCCATAATGACCATCGTTATGTTTGGAGGAAAAAGGGGAAAGCTTGCAAGCCGAAGAACACCATCCCAACTGTGAAGCACGGGGGTGGCAGCATCATGTTGTGGGGGTGCTTTGCTGCAGGAGGGACTGGTGCACTTCACAAAATAGATGGCATCATGAGGAAAGAAAATTATGTGGAGATATTGAAACAACATTTAAAGACATCAGTCAGGAAGTTAAAGTTTGGTCGCAAATGGGTCTTCCAAATGGACATTGACCCCAAGCATACTTCCAAAGTTATGGCAAAATGGCTTAAGGACAACAAAGTCAAGGTATTGGAGTGGCCATAACAAATCCCTGACCTCAATCCTATATAAAATTTGTGGGCAGAACTGAAAAAGCATGTGTGAGCAAGGAGGCCTACAGACCTGACTCAGTTACACCAGCTCTGTCTCGAGGAATGGGCCAAAATTCACCCAACTTATTGTGGGAAGGTTGTGGAAGGCTACCCAAAACGTGTGACCAAAGTTAAACAATTTAAAGGCAATGCTACCAAATACTAATTGAGTGTATGTAAACTTCTGACCCACTGGGAATGTGATGAAAGAAATAAAAGCTGAAATCAATAATTCTCTCTACTATTATTATGACATTTCACATTCTTAAAATAAAGTGGTGATCCTAACTGACCTAAGACAGGGAATGTTTACTCGGATTAAATGTCAGGAATTGTGAAAAACGGAGTTTAAATGTATTTGGCTAAGGTGTGTGTAAACTTCCGATGAACCAGACTTGTGGAGGTCTACAATTTCTGTCTGTAAAGAACTATTGGAAAAATTACTTGTGTCACGCACAAAGTAGATGTCCTAACTGACTTGACAAAACTATAGTTTGTTACCAAGAAATGTGTGGAGTGATTGAAAACTAGTTTTAATGACTCCAACCTAAGTGTATGTAAACTTCCGACTTCAACTGTATGTATATATGTGTATATGTATGACTGTTTATGTGTGTGTGTGTATATATATATATTCAGTATATATATTACATTGATGGAAGCAACAATCTATCCCCAATATTAAAGCTGATCCACCCCCTAACAAAATGAGAGAGAAAAACGAAAGAAAAAAAGCTGTAAGTACTGTTATTGTGAAGTGGAAACATCTAGAAGCAAGAACAGCTCAGCCTCGGGCTGGCAGGCCACACTGGCTCACAGAATGGTCTGAAGCACGTAGCGCCCCCTCCATAAATGGTCTGTCCTTGGTTGCAACACTCACTACCGAGTTACAAATTTCCTCTGGAAGCAACGTCAGCACAAGAACTGTTCGTCAGGAGCTTCATGGAATAGATTTCCATGGCCGAGCAGCCTAACACAGGCCAAATATCACCATGCGCAATGCCAAGCGTTGGCTGGAGTGAAGTAAAGCTCGCCGCCATTGGACACAGTGGAAAAGGGTTCTTTGGAGTGATGAATCAAGCTTCACCATCTGGCAGTCCGACAGACGAATCTGGGTTTGGCAGATGCCAGGAGAATGTTACCTGCCCCAATTCATAGTGCCAACTGTAAAGTTTGGTAGAGGAGGAATAATGGTCTGGGGCTGTTTTTCATGGTTCGGGCTAGGCCCCTTAGTTCCAGTGAAGGGAAATCTAAACGCTACAGCATATAATGACATTCTGTACGATTCTGGGCTTCCAACTTTGTGGCAACAGTTTGGGGTAGACTCTTTGGTGTGGAAGAACTTGACTGGCCTGCACAGAGCCCTGACCTCAACCACATCAACCACACCATATTAATGCCTATGATTTTGGAATGAGACGTTCGACGAGTAGTGTCCACATACTTTTGGCCATGTTTGTGTATGTTTCAGTTTCTATATCCTGATATGCATGATTAAATAGCGATTTTTTTAAAAATGATTTAGGATTTCTTTCACCAAGTATATGAGTGTGAGGTAGAATTTGTAGAAATGGAAGTGCAGGAATTTGTCTCTGTCAGGCTTAGTTGGCGAGGTGAGTCACGCTGAGACGGCAGAGAAAGAAGACGGAAATCCCAAGGCAGCACACCCACTAGCACATGGCCCTGCTAGAGGCAGGGGAGAGGGGGGAGTACGGGGAGGCAGGTGGTGGGAAGTGGGGGTCGCTGGCCGGGAGGGAGGAGTGAGTTATTTATAGCTGTGAATGGGTATGCAATCCACAAGGACAGTTCAGAAGGGTATCCAAAGGAAAAGAGAGAACGATACAGGTTCTTCTCATTTGAATAAAAGGATGGAGAGATGGAGATGGAGTCAGGGGAAAAATGTAAATGGTAATATGATGCGGAAAATGGGGTGGGGGTAGAAATGTTAAGGTCTTTTTACGGAGGGAGGGAAGGGGGGTCATTGTTATCCAAATCATAATTTACCTCTTTTGTTATCATATTTTCTTTCCTTATTTTGTTAAATAAAATGTCTTTCCACTGATGGTTTCATCACTGATGGTGCCAAAGAATATGAATCAGTTATTCATGAGAAATAGACAGTAAGGTCACCAAAAGGATGCCTTTTAAAGAAAATGGATATAAGGAGATTCAATAACTGAATGGAGAGCAGGAGACTCGGGGTCTACAGATGGAATTAGAAAAAGCTAAAGGTCTGTGTCAGTGTGGTGTGCATGTTCCTACCTCACCCGCCATTCCAGCTGCTCTCACTCTATTTATAGATCCCTAGGAGAGAGCAATGGTGTGTGTGTGTGTGGGGGGTGACAGTATGTCCACACCCCCCTACCTTCCCGCTTCATCAGCCTCACCTTCACTCCCCAGCTAAACAAATCTGACCCACAATCAATGTCACAGCCAAACACACCAGTGAAGGGGCAATTCCCTCCATTCACAAGGATTCCAGCACAAGAAAAGCCTTGAGCCACCCCTCTACCTTGAGGGAAACATTTGAATGTAAAATCTGGGTGGATTTTTTTTATGTGGATGTTATGCACTGAATATCAGATGGGTTGATTCTGTGCTGCAAATATGAAGCAGTTTTATCTTGACTAACACTTATAGAATCACAGAATCTAAGTCTGGCAATATTTGTATGCTTCACATTTCCAAATTCTTGTTTATTATAAATAAATAATAAGACGCATCAAAAGAGTACGGCATCCCTACTTTTTAATGTAGTCTTTTCAAGACATCAAATAATAGGGTTATTGTGTGGTGGTTTCATATTAATCAGAGGTGATTAATTGGCCATCTCTTACTTTTACAGTGCCTTGCAAAAAGTATTCATCCCCCTTGGCGTTTTTCCTATTTTTGTTGCATTACAACCTGTAATTTAAATGTATTTTTATTTGGATTTCATGTAATGGACACAAACAAAATAGTCCAAATTGGTGAAATGAAATTTTTAAAATAACTTGATTCAAAGAATTCTAAAAAATTAAAAACGGAAGTGGGGCGTGCATATGCATTCACAACCTTTGCTATGAAGCCCCTAAATAAGATCTGGTGCAACCAATTACCTTCAGAAGTCACATAATTAGTTAAATAAAGTCCACCTGTGTACAATCTAAGTGTCACATGATCTGTCACATGATATTATTATACATAAACCTGTTCTGAAAGGCCCCAGAGTCTGCACCACCGCTAAGCAAGGGGCACCACCAAGCAAGCGGCACCATGAAGACCAAGGAGCGCTCCAAACAAGTCAGAGAAAAAGTTGTGGAGAAGTACAGATCAGGGTCGGGTTATAAAAAAAATCTGAAATTTTGAACATCCCACGGAGCACCATTACATCCATATTAAAACATTTAAAGAATATGGCACCACAACAAACCTGCCAAGAGAGGGCCGACCACCAAAATTAAACGGACCAGGCAAGGAGGGCATTCATCCGAGAGGCAACAAAGAGACCAAAGATAACCCTGAAGGAGCTGCAAAGCTCCACAGCGGAGATTGGAGAATCTGTCCATAGGACCACTTTAAGCACTCCACAGAGCTGGGCTTTATGCTAGAGTGGCCAGAAAAAAAGCCATTGCTTAAAGAAAAAAATAAGCAAACCCATTTGGTGTTCGCCAAAAGCCATGTGGGAGACTCCCCAAACATATGGAAGAAGGTACTCTGGTTAGATGAGACTAAATTTGAGCTTTTTGGCCATCAAGGAAAATGCCTGGCGCAAACCCAACACTTCTCATCACCCAGAGAACACCATCCCCACAGTGAAGCATGGTGGTGGCAGCATCAAGATGTGGGTATGTTTTTCATCTGCAGGGACTGCGAAACTGGTCAGAATTGAAGGAACGATGGATGGCGCTAAATACAGGGAAATTCTTGAGGGAAACCTGTTTGTCTTCAAGAGATTTGAGACTGGGACGGAGGTTCACCTTCCAGCAGGACAATGACCCTAAGCATACTGCTAAAGCAACACTCGAGTGGTTTAAGGGGAAACATTTAAATGTCTTGGAAGGGCCTAGTCAAATCCCAGACCTCAATCCAGTTGAGAATCTGTGGTGTGACTTAAAGATTGCTGTACACCAGCGGAACCCATCCAACTTGAAGGAGCTGGAGCAGTTTTGCCTTGAAGAATGGGCAAAAATCCCAGTGGCTAGATGTGCAAGCATATAGAGCCATACCCCAAGAGACTTGCAGCTGTAATTGCTGCAAAAGCTGTTTCTACAAAAGATTGACTTTGGGGGGGATGAATAGTTATGCATGCTCAAGTTTTCTGTTTTTTTGTCTTGTTTCTTGTTTGTTTCACAATAAAAAATATTTTGCATCTTCAAGGTGGTAGACATGTTGGGTAAATTATACAAAGCCCCAAAAAATCCATTTTAATTCCAGGTTGTAAGCCAACACAATAGGAAAAATGCCAAGGGGGTGAATACTTTTGCAAGCCACTGTATACTCACTAGACATTATGCCCCTCTATTTTCTGACCGTAATAGCAATTGAAATATCCAGGTCACATCACCTACTTCAGCAATGTCTTATATCTAAAGGATCCAGGCCAGCTATAAAATATAGACCTGTTTTGACATTGAGAGCTGCACAAGATAATGTGTAGCTGAAGCAATTGGATTATTCCAACACATTATAAGAACACTCCATTGGGCAAACATTGGTTGAATCCACAATGTTTCCTTGTCATTTCAACCAAAAATGATGACGTTCAATCAATGTGGAAAACTGATTGGATTTGGAAAAAGTCATCAACGTAAGAGAATTTAGTCTTTTTTTCACTGAACTTTTAACCTAAATCCAGTGACATGGTGAAAAAATGTTTTCACCTTAGTTGACAACTCAACCAAATGTAAATCAAAACTAGACGTTGAGCTGACGTCTGTGCCCAGTGGGACTGGACAAGTTATTGAATCAGGAGAAGAAGTATGGACAAGAAGTCCTCTAATATGTAATATGTTCACATTGGCATACACACCAGTGAGGTCTGGCTTGCTAGGCTAACATTGGTAAGAATTGAGACAGTTAATAATTGTATGTCTTCCTGGTGTACAGACACATGCCCTCTGTGCTACGGGTAAGGAATCTTTGTTTCAGTGAATCAGTATGTACTGAACAGCATAATTAACGTTACAGTTTCACTATGCCTACTTTACACACATAACTATCCCCCTCAACGGACACAAAGTCATCTTTTTCCAAATTCCTTCTCCCAGTTATACAGTAGTAATTACCTGTATAATGTCTTCATTCTAATTCATGACCATAACACACTGTATACAGTACTGTACAGTAAATATCCTGTGAGACAATACATTTTGTCTGGAATATACTTTTTCCCTATGAATGCTTCTTTGAGTAAACAACTGAGCCCTTATGTCCTCAAGTTCTGTAAAGTTTCCCATAACCATCACTTATAGCCAGGTGTGTTGCGCCCACCCAAGAAAGCCTGGTTTCAATTGGTTTCAATGAATGGTACAGTGGTCAATAGCAGCCTGTATGTCAATTCTGGGCATTTGCACACCCACGTTACATCCCCAAGAAAATATGTAGGAGAAACACTGATCAATATGGCAGTCGAAATATTAACACATACACCACTTCACTCAACATCTCTCTTTTCGCAGACGTGGGAATCAACCAAACAATACGTCTGTCATCAGATGATTGAGAAAGGTTTTTCTCATTCTGCTGCACATTTTGTCAACCTTATTGACGTTCCAATCAGTGCATATAGAACTTTTCCCAGTCAAACAGACTAAGTCTCTGGTTGACTCACCATAGTAGCGACTGGCTCTCCATGCCCTGACAGCACAGTGCAGCACTCCGTCTAGCCACAGCAGGAGCCAGCTGATACAGAATCCCAGCAGCAGCCCCAGCATCAGGTCCATCTCCTGCTTGGTCACGCTGTCACTCACAAAGTAGTTCTCCGACGAGTCCACCAGAGAATGGTCCCCATTGTACGGGATCACGTAGTGGACACGATGCCTGGAAGAGACAAAGCCGGAGGTTAGAAAGTGTTAGTGGTGGAGGGAAGAACAAGGAAAAGAGGGGATAGGGCAAGGGAGGACAAATTAGGGGGTGTAGGTGATGAAATTGAATTCTCAACACTGATTTGGTACAAATGGGAGAATGCAAAGGCATGGAATACATGCTGAATTTACACAGTACAGTGCTGGTGAATAATAATTTCCAGAAAGGTGTGTAAGCCTGTCTTCTGTAAATGATTACCATTACTTTTGTCACAGAGTGTTCTCCAAGCCTAACATAACGATCTACCTAACATGCCCCTCAAAGGTACATCTCATAAAATGACAACCTGAGGTTTACAAGCAGTAAAGGAATGACAGTGGATGTGGCCTCAGGCCTGACTAGGTGTGTATCATCGCCAGGATGACGCCTCAACACCACATGCACTAAAAGTAGGCTTTCAAGATCAGGTGGCCTCTCATCTGACTGTCTATTCCATGAAATGTTTATACTGAGAGGATAAACATCTTAGGTAAAATTAGTAACTCTTATTGAAGAGCATTTTCAGGTCCCTAAAAGACAAAGTGGCTGTGTGCCAAATGGCACCCTTTTCCCTACATAGTGCACTACTTTTGACCAGAGCCTGGAAGCAGACACTGTGTCACTCGCTTTCAATTGGCTTAATTAAAGGCAATGACAATCAGTGTTGTATGCAATTGTTGGGATCTAGTTTAGGACTATATGTACTGTATTTCCCCAGGAGCAGGAAGGTAACAAGCACAAGTATGAAAATATATAATTAATTCAAAGCTAGGAATATTGTGAGCATTGCACATTGAATATTGAGTATAAGAGGTTTTATCAATATTTTAAAATGACTTAAAATAAACCACAAAAAAATGCTGCTATGATAGACAGCGATAATGTTCACTGAAAAAAATATTAACGCAACATGCAATAATTTCAACAATTTTACTGATTTACAGTTCATATAAGGAAATCAGTCAATTTAAATTAATTAATTAGGCCCTAATCTATGGATTTCACATGACTGGGCAGGGGCGCAGCCATGCCTGGGAGGGCATAGGCCCACCCACTTGGGAGCCAGGCCCAGCCAATCAGAATACATTTTTCCCCGAAAGGGCTTAATTACAGACAGAAATACTCCTTAATTTCATCATCTGTCCTGGTGGCTGGTCTCAGACAATCCCGCAGGTGAAGAAGCCAGATGTGGAGGTCCTGGGCTGGCGTGGTTACATGTGGTCTGTGGTTGTGAGGCCAGGTGGAAGTACTGCCAAATTCTCTAAAACAACATTGGAGGTGGCTTATGGTAGAGAAATTAACATTCAATTCTCTGTGAACAGCTCTGGTAGGCATTCTTGCAGTCAGCATGCCAATTGCACACTCCCTCAAAACTTGAGCCATCTGTGGCATTGTGTTGTGCGACAAAACTGCACATTTTAGAGTGGCCTTTTATTGTCCCCATCACAAAGTAATCCGTGTCTTGACATCCCTATCAGGTGGATGGATTATCTTTGCAAAGGAGGAATGCTCACTGACAGAGATGTAAACTAATTTGTGCACAAATTTTGAGTAAAACGTTTTTTTTTGTGAGATCTTTTATTTCAGCACTTCCATGTTGCGTTTATAATTTTGTATAATTAAAAAAAAAATGTTGGTCTAAAGGCATACAGGCCTAATATAGCACATTACTGAACATTAACTATGAGGAAATCTTGAAATGAGAGGGAGTGAGAGAGAGGCCCTCTCAAAAGTTTGGCCAATATTATTGTATGATGATCTTAGTAACACTTCATGACCCATTACTAATCTTACTAACACTTCATGACCCATTTCTCAGGTTGTTAGACTGTAGGCAGTCAAAACAAAGGAGCAGTATTCATACAGGGCCAAGAGCAGATTTTCTTCTCTTCTGTGAATGTTAGTTAAGTGAACAATTTGTTTCAGATTCTGCACTGAACAACAATGACCCAACACGTACATAAAGCTACAATATATACAGTGCCTTGCAAAAGTATTCACCCCCTTGGCGTTTTGTTGCATTAGAACCTGTAATTTAAATGTATTTTTTTTGGATTTCATGTAATGGACATACACAAAATAGTCCAAATTGGTGAAATGAAATTTTAAAAATAACTTGTTTCAATAAATAAATAAATAAATGGAAAAGTGGTGCGTGCGTATGTATTCACACCCTTTGCTATGAAGCAGCTAAATAAGATCTGGTGCAACCAATTACCTTCAGAAGTCACTTAATTAGTTAAATAAAGTCCACCTGTGTGCAATCTAAGTGTCACATGATCTGTCACATGATCTCAGTATATATACACCTATTCTGAAAGGCCCCAGAGTCTGCAACAACACTAAGCAAGCGGCACCACGAAGACCAAGGAGCTCTCCAAACAGGTCAGAGACAAAGTTGTGGAGAAGTACAGATCAGGGTTGGGTTATAAAAAAATATCATAAACTTTGAACATCCCACGGAGAACCATTAAATCCATTATTTAAAAAATAGAAAGAATATGGCACCACAACAAACCTGCCAAGAGAGGGCCGCCCACCAAAACTCACAGCCCAGGCAAGGAGGGCATTAATCAGAGAGGCAACAAAGAGACCAAAGATACTCCACAGCGGTGATTGGAGTATCTGTCCATAGGACCACTTTAAGCCGTATACTCCACAGAGCTGGGCTTTAAGGAAGAGTGGCCAGAAAAAAGCCATTGCTTAATGAAAAAAATAGGCAAACCCATTTGGTGTTTGCCAAAAGCCATGTGGGAGACTCCCCAAACATATGGAAGAAAGTACTCTGGTTAGATGAGACTAAATTTGAACTTTTTAGCCATCAAGGAAAATGCTATGTCTGGTGCAAACCCAACACCTCTCATCACCCTGAGAACACCATGCCCATAGTAAAGCATGGTGGTGGCAGCATTATGCTGTGGGTATGTTTTAAATCTTCAGGGACAAGGAAACTGGTCAGAATTGAAGAAATTATGGATGGCGCTAAATACAGGGAATTCCTGAGAGAAACATGTTTCAGTCTTCAAGAGATTTGAGACTGGGACGGAGGTTCACCTTCCAGCAGGACAATGACCCTAAGCATACTGCTAAAGCAACACTTGAGTGGTTTAAGGGGAAACATTTAAATGTCTTGGAAGGGCCTAGTCAAAGCCCAGACCTCAGTCCAATTGAGAATATGTGGTGTGACTTAAAGATTGCGGAACCCCTCCAACTTGTAGGAGCTGGAGTAGTTTGGCCTTGAAGAATGGGAAAAAATCCCAGTGGCTAGATGTGCCAAGCATATAGAGACATACCCCAATAGACTTGCAACTGTAATTGCTGCAAAAGGTGGTTCTACAAAGTATTGACTTTGGGTGGTGGTGGTGGTGGTGGTGGTGGGGGGGGTGAATAGTTATGCATGCTCAAGTTTTCTGTTTTTTTTTGTCTTGTTTCTTGTTTGTTTCACAATAAAAATGTTTGCATCTTCAAAGTGGTAGGCATGTTGTGTAAGTCAAATGATACAACCTCCCCCCCCAAAAAATAAATTTTAATTCCAGGTTGTAAGGCAACAAAATAGGAAAAATGCCAAGGGGGGTGAATACTTTCGCAAGCCACTGTAGTTGTTCAGACTCAGGCCTAAACTTGCCTTTATCCATGGCTTAATATTCTAATGAATTACAGTACCAGTCAAAAGTTTGAACACACCTACTCATTCAAGGGTTTTTCTTTATTTTTTCTATTTTCAAAATTGTAGAATAATAGTGAAGACATCAAAACTATGAAATAACACATGGAATCATGTAGTAACCAAAAAAGTGTTAAACAAATATTTTTGCCTTTGCCTTGATGACAGCTTTACACACTCTTGGCATAGGAACTTACTTTGTTAAGGTCATAAGACTGAAAATGAACTAATTCAACAACCCCATGTCACTAACAAATACAGTCATGGTTGGTTACGCTACAATTTGTGACTTAGTGGGGGCATTCAATTTAAGTATACCTTACTAAAAATAAATGCACGTTTTATTGTATTTCTCATAGTACTGCTCACTTCAGCTATTTAAGTTTCTTAACATTTATTTTAGGTGATCGTTTTCCTCAAAATATTTGAGTAGAACTTGAATTTAGAAAGATTTTGCAGTGTTGCAAGGAGTCTCTACCAGCAATTGTGAAAATGTGAGGCCACATATAACTTTTACAGGTCTAATCACAACAGCAATATGATACCTGGCCTAATCACCATTCAACTATAGTTATTTTATGTTTCATTCCATTTTCAGCCTTCATAACATGGGTTATCAATAATAGATCACTATATTATAATTCTCACAACTGATTCAATATAGGTAGGCCTAATGTCCTCTCTCCAAAAACATTTCCTCCTAAAAATATGGTAATATTGCAAATGCAAAACAGCACGAGAACGATCATTGAGAGCTGTCTTCGTTTAAAATGATTCCTTAGCCCATTCCTCATAAATCATAACATACTTTATTTATGGCTCAACCACCTTCGTATGCAGTAAAAGACAAATCACTGAATATAGGCTTGAAAACACCGTCACAACCTAGGCATCACAAACATGAGGCTGTAGCCTACCATCAGACACACATATACCTCGAATAAAACCACAGTCGACATCAATTAGGCACATTTTCAAGAGATTATGCATGGAGCAGGTTGGGATGCTTATTAAAACCAACAGTTCAGCAGGAGAAATCATTCGAGAGGCCTATTGAGGGATTATGATTAGACGAGAAAAATAGCAGCCTTCTTGACTCTGTTAGGCGACCCTTTCATTGCAGATGCAGCACATTGTATCTATCCAAATGAATCAATGTTTAATACTGTTTTTTACCTTCCACAGTTGCAATGACAGACGCGGTCTTCCCCTCGTAAATGCGGTAAGATGTAGTTGTGAAAGCGATCCAGTAGTGCGTTCATGTCCATTAAACAGGCTATCGCCTGCAAAAGAACCAAAAGAGTCAACTGGGACACAATAACTATTCCCAACACAGCAGCACCATTATATGACTTGCATTAAGCTAAAGTCCATATAAGAGAAAATAGAAAAATCCATTTGGAAACCCACCTTGCAATCATTTGCGAGGGAAAACTCCCTCGCTCTTATTAAATGGTATTTATATGATTTATTCATGATAGCCATGTAATTGTTGGCAGACTATGTGTAGCCTATTTCCTCAAGTCTATATGCATTTAACCAGAATTATTTTCAGTGTCCTTATATAAAATGTGCTATGTAGTTGTAATATCTAGCCTATAACTACATTATATAGGCTACACAAGTAAAAACATATATATCATTGCTGTAGGCGTTAAACACACATGCGGGGTGCAATAAAAAGTGGATCTCTTACCATTACAACTGAAGCGCCAAGAATCATAAAAATCATGGTGGTTGTGATCATATGCATCAAAACTTCCAAACTCGCCGCTGTTCTCTAGCCTTCTCTACCCGCCGCACTGCAAACGCTGGGCTTTAGGCGCTCTGTCCCGGGAGGAGACGGTCATTGAGGCGCCCTTACTGCACCTGACTCTCCGTCCCTCCAAACTCGCCAGGTTGGAGTGCAATTAACCAGTGCACAGGGGATGAGATCGCCCAGTCTCCCTCAGTACCCCATTTGACACACGCACTCACGGTCTTCACAGTCTACACCCCATCCAGTGATGCGTCGATTCGATGACGCGAACCGGGTCGTGGACTGGTCGGTGCCGCGGTTGCTGTGGCGGGAACGGCGAAAATAGGGTGCTGGTGGAGAGGGTGTCCTAGCCTGACTACAAATGCAATGATGTTCTTTTCCCGGAAGGCCAGGTACCGTTCTCATTCAAAAAAAATCTCAGCAAACAGGAGAAAGGGTGATCCGGTCACCTCATGGGGATGTCCCTGGCTACTGTCCCCCCCCCCCCCCTCCCTCCCACCACCACCACCTTTCGTCCAAGACAGCAGGTTATTCCCGTCTGTCTTATCAATTAGTTAATTTATTAATTATCGATACATACGGTTCTCAGTCGATGGGAGCATTTAATTAATCTATCACTCAGATTATTCATTTTTATTGCGATTGCGCGTTTTGGGCTACAGTCGTTGTCTTCTACCATGGAAATGGCTTGATAACATCGATGTCAAGCCAAATCGAGATGTAGATCAAGTCGGAACCAGACCCACCCTACCCTCAGTCCAGTAAAGATCAGGCAACGGCAGCTGCATCAACGCCCGGGGCCAGACACGCATGATTATCCCATCTTGTTTTAGCTATCGCAGTCAGGAGCATCCACCACCATCCCTTTGCGAGCGTGTGTGTGTGTGTGTGTGTGTGAGAGAGAGAGAGAGAGAGAGGGGGGGGGGGGGAGAGAATGACGGAAGGATGGACAGAAGGGAGGAAGGGAGGAAGGAAGGAAGGAAGGAAGGAAGGAAGGAAGGAAGGAAGGAAGGAAGGAAGGAAGGAAGGAAGGAAGGAAGGAAGGAAGGAAGGAAGGAAGGAAGGAAGGAGAGAAAGAGGGAGATTCTGTGCCCCCTATTGCATTCAAGCAAATAATTCCAAGAATATTCGCGATGATTTAACCTCTATACCGTTCCTCCAGAGGCGTCACCAGCTTTACTGATCACCCCCTCCCCTTCGATCTACCACGGTCTCTCTAGTCTCTACCCCCTCCATCGGGTGCAGTTCATTTTCGGATTCTACGCCATTACGCCGGGCTGAATTTCTGGCTGGCACTGTATGCTATGGTACATTATTGGACTCTACGCATATATACTCGTATTGTATTAGCCATTCACTAGATCTATTGATGTATTAGTGGAAATCAATACGAATTGCATTTCCTAATAGCAAAGGCTGTTGTGGATGAGCGTACTTTCCCCGTTAAAAGCAAGACAGATGTCCTTAAAATAACTCTCATTCACTTCCCAGGAGCTCCATTCATTCAGACCCAACCGAAATCCACTAAATGTGTAACACAACCCGAGGACAAATGTCACAATATTTAGGCTAAATCCCAAATGTCTTTAGCACTACTTAGCAGGCTACTTTTATAGCGTAAACGTCAAAGCAATTGAAAATCAAACACGGCTACCCATTGTTCGATTCTGGACAAAATCTCAAGGACGTCCCGTTACCTGTTAGAAGATCAACTTTATTTACACAAAGTAGAAACACTCACATTTGAGCTTCAATAGTCATAGCTGTACGTTCTTCAACGATCAAAATTAGCCATGAGGCTAGTCTCATACTGAACTTGGATATTAGCCTGCCACTCTCCCTTTGTGTTGTGCTACTAGGCTGCTATCAGTTCAGGACCATGGAGAGCACCATTATTAACGGGTTTCTCCCAACACAGTTCGGGACCATGGAAATCGATGCTGCCAATGGCTTTCTCCCTCTTTGTCTCTAAATACTATGTACTAGTCTTTGAATATATTTACTTTATTTATCATGTTGTTCTACCATGGCAACAAAAATGAATAATAGCCTATGTATTTCAAAAGAAAAACCCAATTCAAGACTTTTCCTCAATGATATGCAATGCCACCTCTAGTCTTTTGGTGGCCCTAAGCGTGATTCGGGCGAGGCTCCTGACCTCGCGGGCAAAACGTTTCAGCAATTATTCACATTTTGCCATGGGGCAGAGAACATTTTGTACTTTTAAAGCTATTTTCCTGCAATTCTACACATTTTGCCAGGGGGTGGTGGGAAACTCTTGCAGTTTAAGGTCTAGAAAGCTGGCTAAACTATCTTACTTAGAAATAAAAAAAAATGTTTAGCTGACATAGGCTATTTGAGTAACTGACATAAGAGGTAACTGTTGATGCACTACCAAATTTCTAAATTCCACTTTGTGCATTTTAATTTTCTAACTCTCAGCAGTAAGTTGATATCTCGATTGAGTTTCTAATATTTTTATTTAACCTTTATTTAACTAGGCAAGTCAGTTAAGAACACATTCTCATTTACAATGATGGCCTAGGAACAGTGGGTTAACTGCCTTGTTCAGGGGCAGAAAGACAGATTTTTACCTTGGCAGCTCGGGGACTCGACTTAGAAACCTTTTAGTTTCTGGCCCAACGCTCTAACCACTAGGCTACCTGCAGAAAAGTGACCAAAAGTATGTGGATACCTGCTCGTCGAACATCCCATTCCAAAGTCATAGGCATTAATATGGAGTTGGTCCCCCCTCACTCTTCCAGGAAGGCTTTCCACTAAATGTTGGAACATTGCTATTTCCCTTCACTGGAACTAAGGGGCCTAGCCCAAACCAGAAAACCATCCCCAGATCATTATTCTTCCTCCACCAAATATTACAGTTGGCACTGTGCATTGGGGCAGGTAACTTTCTCCTGGCATCTGCCAAACCCAGATTTGTCTGTTGACTGTCAGATGGTGAAGCGTGATTCATCACTCCAGAGAAAGCATTTCCACTGCTCCAGAGTCCAATGGCGGCAAGCTTTACACCACTCCAGCTGACGCTTGGCATTGCGCATGGTGAGCTTAGGCTTGCGTGCGGCTGTTCGGCCATGGAAACCCATATCATGAAGCTCCCGACAAACAGTTGTTGTGTTGACGTTGCTTCCAGAGGCAGTTTGGAATTCGGTAGTGAGTATTGCAACGAGGACAGATTATTTTTACGTGCTAAAGCATGTGCTTCAGCAGTCCTGTTCAGTGAGCTTGTGCGGCCTACCACTTCGTGACTGAACCATTGTTGCTCCTAGATGTTTCCACTTCACAATAACAGCACTGACAGTTGACCATCGCAGTTATAGCAGGGCAAAGATTTGATGAACTGACTTGATGGAAAGGTGGAATTCTATAAGGGTGTCGAGTTGAAAGTGAGCTCTTCATTAAGGCCATTCTTCTGCCAATGTTTATCTATGGAGATTGCATGGCGGTATGCTTGATTTTACACACCTGTCAGCAACAACTGTGTCTGAAATAGTCGAATCCACTAATATGAAGGGATGTCCACATACTTTTGTATATATATATATATATACACAGTGCATTCAGATAGTATTCAGACCCCTTCACTTTTTCTCCTTTTTGTTACGTTACAGCCTTATTCTAACATTTATTAAACACACATTTTTTCTTATTAATCTACACACAATACTCCATAATGACCTTGCAAAAAACAGGTTTTTAAGACATTTTTGCAAATCTATTCAAAATAAAAAACAGAAAAAATGTACATATGTATTCAGACCCTTTGCTATGAGACGCAAAATTGAGCTCAGGTGCATCCTGTTTCAATTGATCACCCTTGTGATGTTTCTACAATTGATTGGAGATTTGGAAAGGCACACACCGGTCTACACAAGGTCTCACAGTTGACAGTGCATGTCAGAGCAAACAACAAGCCATGGGGTGGAAGGAAGAGCTCCAAGACAGGATTGTGTCGAGCCACAGATCTGGGGAAGAGTAGAAAAATGTCTGCAGCATTGAAGGTCCCCAAGAACACAGTGGCCTCATCATTCTTAAATGGAAGAAGTTTGGAACCACTGGCAAAACTGAGCAATCGGGGGAGAAGGTGACAAGAACCCACAGAAGGTGACAATTGGTCAGGGAGGTGACCAAGAACTCGATAAACACTCTGACAGAGCTCTAGAGTTACTCTGTGAAGATGGGAGAACCTTCCAGAAGGACAACCATCCCAGCAGGACTCCACCAAACAGGCCTTTATGGCAGAGTGGCCAGATGGAAGCCACTCCTCTGTAAAAGCCACATGACACCCCGCTTGGAGTTTGCCAAAGGGCACCTGAAAACTCTCATACCATGAAAGCAAGATTCTCTGGTCTGATGAAACCAAGATTGAACTCTTTGGCCTGAATGCCAAGTGTCAGGTCTAGAGAAAACCTGGCACCATCCCTACGGTGAAGCATGGTGGTGGAAGCACTATGCTGTGGGGATATTTTTCAGCGGCAGGGATTGGAAGACTAGTCAGGATCAAGGCAAAGATGAAATGAACAAAGTACAGAGAGATCCTTGATGAAAACCATCTCCAGGAACTCAGACTGGGGCGAAGGTTCACCTTCCAACAGGACAACAACCCTAAGCACACTGCCAAGACAACGCAGGAGTGGCTCGGGACAAGTCTCTAAATGTCCTTGAGTGGCCCAGCCAGGGCCTTGAACCCGATCGAACATCTCTGGAGAGTCCTGAAAATAGCTGTGCAGCAACGTTCCCCATTGTTAAGGGATTTTTTTTTATCAATAATGACTCAATTATGTATACATTTCAATCAGGACTGACTAATCAGAATACTATTATGTTACTGTATAGATGTATGAATTTTATTTGAATCCTAGTACTGAATATAATGTGTGTAATTAGAATCAAGAATTAGAACAAAGACGGTCTATTCCTTGATAGAAACTAATTAACTTATCGTCAGACTGGCTAGAATGCGTATCTACACAGGGAGACCTTGGCCTGGTCGTAAATGATCTAAACTGGTGGGGACGGTGTAGGAAGGCTTGTGAACTATACTGCCATTGTATCGGAATGGAGGAGGGACGGGACAGTTTAAAACCTATGACGTAATTTTCAGTTTATAACCTGTTGTAAATTGTATCATGTTCAGTATTCTTGAGAATAAACGCTATTGCTTAATTTTTGAGACTGGTCTCTGCCCATTTTATGCAAATAAGTATCTTACAAATCCTTAGAAATGGGCTGAGTGTATTAATTGAATTGGTTAATAAACATATAGGAATTAAATTCCTCTAACACCCATCCAACCTGACAGGCCTTGAGAGGATCTGCAGAGGGGAAGGGGAGAAATTCCCCAAATACAGGTCTGCCAAGCTTGAAGTGTCATACCCAAGAAGACTCAATGCTGTAATCGCTGCCAAAGGTGCTTCAACAAAGTACTGAGTAAAGGGCCTGAAAACTTATTTAAATGTGATTTTTCATTTTACATTTTTATAAATTAGCAAAAATGTCTTAAAACCTGTTTTACTTTGTCATCATGGGGTATTGTGTGTAGATTAATGAGGGGAAAGAAACAATGTAATACATTTTAGAATAAGGCTGTAATATAACAAAATGTGGAAAAAGTCAAGCGGTCTGAATACTTTTCAAATGCACTGTTTATATATGAACTCAACAAAAAAGAAACGTCCTCTCACTGTCAACTGCGTTTATTTTCAATGAACTTAACATGTGTAAATATTTGTATAAACATAACAAGATTCAACAACTGGGACATAAACTGAACAAGTCCCACAGACATGTGACTAACATAAATGGCATAATGTGTCCCTGAACAAAGAGGGGGTCAAAATCAATAGTAACAGTTAGTATCTGGTGTGGCCACCAGCTGCATTATGTACAGCAGTTCATCTCCCCCTCATGGACTGCACCAGATTTGCCAGTTCTTGCTGTGAGATGTAACCCCATTCTTCCCCCAAGGCACCTCCAAGTTCCCAGACATTTCAGGGGGGAATGGCCCTAGCCCTTACCCTCCGATCCAACAGGTCCCAGACGTGCTCAATGGGATTCTTCGCTGGCCATGGCAAAACACTGACATTCCTGTCTTACAGGAAATCAAGCACAGAACGAGCAGTATGGCTGGTGGCATTGGTATGCTGGATGTTCATGTCAGGATGAGCCTGCAGGAAGGGTACCACATGAGGGAGGAGGATGTCTTCCCTGTAACGCACAGCGTTGAGATTGCCTGCAATGACAACAAGCTCAGTCCGATGATGCTGTGACACACCGCCCCAGATCATGAAGGACCCTCCACCTCGATCCTGTTCCAGAGTACAGGCCTCTGTGTAGCGCTCATACCTTCAACAATAAACGCAAATCCGACCATCATCCCTGGTGAGACAAAACCACGACTCGTCAGTGAAGATAACTTTTTGTCAGTCCTGTCTGGTCCAGCGACGGTGGGTTTGTGCCCATAGGCGACGTTGTTGCCGGTGATGTCTGGTGAGGACCTGCCTTACAATAGGCCTGCAAGCCCTCAGTACAGCCTCTCTCAGCCTATTGCGGATAGTCTGAGCACTGATGAAGGGATTGTCGGGCAGTTTTTGTTGTCATTCTGTACCTGTCCCGCAGGTTTGAAGTTCAGATGTACCGAACATCATGTACTGTGCAGGTGTTATTACACATGGTCTTCCACTGCGAGGATGATCAGCTGTCCGTCCTGTCTCCCTGTAGCTCTGCCTTAGGCGTCTCACAGTACGGACATTGCAATTTTTTGCCCTGGCCACATCTGCAGTCCTCATGCCTCCTTGCAGCATGCCTAAGGCACGTTTACGCAGATGATTCAGGGACCCTGGGCATCTTTCTTTTGGTGTTTTTCAGAGTCAGTAGAAAGGCCTCCTTAGTGTCCTAAGTTTTCATAACTGTGACCTTAATTGCCTACCGTCTGTAAGCTGTTACTGTCTTAATGACCGCTCCACAGGTGTACAAGTTACTTGGATTTTTACGAATTATCTTTGAAAGACAGGGTCCTGAAAAGGCGACATTTCTTCTTTTGCTGAGTTTATACATATATATATATATACATATATATATATATATATATATATGAGAGAGAGAGAGAGAGAGAGAGAGAGAGAGAGAGAGAGAGAGAGAGAGAGAGAGAGAGAGAGAGAGAGAGAGAGAGAGAGAGAGAGTTGAAGTCGGAAGTTTACATACACCTTAGCCAAATACATTTAAACTCAGTTTTTCACAATTCCTGACATTTAATCCTAGTAAAAATGTCCTGTTTTAGGTCAGTTAGGATCACCACTTTATTCTAAGAATGTGAAATGTCAGAATAATAGTATAGAGAATGATTTATTTCAGCTTTTCACATTCCCAGTGGGTCAGAAGTTTACATACGTTCAATTAGTGTTTGGTAGCATTGCCTTTAAATTGTTCAATTTGGGTCAAACATTTCGGGTAGCCTTCCACAAGCTTCCCACAATAAGTTGGGTGATTTTTGACCCATTCCTCCTGACAGAGCTGGTGTAACTGAGTCAGGTTTGTAGGCCTCCTTGCTCTCACATGCTTTTCTCAGTTCTGCCCACAAATGTTCTATGGTATTGAGGTCAGGGCTTTGTGATGGCCACTCCAAGACCTTGACTTTGTGGTCTTTAAACCATTTCGCCACAACTTTCTCTAACTCTCTCCACTGGCTTCCAGTTGAAGCTCGCATCCACTACAAGACCATGGTGCTTGCCTACGGAGCTGTGAGGGGAACGGCACCTCAGTACCTCCAGGCTCTGATCAGGCCCTACACCCAAACAAGGGCACTGCGTTCATCCACCTCTGGCCTGCTCGTCTCCCTACCACTGAGGAAGTACAGTTCCCGCGCAGCCCAGTCAAAACTGTTCGCTGCTCTGGCCCCCCAATGGTGGAACAAACTCCCTCACGACGCCAGGACAGCGGAGTCAATCACCACCTTCCGGAGACACCTGAAACCCCACCTCTTTCAGGAATACCTAGGATAGGATAAAGTAATCCTTCTCACCCCCCCCCCCCCTTAAAAGATTTAGATGCACTATTGTAAAGTGGCTGTTCCACTGGATGTCTTAAGGTGAATGCACCAATTTGTAAGTCGCTCTGGATAAGAGCGTCTACTAAATGACTTAAATGTAAATGTAAATGTAACTTTGGAAGTGTGCTTGGGGTCATTGTCCATTTGGAAGACCCATTTGCGACCTAGCTTTAATTAATAATGATGGTCATTATAGCCAAACAGTTCTATTTTTGTTTCATCAGACCAGTGGACATTTCTGCAAAATATACCATGTTTCTCCCGATGTGCAGTTGCAAACCGTAGTCTGGCTTTTTTATGGCGGTTTTGGAGCAGTGGCTTCTTTCTTGCTAAGCGGCCTTTCAGGTTATGTCGATATAGGACTCGTTTTACTGTGGATATTGATACTTTTGTACCTGTTTCCTCCAGCATCTTCACAATGTCCTCTGCTGTTGTTCTGGGATTGATTTGATTTGACTTTTCGCACAAAAGTACGTTCATCTCTAGGAGACAGAACACGTCTCCTTCCTGAGGGGTATGATGGCTGCATGTTCCCATGGTGTTTATACTTGCATACTATTGTTTGTACAGATGAACGTGGTACCTTCAGACGTTTGGAAATTGCTACCAAGGATGAACCAGACTTGTGTGGGTCTACAATTTTCTTTCTTTAGTCTTGGCTTATTTCTTTTGATTTCCCCATGATGTCAAGCAAAGAGGCACTGAGTTTGAAGGTAGGCCTTGAAATACATCCACAGGTACACCTCCAATTGACTGAAATTATGTCAATTATCCTATCAGAAGCATCTAAAGCCATGACACAATTTCTGGAATATTCCAAGCTGTTTAAAGGCACAGTCAACTTAGTGTATGTAAACTTCTGACCCACTGGAATTGTGATACAGTGAATGTTAAGTGAAATAATCTGCCTGTAAACAATTGTTGGAATAATTACTTGTGTCATGCACAAAGTAGATGTCCTAACTGACTTGCCAAGACTATAGCTTGTTAAACAAGAAACTTGTTGTAACGATGGTCTGTGTAATGCTGCGGGTGTCGTGGGTGTGGAGTCAGACGCAGGAGACAGAGAGTGCAATGCTGTGCGTCTTTAATTGCACCAACGCACCACAGGGTGCTCACAATAGTAACGGCCCCAAACACAGGGAATGAAAATGTACAACGGAAAAGTCACGACCAGGCACTAACACGTACCTCTACAACAGAGCCGAAGGTTACACTGAAATAATCCCGCACAACAACCAGGCGGGCCGGCTGTCTAATAAAGACAAACTAATCATACCTAAACAGGTGCTACCAATAAACATACAAGGAGGGGGAGGAAAGACAATCAGTGGCAGCTAATAGGCCGGTGATGACGACCACCGAGCTCCACTCGTGACAGTACCCCCCCCCCCCCCCCGACGCGCGGCTCCCGCAGCGCGCCGACACCGGCCTCGAGGTCGCCCCGAAGGACGAGGTGCAGGGCGATCCGGATGGAGGCGATGGAAATCCCTCAACATGGATGGATCCAAGATGTCCCCCACCGGTACCCAGCACCTCTCCTCCGGGCCGTACCCCTCCCAGTCCACGAGGTACTGCAGGCCCCTCACCCGGCGTCTTGAGTCCAGAATGGCCCGGATCGTGTACGCCGGGGACACCTCGATGTCCAGAGGGGGGGAGGGACCTCCAGCACCTCACTGTCCTGCAGGGGACCAGCTACCACCGGCCTGAGGAGAGACACATGAAACAAGGGGTTAATACGATAATAGGAAGGGAGTTGTAATCGATAACACACCTCGTTTATCCTCCTCAGGAATTTAAAGGGCCCTACACACTGCGGACCCAGCTTCCGGCAGGGCAAGCGGAGAGGTAGGTTTCGGGTCGAGAGCCAGACCCTATCCCCCGGTACAAACACGGGGGCCTCACTGCGGTGGCGGTCAGCACTCCTCTTCTGCCGTCCACTCGCTTGTTGTAGAGATTCCTGGACGGCCCTCCAGGTCTCCTTGGAGCGCTGTACCCATTCCTCCACCGCAGGAGCCTCGGTCTGGCTCGGATGCCATGGTGCCAGGACCGGCTGGTACCCCAACACACACTGAAAAGGGGACACGTTAGTAGAGGAGTGGCGTAGTGAGTTCTGAGCCATTTCAGCCCAGGGAATGTAGCGTGCCCACTCCCCTGGCCGATCCTGGCAATACGACCGCAGAAACCTACCCACCTCCTGGTTCACTCTCTCCACCTGCCCATTACTCTCGGGGTGATAACCGGAGGTCAGGCTGACAGAGACCCCCAAGCGTTCCATGAACGCTCTCCATACCCGAGACGTGAATTGGGGGCCCCGATCAGAAACGATGTCCTCCGGCACCCCGTAGTGCCGAAAGACATGGGTGAATAACGCCTCCGCAGTCTGTAGGGCTGTAGGGATACTGGGCAACGGGAGGAGACGGCAGGACTTAGAGAACCGATCCACAATCACAAGAACCGTGGTGTTCCCGTGAGACGGCGGAAGATCGGTCAGGAAATCTATGGACAGATGTGACCATGGCCGCTGTGGAACGGGGAGGGGTTGTAACTTCCCTCTAGGAAGGTGCCTAGGAGCCTTACTCTGAGCGCACACTGAACAGGAGGAGACATAACCCTTAACGTCCTTAGCCAAAGTAGGCCACCAATACCTCCCCTGAAGGCTCCCCACTGTCCTCGTCACCCCAGGGTGACCCGAGGAGGGTAGGACATGAGCCCACCGAATCAGCTTGTCCCGAACACCAAGCGGCACGTACCTTCGCCCCGCTGGACACTGAGGAGGAGCGGGTTCAGCCCGTAACGCCCGCTCGATATCCGAGTCCACCTCCCATACCACTGGTGCTACCAGCTTTGAGGCGGGAAGGATGGGAGCAGGTTCGGTGGACCCATCCTCCGTGTCGTAAAGGCGGGACAGTGCGTCAGCCTTTACGTTCTGGGAGCCCGGTCTATAAGACAAAGTAAACCGGAACCGGGTGAAGAATATGGCCCACCTTGCCTGACGTGGGTTAAGTCTCCTAGCTGCCTGAATATACTCCAGGTTCTGGTGGTCGGTCCAGATGAGAAAAGGGTGCTTAGCCCCCTCAAGCCAGTGTCTCCACACCTTCAGAGCTCTAACCACCGCTAGCAACTCCCGGTCCCCCACATCATAGTTACGCTCCGCTGGGCTGAGCTTCCTTGAGAAGAAAGCGCAGGGGCGGAGTTTTGGTGGCGTACCCGAGCGCTGCGATAGCACGGCACCCACCCCAGCCTCGGACGCGTCCACCTCCACTATGAATGCTAGAGAGGGGTCCGGATGCGCCAACACGGGCGCATCAGTGAACAGCGCCTTCAACTTGTTGAACGCTCCGTTCGCCTCTGCTGACCACTGCAACCGCACCGGGCCCCCCTTCAGCAGTGAGGTAATGGGAGCCGCTATCTGGCCAAAACCCCGGATAGACCTCCGGTAGTAGTTGGCAAAACCCAAAAACCGCTGCACCTCCTTTACCGTGGTTGGAGTCGGCCAATTACGCACGGCCCTAATGCGGTCGCCCTCCATCACTACCCCCGAGGTGGAAATGCGATATCCCAGAAAAGAGACGGATCGTTTAGAGAACACGCATTTCTCAGCCTTGACGTATAGGTCATGCTCCAGCAGTCTACCAAGCACCTTGCGCACCAGAGACACATGCGTGGTGTGAGTGGCCGAGTAGATCAGAATGTCATCGATATAAACAACCACTCCCTGCCCGCACAGGTCCCTGAGAATCTCGTCTACAAAGGATTGAAAAACGGCTGGAGCATTTTTTAACCCATACGGCATGACGAGGTACTCATAGTGGCCTGATGTGGTACTAAATGCGGTTTTCCACTCGTCTCCCTTCCGAATACGCACCAGACTATAGGCGCTCCTGAGATCCAGTTTTGTGAAGAACTGCGCTCCCTATGATTCCCCTGCGTCACCATGTCCAGTGGGACCTTGGTCTCCCTGATCATCCCTGACCCTAATGGCCGGCTATCTAGGGAGTGCACGGGGAAAGGAGAATCTATCGGCACCAGCGGAACCCCTAACTTAAGGGCGAGTCCGCGATCCATAAAGTTCCCAGCTGCGCCTGAATCGACTAGCGCCCTATGCTGGGAAGAGGGAAAAAAGTGAAGAAAAAAGGTTAAGACAAACATGTGGCCAACAGGGGGTTCTGGGTGAGTTTGATGCAGACTCACCTGGGATGATCGAGAAGCGTTCCGCCTGCCATCTCTACTCCCAGACGGACCCCCCCAGCACCGATCAGACGTGTGTCCTCTCCGACCACAGTTGGTGCAGGGACGGCCTCCTCCTCCGGTACCCCTCGGCGCAGCCCCTCCCAACTCCATCGGAATGGGAGCGGAGGGGCTGGGTGGTGGAACGCACAGGACCCTCTCTGAACGCCCACGGGCAGCCAGCAGATTGTCCAGTCGAATGGACATGTCAATCAGCTGATCCAGTGACAGAGTGGTGTCCCGACACGCTAACTCCCGGCGGACTTCCTCTCGGAGACTACACCTGTAGTGGTCCATAAGGGCCCTGTCGTTCCACCCAGATCCGGCTGCCAAGGTCCGGAACTCCAGCGCGTAATCCTGGGCACTCCTCCTCTCCTGCCTGAGATGAAAAAGTCGTTCTCCCACCGCTCGGCCGTCTAGAGGGTGATCAAACACGGCACGGAAGCGGAGGGAAAACTCTGGGTAGTGCTCCCGCGCTGAGTCTGGGCCATTCCAGACTGCGTTCGCCCACTCCAGAGCACGACCCGTGAGGCAGGAGATGAGGACACTCACCCTCTCCGCTCCTGAGGGAGTGGGTCTAACGGTGGCCAGGTATAGCTCCAGCTGAAGCAGAAACCCCTGGCAACCCGCCGCTCCATCATAAGCCCTCGGTAGCGTCAGACGGAGGGTGCTGGAGTCGAGTGATGGGGAGTCCGGAGCCGTGGGTGCCGAAGGTGGAGAGAGGAGACCACTCCTCTCCCATCGGTCCATTCTCTCCATTACTTGATCCATCGCGGATCCGATCCGATGGAGAACGGTGGTGTGGTGGAGAACCCGTTCCTCCATCGATGGGAGAGGGTTGGCTGCTGCTCCTGCTGACTCCATTCAATTTGATTTAGGTGCGGGATTCTATAATGCTGCGGGTGTCGTGGGTGTGGAGTCAGACGCAGGAGACAGAGAGTGCAATGCTGTGCGTCTTTAATTGCACCAACGCACCACAGGGTGCTCACAATAGTAACGGCCCCAAACACAGGGAATGAAAATGTACAATGGAAAAGTCACGACCAGGCACTAACACGTACCTCTACAACAGAGCCGAAGGTTACACTGAAATAATCCCGCACAACAACCAGGCGGGCCGGCTGTCTAATAAAGACAAACTAATCATACCTAAACAGGTGCTACCAATAAACATACAAGGAGGGGGAGGAAAGACAATCAGTGGCAGCTAATAGGCCGGTGATGACGACCGCCGAGCGCCACTCGTGACAGTCTGTGGTGGAAGAAGGTGAGGACCAAAGCGCAGCGTGGTAAGTGTTCATGTTTTTTAATAAAGTAATGAACACTGAACAAAACAATAAACGTGAAGTAATCAAACCGAAACAGTCCCGTGTGGCACCAACACTAACATGGAAAATAAACACCCACAACTCAAAAGTGAAACCAGGCTCCCTAAGTATGTTTCTCAATCAGGGACAATGATTGACAGCTGCCTCTGATTGAGAACCATACCAGGCCGAACACAGCAATCCCAAATCAATAGAATAAATGACATAGACAACCCACCCAACTCACGCCCTGACCATACTAAAACCAAGACATAATAAAAGAACTAAGGTCAGAACGTGACAGTACCCCCCCCCCCCCCCCACCCAAAGGTGCGGACTCCGGCCGCAAAACCTAAACCTATAGGGGGAGTCTGGGTGGGTGTCTGTCCGCTGTGGCGGCTCTGGCGCGGGACGTGAACCCCACTCCACCATAGTCCTTCTCCGCCTCTCTACCCGCCTCCGTGGCCTCTTTAACGCGGCGACCCTCGCCGCCGACCTCGGACTGGGGACCCAAGCCACGGGCCCCGAATAGACGGGAGATTCCGGCAGCACCGGACGGACGGACGGGAGATTCCGGCAGCACCGGACAGGCTGGAGACTCCGGCACCCCCGGAGTGAAGGACGATTCCGGCAGCTCCTGGCTGACGGACGGCTCTGGCAGCTCCTGGCTGACTGACGGCTCTGGCAGCTCTTGGCTGACTGGCGGCTCTGGCAGCTCCTGGCTGACTGGCGGCTCTGGCAGCTCCTGGCTGACTGGCGGCTCTGGCAGCTCCTGACAGACGGGCGACTCTGGCAGCTCAGGACAGATGGGCAACTATGGCAGTTCAGGACAGACGGGCGACTATGACAACTCAGGACAGACGGGCAACTCTGGCAGCTCAGGACAGACGGGTGACTCTGGCAGCTCAGGACAGACGGGAGACTCTGGCAGCGCTGGGCAGGAGGAAGGCTCTTGCAGCACTGGACAGGCGGGAGCACCTGTAGGGAGGAGACGGAGAGACACCCTGGTGCGGAGGGCTGCCACCAGAGGGCTGGTGCGTGGAGGTGGCACCGAATAGACCGGACCGTGAAGGCGCACTGGAGGTCTCCAGCACCGAGCTTGCCCAACCCTACCTGGCTAAATGCTCCCCGTAGCCAGGCCAGTGCGGCGAGGTGGAATAGCCCGCACTGGGCTGTGCTGGCGAACCGGGGAAACCATGCGTAGGGCTGGTGCCATGTACCCCGGCCCGAGGAGACACACTGGAGACCAGATGCGCTGAGCCGGCTTCATGGCACCTGGCTCGATGCCCACTCTAGTCCGGCCGATACGAGGCGCTGCAATGTACCGCACCGGGCTATGCACGCGCACCTGCCTGCCCGGCCCCTCTCTCTCCACGGTAAGCACGGGGAGTTGGCGCAGGTCTCCTACCTGACTTCGCCACACTCCCCGTGTGCCCCCCTAATACATTTTTTGGGGCTGCCTCTCAGGCTTCCAGCCGCACTGCCATGCTGCCTCCTCCTGTTAAAGCTAGTGAGGGAGATAAGTGTTTCCAGTTTCAGAGATTTTTGTAGTTCGTTGCAGTCATTGGCAGCAGAGAACTGGAAGGAGAGGCGGCCAAAGAAAGAATTGGTTTTGGGGGTGTCCAGAGAGATATACCTGCTGGAGCGCGTGCTACAGTTGGGTGATGCTATGGTGACCAGCGAGCTGAGATAAGGGGGGGACTTTACCTAGCAGGGTCTTGTAGATGACATGGAGCCAGTGGGTTTGGCGACGAGTATGAAGCGAGGGCCAGCCAACAAGAGCGTACAGGTCGCAATGGTGGGTAGTATATGGGGCTTTGGTGACAAAACGGATTGCACTGTGATAGACTGCATCCAATTTGTTGAGTAGGGTATTGGAGGCTATTTTGTAAATGACATCGCCGAAGTCGAGGATTGGTAGGATGGTCAGTTTTACAAGGGTATGTTTGGCAGCATGAGTGAAGGATTCTTTGTTGCGAAATAGTAAGCCAATTCTAGATTTAACTTTGGATTGGAGATGTTTGATGTGGGTCTGGAAGGAGAGTTTATAGTCTAATCAGACACCTAGGTATTTGTAGTTGTCCACCTATTCTAAGTCAGAGCCGTCCAGAGTAGTGATGTTGGACAGGCGGGCAGGTGCAGGCAGCGATCGGTTGAAGAGCATGCATTTAGTTTGACTTGTATTTAAGAGCAATTGGAGGATATGGAAGGAGAGTTGTATGGCATTGAAGCTTGCCTGGAGGGTTGTTAACACAGTGTCCAAAGAAGGGCCAAAAGTATACAGAATGGTATCGTCTGCGTAGAGGTGGATCAGAGACTCACCAGCAGCAAGAGCGACATCATTGATGTATACAGAGAAGAGAGTCGGTCCAAGAATTGAACCCTGTGGCACCCCCATAGAGATTGCCTGAGGTCCGGACAGCAGACCCTCCGATTTGACACACTGAACTCTATCAGATAAGTAGTTAGTGAACCAGGCGAGGCAATCATTTGAGAAACCAAGGCTGTCGAGTCTGCCGATGAGGAAGTGGTGATTGACAGAGTCGAAAGCCTTGGCCAGATCAATGAATACGGCTGCACAGTAATGTTTCTTATAAATTAACTGGTCTACTGGTGCCGTCTTGGGCTGGAGCCTGTTCTGCCATGCCCATTGCCTGATGTCAGCACAACCTGCCCCGGGACGTCTTCCTGGGGGCTCGGAAGGTGCCCTGGACCTCTCCGCCATTCCCGCAGAGTACCAGTACCTCCGGAATTGTTCAGCAAGGGCTGGCCACTTCGCTCCCGCCGCACTGACCTTATGACTGCAGGATTGACCTTCTCCCTAGCACGACTCTGCCCCGGGGACGACTGTACTCTCTGTCAGGACCAGAGACCAAGGCGATGGAGACCTACATCAGGGACTCCCTTTCTACAGGATTCATCCATCCTTCTTCTCCCACTGGCGAAGGGTTCTTTTTTTTGTGGAGAAGAAGGACACGATGCGCTCGTACATCGACTACCAGGGTCTCAAGGACATAACAGTGAAGAACTGCTACCTGCTGCCACTCATCTCCTCGGCCTTCGAGCAGCTCCACTGTGTTTTCCAAGCTGGATCTACGGAACGCCTACAACTTGGTGTGGATACGGGAAGGGGACGAGTGGAAAACCGCCTTCAACATGGTCAGCGGTCACTACGAGTATCTGGTCATGCCTTTTGGCCTTACCAACGCCCCTGCTGTGTTCCAGGCTCTGGTCAATGATGTTCCTCGCTACATGTTGACCCAGTTCATCTTTGTCTACTTCAATGCGATCCTCATCTTCTTCTGTTCCACCCAAGAACATGTGCTCCACATCCGACAGGTTCTCCAACGCCTCCTGGAGAACCAGCTGTTTGTAAAAGCAGAGAAGTGCAAGTTCCATCGTTCCACCATCACATTTCTGGGTCTCATCATCGCCACAGGTTGTGTGCAAATGTATCCCAGGAAGGTGAGAGCGGTGGTGGATTGGCCCCAGCCTACTTCCAGGGTGCAGCTGCAACGCTTCCTGGGGTTTGCCCACTTCTGTCGCCGCTTTATCCGGGGTTACAGCATGGTATATATGAGTGGTATGACATATACCACTCAGTGGTATATATCAGTGTTCCTAATGTTTGGTTTCATTCAGTCCATCATTAATTTTTAAGACATGAAGGTCAGTCAATGAGGAACATTTCAAGAACTTTGAAAGTTTCTTCAAGTGCAGTCGCAAAAACCATCAAGCTCTATGATGGAACTGGCTCTAATGAGGACTGCCACAGGAAAGGAAGTCCAGTACACAGTTGCACAGGGCGGGGTCGAGACCCAGGGTCTCAAGCTTGATGACGAGTTTGTCGGGCTGTATCACAGCCTGGTATGGCAATTGCTCCGCCCACAACCGTAAGGCACTCCAGAGGGTAGTGAGGTCTGCACAACGCATCACCAGGGGCAAACTACCTGCCCTCCAGGACACCGACAGCAACCGATGTCACAGGAAGGCCATTAAGTTCATCAAGGACAACAACCACCCGAGCCACTGCCTGTTCACCCCACTATCATCCAGAAGGCGAGGTCTGTACAGGTGCATCAAAGCAGGGACCGAGAGACTGAAAAACAGCTTCTATCTCAAGGCCATCAGACTGTTAAACAGCCACCACTAACATTGAGTGGCTTCTGCCAACATACTGACTCAACTCCAGCCACTTTAATAATGGAAAAATGGATGTAAAAAATGTATCACTAGCCACTTTAAACAATGCCACTTAATATAATGTTTATATACACTACATTACTGATCTCATATGTATATACTGTACTCGATACCATCTACTGCATCTTGCCTATGCCGTTCTGTACCATCACTCATTCATATATCTTTATGTACATATTCTTCATCCCTTTACACTTCTGTGTATAAGGTAGTTGTTGTGAAATTGTTAGGTTAGATTACTCGTTGGTTATTACTGCATTGTCGGAACTAGAAGCACAAGCATTTCGCTACACTCGCATTAACATCTGCTAACCATGTGTATGTGACAAATAACATTTGATTTGATTTGATTATACCAAACTTTAGGAACACCCCAGCGTTGCAGTTCTTTACACAACCTAGTGCACCTGACACCTACTACCATACCCTGTTCAAAGGCACTTACATTTTTTGCCTTGCCCTTTCACCCTCTGGATGGTACACTAAATCCTTATTTTTTCTGCCTCCTCTCCTTCATCTACACATATTGAACTGGATTTTCCAAGTGACATCAATAAGTGATCACAGCTTTCACCTGGATTCACCATGTCAGTCTATGTAAAGAGCAGGTGTTCTTTTTATTTATAAATTGTACTTCTCTGTAAAGTGTGTTCAGACTGTATGTACTAGAATGAATGTACTTCAGTAATGTACACTATTTGTTGAGATGAGAGTTGTAGATTAACAATAAACTATGTAGGCTACACTTAGTCAAAGGGGCATCATGTTAACCTTGTTGTTGATCCTTACCTCCTCGTATAAGACTAAGGTAATGAGTAGAGCAGGTATAGGACGTCCCTTCACATGGGAATTTAAACAAAGCAGATAGCTGTTTTATGTACAAGATGTCAGTGCATAAACAAATACAAGCAAATACATTCGTACCATGTAAACCAGAACACATCGTTGTAGTTTCTAATGTGCATCTTTATTACAACTGGGAAGGTATTTACTTGACTGTGTTTTCTTGTTTTTGTGATCTATATATTCTTATTTCCTTTCAATGCCTGCTGATGCATTTTTAGGCCCTGAGGCGACTTCTTTGACACTGTCTGAAATAATTCTACATAGCAAACACTCTCTGTCCTCCTCAACCCACTCCTCCTCCACACAACTCTTTCCAACTGCATTCTGTCATAAGGAGGAGCGAATTGGAGAAGAGGGCCTGCATTGTGGTGTTTCAAAATATAACAGATTTTCAAGAGGAGAATGGAGGAGAGGAGAAAAGAGAGTGATAATAAAGTGCAGTCTTTTCCCTTTACAACACATAACACACCCTCCCACTTTATCTTGAGTCATACACTGAAAGACGCAGATTTCAGACATTAACATAATTCAGAGCGTGTTAACTTGATAACTGTTGATCGCCATGTACCAGCTGTTTTCATATCTCAGTTGATAGACATGCAACACTTTCTTATAGCATAGAAAGCTTGTTCTGAACTTTACCATAACCAACTTTAATAAGTAGGCCTAGTCTGCACAATGACTATTATGTAAATGTCGTAAAGATAGTGAATTAGGCCTATACAGTGGTAATCCTTCCCTGTAAAAATACCCTACTTTGTCCCCTATTTTTCCCAACATTAGCTACACCATTCTTGCTTAGTGAAATTCAAGTAATGAACATTTCTCAAGACAGTTGAAAGTAGGGGTTTTAAGGTGAGCTAAACGTTTTACAAATTGATAGGATTTTTAACAAAAGGGTATGTATTGTATTTCGTTGACAGTTATAAATTTGGACGGTAACGTATAAAGTCTGATGCTCTCAGGCTTCCGTACTCTTACGACGAGTCCCGGAAGTGCTAAACATGAATTGTAAACAAACTCATGAGCCAGATCTTATTTAGTTTAAAAAAAAGAACCTACTGCCGTATAGGACGTGGTTTGCGTATCATTGGATGCACCCTGTAGAATGTGAGTAACTTGTTATGTTCCTTATATTCTGGTTGCTTGACATTTAATCACTCTTGTGTTTAACTCCAAATCAATGAGAACGCTATTAGCATTAACCGCTGACTTTTGTAAACTACCTAACGTTAAAGTTAGCTAACTAGCTAAGGAGTCGGCTAACCTAACTAGCAGTCATATTCAGCTAGCATAACAGTTGCTAGTTAACCAGTTACTTATCCGATATAATTAGCTAGCTAGCTTACGTCAAACCTGGCCAGTACAGTAGGCTCTCTCTAGCTAGTCGAAATCAAACCCTATCAGCTGTTGCTGTTATTCAGGATGCCAGATCTACCAGCTAGCTAGCATGACAGCTACGGCATTAGACACCACGCTAATACAACTGGTCAGTAGATATCTTTGGTTGTCCTTATCACATTGTAGATAATTAGCTAACCCATGTAGAGTTACAATTGCGTGCTGTGCCACGTATATCAACTGACTAAACGGACTGTGTAACAACTAGCTAATCCTAACCATATTTTTTGTAGCTGACTACTGTACCAATCCGTGTAAGTGAAATGTGGAAGTAACTAAGTTGTCACGCGTAGCTCATCTAAGTAACATTCAAACTCTCCTCATCTCTATTCTTTCCCTCTTCTTTCTGAAACACAGGATTCCACCTGTGTGGAAGTAACCCAACTACATTTGCCAGTGAGTGACGGACAGAGATCTACTTGCATCTGTAAAGATCTGTGTCTGTAGGCAGGGCAGCCATGTCTAGGAAGCAGACAGGAAAGCCACTGCGTGGCAGCAACAGAAAGTGTGATGCGGAGCGAAAGCGGGATGAGCGGGTCACTCGCAGGGCAATCGCCAAGGACCGCAAGAACCGGCCCCAGGACGGGGACGAGGGAGAGGAGTTTGTCAGCTTCTCCAACCAGCTCCAAGCGCTGGGGCTCAAACTGAGAGAGGTGCCTGGAGATGGGTAAGATTCAGAGAGAGAAGGTCTGACTACATTGCAGACACCTGGCAAACCTATAAACGCCTGAATAGGTATTTATTATATCAGCTAACCACATACAGTGGGGCAAAAAAGTATTTAGTCAGCCACCAATTGTGCAAGTTCTCCCACTTAAAAAGATGAGAGAGGCCTGTCATTTTCATCATAGGTACACTTCAACTATGACAGACAAAATGAGGGGGGGAAAAAATCCATAAAATCACATTGTAGGATTTTTAATGAATTTATTTGCGAATTATGGTGGAAAATAAGTATCTGGTCAATAACAAAAGCTTGTCTCAATACTTTGTTATATACCCTTTGTTGGCAATGACAGAGGTCAAAGTTTTCTGTAAGTCTTCACAAGGTTTTCACACACTGTTGCTGGTATTTTGGCCCTTTCCTCCATGCAGATCTCCTCTAGAGCAGTGATGTTTTGGGGCTGTTGCTGGGCAACACAGACTTTCAACTCCCTCCAAAGATTTTCTATGGGGTTGAGATCTGGAGACTGGCTAGGCCACTCCAGGACCTTGAAATGCTTCTTATGAAGCCATTCACGGTGTGTTTGGGATCATTGTCATGCTGAAAGACCCAGCCACGTTTCATCTTCAATGCCCTTGCTGCTGGAAGGAGGTTTTCACTCAAAATCTCACGATACATGGCACCATTCATTCTTTCCTTTACACGGATCAGTCGTCCTGGTCCCTTTGCAGAAAAACAGCCCCAAAGCATGATGTTTCCACCCCCATGCTTCACAGTAGGTATGGTGTTCTTTGGATGCAACTCAGCATTCTTTGTCCTCCAAACACGACAAGTTGAGTTTACCAAAAAGTTAGATTTTGGTTTCATCTGACCATATGACATTTTCCCAATCTTCTTCTGGATCATCCAAATGCTCTCTAGCAAACTTCAGATGGGCCTGGACATGTACTGGCTTAAGCAGGGGGACACGTCTGGCAATGCAGGATTTGAGTCCCTGGCGGCGTAGTGTGTTACTGATGGTAGGCTTTGTTACTTTGGGCCCAGCTCTCTGCAGGTCATTCACTAGGTCCCCCCGTGTGGTTCTGGGATTGTTGCTCACCGGTCTTGTGATCATTTTGACCCCACGGGGTGAGATCTTGCGTGAAGCCCCAGATCGAGGGAGATTATCAGTGGTCTTGTATGTCTTCCATTTCCTAATAATTGCTCCCACAGTTGATTTCTTCAAACCAAGCTGCTTACCTATTGCAGATTCAGTCTTCCCAGCCTGGTGCAGGTCTACAATTTTGTTTCTGGTGTCCGTTGACAGCTCTTTGGTCTTGGCCATAGTGGAGTTTGGAGTGTGACTGTTTGAGGTTGTGGACAGGTGTCTTTTATACTGATAACCAGTTCAAACAGGTGCCATTAATACAGGTAACGAGTGGAGGACAGAGGAGCCTCTTAAAGAAGAAGTTACAGGTCTGTGAGAGCCAGAAATCTTGCTTGTTTGTAGGTGACCAAATACTTATTTTCCACCATAATTTGCAAATAAATTCATAAAAAATAATTTTGTCTGTCATAATTGAAGTGTACCTCTGATGAAAATTACAGGCCTCTCTCATCTTTTTAAGTGGGAGAACTTGCACAATTGGTGGCTGACTAAATACTTTTTTGCCCCACTGTATTATATGATCTAGCAATCTGATGCCAGACAGAGTAATCTATGACATGGCACACAATCATTGGTTGATGCAATGCCACATCTAAAATGTAGTCTGCCTGGAATGCAACCAAAGTGCTCTTATAAATGGCTGTTACAACGTTGACTAATACTGTGTGTCCATCCTATAGTAACTGCCTGTTCCGGGCTCTGGGTGACCAATTGGAGGGACACTCTCGAGGACACCTGCGCCTGCGTCAGGAGACTGTGCAGTACATGATGGCACACCGGCAGGACTTTGAGCCCTTTGTGGAGGATGATGTGCCCTTCGCCCAGCATTGTAAGATAGAAACCAAATGCTATTTCCATGTGAAAATGTTGTGGGATGCCCAAGTTTTTGATGGTATGCCAGTCATCCTGGCGAGTGTGTCTTTAAAGATCTTGTCACTAATATTTCTCTGTTGTTTTCTTCCTCTCAGTGTCAAACCTCTCCCAGCCTGGTACGTTTGCTGGCAATGATGCCATCGTGGCGTTCGCCCGTAGTCAACAGCTCAAGGTGGTCATTCATCAGCTCAACACCCCACTGTGGGAGGTAGGAAGCTCAGTGACACCCTATTGCCCATATAGTTTACTACTTTTGTCAAGAGACTCATAGCTGTATAAAAGCTAAAGTAGTGCACAATAGGGGAAATTCGCACTTATTTTATGTATCTGTTTTTTAGGGAGATTGGAATCACCAAAAATGTTTTACATTTTTATTTAAATGATAGAATGGGAAAGTGGATGGGGATGTAGTAAAAAAATAATAAAACTGCATAGTTTATAAAGTTGGGGAGGAGAGGCGTGAATCCCTGTCGCCAGGTGGTATATGTGGTCCTACCACTAGACCACGTTGTAGCACACTGTACTGTATTTTAAGCCGAAGTCCTCTTCTAATGTAACAGACCGTATGAAATACCACTATTGATAAGCCCTACTCATAATGTTTTCTCAATTCAGATAAATGGCTCTGAGAAGCTGGTTGGCCGAGAGCTACACATTGCCTATCGCTATGGAGACCATTACGACAGTGTACGACCAATCGGTGACAACTCTGAGAGCCCTGCTCAGCTGCGTTTAGAGGTACGGGAAAAAAGCGGTTCATTTAAAAACACACTCACAAATATTTCAATATTTTATTGGATTAGTCTTATTCATAAAATGTTCCTTATTCCCCCTACACCTCTCTTGTGTCGTTTCAGAATCTTCATAATTCGAGTGGGCAGCGTGAGTTTGGTGACGGCCAGAGGGACAGACGGAAAGCCCCCTCGCCCACCCCCTCCGAGGAGGACAATGTGATCCTAAGTTCCCTGAAGAACAGGAGCCCAAACTGTGAGTGGCCCCTCTGTCTTCTCCCCCAGTGCAGTGGGATTATCAGTGTCTACTAGCTGTTTTGGGCAGGTTTTAGGTCCTTTTCTAACCCCAACTCATATAAAACTTTCATTCATCTGCAGTCTACACCTACCGTGTATAATAAACATTGCTAGTAAATACAACTAATGTTTATTGACTATTCTGGGGATTTAGATCTTTTAGAGGGAGCTACCATCCAAAAACCATTTGATAATGATCAACAGGAACATCTGATGCAGTATATTCACTGCAACTGACCCCATGTGTATTGTGTGCCATGTCTCTCAGGTGAAGAGGAGAATCTATTTCAGCTGAGTGCCGCCACCATCAACGCTGAGTGGCTGGTGGATTCTGAGCTAGCTGTCCAAGTGTGTCACGGCCAGTGTGCCTCTGGTTCATGCTCAGCGTGTAGACAGGCACCGACGGAGTGCACTGAGCACAAAGCACCACCAGATGGAGGCAACATACACACATCCAAGGTAAATTGTAATTGTTAAATAAATATTTTTAAGGTTTTAACACATTTTATTCAGAAAGTAAGGAACCACTACACCATGACTCTCCACTCAAATTCCTATTCTGAATAAGTATTCTGAGTCTGTGTGACTTTCAATTCAAGTTCCAAATTAAATTGACCTGCATTTCTCTATTCAATTGAGAAGGGACTTAAGTCCCTCCTTTTCATCTTGACTCCTGTTTTTTTACACCTCTCAGGCTTCAAACAAGCAGAGGAAAGAGCAGCAGCGCTTGGAAAAGAAAAAGCGACAGGAGGAAAGACATCGACAGAAGGTTCTTCAAAGCAAAGGAACACCTGACCAAAACCAGAACCTCTCGGAGCCTGTCACTCTAGTGCCAGCTCTAAATACACTTAGTATATAGACAGACAGAGCATGGCCAAATAAAGCTATACCGGGTGGCTGATTACAATGTTTTGCTCACAGAATCAATTTCAATCTCAATCACATTGGATGACTTACATAAACCGTTTAGTTTCTTTGCAAATGTATGGTGCCTGCGATAGGTTGTGTGTGAATGTGTTCGGGGTTGTGGTTGATTATGAGGGTGTTTGATAGTGACCCAAGGTGGTGTACATAGTTTCCTCTTTTAGAGACTCACTGTCTAGACTCTTTATATGCTGGTGAATGAGGGCTGCTTTTCACTACGATCATGCAGTACATCTTGGGCTCCTCTTTGCTTTTGTTTTGAGTTGAATTTCTCTGATTCCAGCCAAAGAAGAAAGGAACGGGAAGAGACATTGTAAACAGAATGAAATGTTTTGTGAATGATACTGAAATGATGTAGTTGATACAGTATGTGAATAATTGATATTTTATCTGGTTAATGGCAGTTACAGTATTATTAATCAAGCTTAAAGAAATTATTCAGTTGGGAGATTTGCTGATGAATGATTGTGATGCACTCTGTCTGGTATGATATGTAATGAGGCAATAAATGAAAAAATGTACAGTATTTGATTTATTCATATTTTTGATATATTTTGTCTTAAATGGTTGTGGTGTTTGTTTTTGATTTGATTAAAGATGCACTATGCAAAAATCAATTCCACCATTTCCCTTTTGCAAAAATTCTAATAGTTTGTGTAATTTCAGTTTAATGTAGAGAAGTATAGTGTAGAGAATCATTGTACCATCTAAATCGCTATGAAATATATTTTCCATAACCAAAAATATTGTATTTTCAAGCTGTTTGAAGCTGCTGTACAAAATTGAAGTATGCAAAAACAAAACTTCAGACCGGGAAGCATATAAATAGTGCACATAGAACAGATGTAGCGCTTCTTTGACTTGCTTTCAATGAGACAGCTCTAAAACTTCAATTTCGCTGTGAATTTGCTTGTGTCGCACAAAAAGTTACATATCACTGAATCAATAGATGTCCTCAATAGATTATACAAGATAGCGTATATTGTTGTTGGCTGCACTGTAATTTTATCTGATATTTTGGGCAACATTTGGCCAATACTCATCATTGCAAGTATGTTTTTAAAACTGATTGATCATTTCACAGTGGATAATGTAGATAGGAGCAGGAGCAGTATCAATGTTTAGGATGCTGACTGACTCCTACCCTTTTCTATGTAGTGTGATGTCACAACATGGGTACATATATGACATAGTATGACATCATCAGTGGTCCACACTGCAAACAAAAAACACAAATTGCATTTATAAAATCTCCATTATGGATTATTATGGATTGAGGTTAATACACTCCAATTATTTTCTGAATCTGGAAGGTGGCGAGTACCTCTTCACGATGGACAGATGTTAAGATTAGTGGCATGTAGGTCTTGAGAGCAACGTGTGTGAGAAGCATAAATGTATCAAACGTTTTAGGCTCTGAGGTGAATATGAGGCTAGAGGACAAACAGTATTTTGTTAGGCTATAGGCCTACTGTATTTTCATTATTGTCATGCATTTTCACTTGCATAAATCAAATTATCTTTAAACAAATGTATACTGACTTGCCAGTCTGCAATTGACCAGCTAGCAAATTATTAAAACAACTTAATAGATAGAACACATGTCATCGTGAAATACATCAATTCTATGTAAGCAAATAAGGGCAGTTTAGTCAGTTTCTCATTATCATGATACTGTACCTACAGGAGTGGTAAGTATAATTTTGGTCTTCAACTGTTGTTGTCTAGTACTGTCTTTTTGCAAGCTAGGGCCATCTACTTTAAGTGCTGCCTGTCTTCCCAGTAGCCTACTTGCTGTGTGAACTGCTGACTGCTATTAATTGCAGATGATTGTTGACACATCAACCAGGATTAAGGGGCAGGGCAATTTGTGACTGTTTGTGTTTTCGTAATCAGTGGCTGTATTGGAGGGGGAGTGGCTTCTCCTCTCCTAGGCAATCAGCAATTCACCTTTGCAAGGCAATTAGTATTAATACTTCAGTGTCTCCTGTTTTCTCAGCGGCAGCTGTAAGCGACGTCTGATTGCAAAACCGAAGCAAAGACAGTTTTGACGAGTTCTTCAAGGAAGGAAGGAAAGAGAGGAAGGCTCCACACTACTCTCACACTTGAGTATCCTACCTAGTTATTTATAGATCATCTCATTTTGCTCTTTTGTAGCTTTGGCAACTGTGTTTTCTATCCCAGTTTGCTCCCTTCCCTGTAGGCTTTACAGATGCTCCACACCCCTTGGCTGCAATCCTTGTAATTTAGTGTGCCTTACGTGCATAACCCATGTGGAATTCCAGGTCTCCAGCAGCAATTGGAACTGCCAATCTGCGGTCAAGAACAAAGCGCTCATGTCAGTTTATGCTACATTTCAGTCCCTAGACTTTTTGGCCCTGATGGAGACATGAATCACCCCAGAGAACACCGCTACTCCAGCTGCTCTCTCTTCACCTGACTACGTTTTCTCTCATAGTCAGAGAGCATCTGGTCGTTGAGGTGGTGGCACAGGGCTACTCATTCCTCCTAAGTGGAGATTTTATTTTTACCCCCTCTCTCACCTGTCCTTTTCCTCATTTGAATTCCATTCTGTCACTAGTTCACTCAAGCATAATGTTGTTGTCATTTATGGACCACCAAATCCCCTTAGAGTTCCTCAATATAAGCTCATTTCCTGACGATGGCTCACCGCTCTTCGTACTTGGTGACTTCAACCTCCTGACGTCTGCCTTCAATTAATTTATTTCCAACTCTTTCCCCTCCCTGCCTCTTGACCTATCCCTTCACCAGTCCCCTCCCACTCACAAGGCAGGCAATACCCCCCCCCCCCCAGGTCTCTGATCACTACTTTGTTTCCCTTTCTTCCTTCCTCCCTCCCTCCCTCTCCTCCAACCCTAGCCACTCAACCCCAAATCCAGATGGTAATGTGCCGTCACAATCTTCCCTCTCTCTCTCTCACTACTCTCTCTCCTATCCTATCATCTCTCCCTTCTGCTAAATCCTTCTCTTGCCGGTCTCCTGATTCTGGCTCTTCAACACTATTCTCTTCCCTCTAACCCTAGGAAACTATTTTCCACCTTTTCCTCCCTCCTTAATCCTCCCCTCTCTCTGCGGACAACTTTGTCAACCACTTTGAAAAGAAGGTTGACATCTGCTTCTCATTCACTCAGCCTATTGAGTTCACTGGTCCCACTCACACAGAACTACCCTACGCCTTGACCCATTCTCTCTCCAAATGAAATCCTGCGACTAGTGAGGTCTGGCCGCCCAACAATCTGCCCGCTCAATCACATCCCCTTCTCCAGACCATCTTTGGGGATCTTCTCCCATTCCTCACTTCCTTCAGCAACTCATCGCTGACCACTGGCTACATCCCCTCTGACATGAAAATGGCTGGAGTCGCTTCCCCTCAAGAAACCAACACTTGACTCCTCTGACATCAAACTACAGACTGGTATCCCTTTCTTTTCTTTCCAAAACACTTGAGCATGCGGCCTCTGACCAACTCTCTCTGTCTCTCTCAGAACAATATTCTTGACCCAAATCAGTCAGGCTTCAAGACTGGTCACTCAACCGAGACTGCTCTTCTGTGTCACGGAAGCTCTCGGCTCTTCCAAAGCTGACTCTCTTTCTCCTCTGTTCTCGCCCTCCTAGATCTACCCGCTGCCTTCGACCCCCGTGAACTAGCAGATCCTTCTCTCCATCCTCTCAGGGCTGGGAGTCTCAGGCTCTGCGCACTCTTGGATTGTATCCTACGCTATATATACAAAAGTATGTGGACAGCCCTTCAAATTTGTGTATTTGGCTATTTCAGCCACACCTGTTGCTGTCAGGTATATAAAATCGAGCACACAGCCATGCAATCTCTATAGACAAACATTGATAGTAGAATGGCCTTACTGAAGAGCTCAGTGACTTTCAACATGGCACCGTCATAGGATGCCACCTTTCCATACAAGTCAGTTCATCAAATTTCTGACCTGCATGAGTAAGTGCTGTTATTGTGAAGCGGAAATGTCTATGTGCAACAACGGCTTAGCCTCGAAGTGGCAGGCCACACAAGCTCACAGAACGGGACCTCCGAGTGCTGAAGCACCAACAAGTAATCTATCCTCAGTTATAACACTCACTACCGAGTTCCAAACTTCTTCTGGAAGCAATGTCAGCACAAGAACTGTTCGTCGGGAGCTTCATGAAATGGGTTTCCATTGCCGCACACAAGCCTAAAATCACTCATGCGCAATGCCAAGCTTCAGCTGGAGTGATGTAAAGCTTGCCGGCATTGGATCTGGCGCAATGGAAATGTGCACGATCTGTGTTTGCACCATGTACTCTCACGACTGGTGTCCTCCAGGGCTCAGTTCAAGGCCCTCTTCTCTCTAAACTCCAAGTCACTCGGCTCCGTTATATACTCACATGGTCTCTCCTATCATTGCTATGCGGATGACGCTCAACTACTTTTCTCCTTTCCCCCTTCTGACATCCAGGTGGTAACATGCATCTCTGCGTGTCTGGCAGATATCTCAGCTTGAATGTCGTTCCACCACCTCAAGCTCAACCTCGACAAGATGGAGCTGCTCTTCATCCCAAGGAAGGCCTGCCAGATCAAAGACCTCTCCATCAAAGTTGACAACTCCATGGTGTTACCCTCCCAGAGTGCAAAGAACCTTTTTTTAATTTATTTTTAATTTTAAAATTGTATTTAACTAGGCAAGTCAGTTAAGAACAAATACTTTTTTTTTTTACAATGATGGCCTGTCAAAAGGCCTCCGACGGGGGCCTGAGATTAAAAATAAATATAGGACAAAACACACATCATGACAATCTCCACCGGAAAATGACCTATGCATAGTCACTTCACTCCCAACTACATGTACAGATTCCCTCAACTAGCCTGTACCCCTGTACACTGACTCGGTACCGGTGCCCCCTGTATATAGCCTCGTTATTGTTACTTTTTATTTGAGCCTATTTGGTAAATATTTTATTCTTCTTGAACTGCACTGTTGGTTGAGGGCTTGTGAGTAAGCATTTCACTGTAAAGTCTACACTTGTTGTATTCGGGGCATGTGGCAAATAAAGTTTGATTGGATTTTTGACAACACTACATAAAGAGAGACCTAAGGCAGCAACACATGACAACACAGCATGGTAGCACCACAACATAAAACAACATGGTATCAGCACAATATGGTAGCAGCATAAAACACGGTACAAACATTATTGGGCACAAACAGCACAAAGAGCAAGAAGGTAGAGACAACAATACATCATGCAAAGCAGCCACTGTCAGTAAGTCTCCATGATTGAGTCTTCGAATGAAGAGATTGAGATAAAACTGTCCAGTTTGAGTGTTTGTTACAGCTCGTTCCAGTCGCTAGCTGCAGCGAACTGAAAAGACAAGCGACCCAGGGATGTGTGTGCTTTGGGGACCTTTAACAGAATGTGACTGGCAGAACGGGTGTTGCATGTGGAGGATGAGGGCTGCAGTAGATATCTCAGATAGGGAGGAGTGAGGCCTAAGAGGGTTTTTATAAATAAGCATCAACCAATGGGTCTTGTGATGGGTATACAGAGATGACCAGTTTACAGAAGAGTATAGAGCACAGTGATGTGTCTTGTAAGGAGCATTGGTGGCAAATCTGATGGCCGAACGGTAAAGAACATCTAGCCACCCTCAAAGCTCATCACTAAGCTAAGGACTCTGGGACTAAACACCTCCCTCTGCAAATGGATCCTAGACGTCCTGACGGGCCGCTCCCAGGTGGTAAGGGTAGGTAACAACACATCCGCCACGCTGATCCTCAAAACAGGGGCCCCTCAGGGGTGTGCGCTCAGTTCCCTCCTGTACTCCCTGCTCACTCATGACTGCATGGCCAAGCACGACTCCAACACCATCATTAAGTTTGCTGATGACACAACAGTGGTAGGCCTGATCACCGACAATGATGAGACAGCCTATAGGGAGGAGGTCAGAGACCTGACCGTGTGATGCAAAGACAACAACCTATCCCTCAACGTGATCATGACAAAGGAGATGATCGTGGACTACAGGAAAAGGAGGACCGAGCACGCCCCCATTCTTATCGACGGGGCTGTCATGGAGCAGGTTGAGAGCTTCAAGTACCTTGATGTCCACATCACCAACAAACTAACATGGTCCAAGCACACCAAGACAGTCATGAAGAGGGCATGACAAAACCTATTCCCCCTCAGGAGACTGAAAAGACTTGGCATTGTCCTCAGATCCTCAAAAGGTTCTACAGCTGCACCATCGAGAGCATCCTGTCTGGTTGCATCACTGCCTGGTATGGCAACTGCTTGGCCTCCGAGGGTAGTGCATACGGCCCGGTACATCACCGGGGCCAAGCTTCCTGCCATCCAGGACCTCTATACCAGGCGGTGTCAGAGGAAGGCCCTAAAAACTGCCCGCCCCCAAGCTGCTGCTACTCTCTGTTATTATCTATGCATTGCCACTTTTAAAAAACCTACCGGCATGTACATAATTACCTCAATTACCTCCACCGTTGCCCCCAAACATTGACACATTGACTCTGTACCGGTACCCCCTGTATATACAGTTGAAGTTGGGAGTTTACATACACTTAGGTTGGAGTCATGAAAACTAGATTTCTAACCACTCCACAAATTTCTTGTTAACAAGTTTTGTGCATGACACAAGTCATTTTTCCAACAATTGTTTACAGACAGATTAATTCACTTATAATTCACTGTATCACAATTCCAGTGGGTCAGAAGTTTACATACACTAAGTTGCTGAAAATGATGTCATGGCTTTAGAAGCTTCTGATAGGCTAATTGACATAATTTGAGTCAATTGGAGGTGTACCTGTGGATGTATTTCAATGCCTACCTTCAAACTCAGTGCCTCTTTGCTTGACATCATGGGAAAATCAAAAGAAATCAGCCAAGACTTCCGAAAAATAATTGTAGACCTCCACAAGTCTGGTTCATCCTGGGAGCAATTTCCAAATGCCTAAAGGTTCCATGTTCATCTGTACAAACGGTTTGCAACTGCACATGGGGACAAATATTGTACTTGTTGGAGAAATGTCCCCTGGTCTGATGAAACAAAAATAGACCTGTTTTGGCCATAATGACCATCATTATGTTTGGAGAATAAAAGGGGATGCTTGCAAGCCAAAGAACACCATCCCAACCGTGAAGCATGGGGGTGGCAGCATCATGTTGTGGGGGTGCTTTGCTGAAGGAGGGACTGGTGCACTTCACAAAATAGATGGCATCATGAGGTAGGAAAATGATGTGGATATATTGAAGCAACACCTCAAGACATCAGTCAGGAAGTTAAAGCTTGGTAGCAAATGGGTCTTCCAAATGAACAATGACCCCAAGCACACTTCCAAAGTTGTGGCAAAATGGCTTAAGGACAACACAGTCAAGGCATTGGAGTGGCCATCACAAAGCCCTGCCCTCAATCCTATAGAAAATTTGTGGGCAGAACTGAAAAAGTGTGTGCGAGCAAGGAGGCCTACAAACCTGACTCAGTTACACCAGCTCTGTCAGGAGAAATGGGCCAAAATTCACCCAACTTATTGTGGGAAGCTTATGGAAGGCTACCCGAAACATTTGACCGAAGTTAAACAATTTAAAGGCAATGCTACTAATTGAGTGTATGTCAACTTCTGACCCACTGGAAATGTGATGAAATAAATAAAAGCTGAAATAAATAATTCTCTCTACTATTATTCTGACATTTCACATTCTTAAAATAAAGTGGTGATCCTAACTGACCTAAAACAGGGAATTTTTACTAGGATTAAATGTCAGGAATTGTGAAACTGAGTTTAGATGTATTTGGCTAAGGTGTATGTAAACTTCCGACTTCAACTGTAGCCCAGCTATTGTTATTTACTGCTGCTCTTTTAATTATTTGTCTTTCTTATCTCTTACTTTTTTTGTTGATATTTTCTTGAAACTGCATAGTTGCTGAAGGGCTGATATGTTAGCATTTCACTGTAAGGTCTACTACACCTGTTGTATTCGGCGCATGTGAAAAATACAATTTGATTTGATTTGAATTCCCAACGGCTCCCGAAGGTTCGATCTGCTGATCCTATTGACATAACTGTAGCTCTCTCAGACCAGGTAAATAATCCAAGGCTATTAGCACTGGGCTGTAGTTATGAGTCTGTTTGTGTGTTTTGATAGGAGGACAAAAAAAGGACACTCCACAGCTTGCCAGTGTCGCCGTGTAAGTTCCACAAACTTAACATGGCGGTGTTCTTCTTAGCAATCTCACTGTAATAAAGACCTCCATTCCTGTCATTGTTGAAAGAGATTGCAATATCTCAAAATAGGGCTACTTGATGTTAGATCCCTCACTTCCAATGCAGTTATAGTCAATTAACTAATCACTGATCATAATCTTGATGTGATTGGCCTGACTGAAACATGGCTTAAACCTGATGAATTTACTGTGTTAAATGAGAAATCTCCTCCTGGTTACACTAGTGACCATATCCCCGGGGCAGAGGTGGAGGTGTTGCTAACATGATAGCAAATTTCAATTTACAAAAAAAAAAAATGACTGCGTTTTCATCTTTTGAGCTTCTAGTCATGAAATCTATGCAGCCTACTCAATCACTTTTTATAGCTACTTTTTACAGGCCTCCTGGGCCGTATACAGCGTTCCTCACTGAGTTCCCAGAATTCCTATCGGATCTTGTAGTCATGGCAGATAATAACGCCTGTTTGGCCCTGCCCGGGGGTATCGTCAAACAGGGCCACAGGGCCTCCCAACCCCCTCATGTCTCAGCCTCCAGTATTTATGCTGCAGTAGTTTGTGTCAGGGGGCTAGGGTCAGTCTGTTTTATCTGGAGTATTTCTCCTGTCTTATCCGGTGTCCTGTGTGAATTTAAGTATTCTCTCTCACTTACTCACTCACTCAGAGGACCTGAGCCCTAGGACCATGCCTCAGGACTACCTGGCCTGATGACTCCTTGCTGTCCCCAGTCCACCTGGTTGTGCTGCTGCTCCAGTTTCAATTGTTCTGCCTGCGGCTATGGAACCCTGACCTGTTCATCGGACATGCTACCTTGTCCCAGACCTGCTGTTTTCAACTGCCTAGAGATAGCAGGTCCGGTAGAGATACTCTGTATTATCGGCAATGAAAAGCCAACTGACATTTACTCCTGAGGTGCTGACCTGTTGCACCCTCTAAAACCACTGTGATTATTATCATCTGACCCTGCTGGTCATCTATGAACATTTGAACATCTTGGCCATATTCTGTTATATTCTCCAACCGGCACAGCCAGAAGAGGACTGGCCTCCCCTCATATCCTGGTTTCTCTAGGTTTCTTCCTAGATTCTGGCCTTTCTAGGGAGTTTTTCCTAGCCACCATGCTTCTACACCTGCATTGCTTGCTGTTTGGGTTTTAGGCTGAGTTTCTGTACAGCACTTTGTGACATAAGCTCATGTAAGAAGGGCTTTATAAATACATTTTATTGATTGATTGACAAAGCAGTCTGGTCACAAGCTAAAAGCATAGTTTTCCTTTTTAGAGAGGACATGTCAAGGCTACGCAGCAAAGCTATATTGCAACATCTTTGTCTAAATTCACCTCTGGAATCTTGAAGCATGTTTCTCCTGTTCAGGAGAGGAACCAGAAGCTTTCTGAGTTTGACCAGAAGATGGCAGAGCTCAACCAGATCGTTAGGGTCCCCTGGGACATGGTGTAGCTGAGGCAAAGTCTGGGGATGATGGACAACGATGATCAGGACTCTCCAGCATGGAGTCGCAACAACAACCAAAGTGAAAGCCTTGCAGATGGAGACAGAAAGGGGCATACCATGTCAGTTGTTCAACTGAATGCATTCAACTGAAATGTGTCTTCCGAGTCTTTCAGACAGAGATGCAGCACAACCTGGTCCCAGGGGTAAACATAGCATTGTAAATGTAAATCTGGTACACTCAAATTTCGTATGGTATGTATTCATTTCTGTATGTCCATCATCCATTTCATATGATATGTTACAAAGTACAAATTGCAATTCATACAATTTGTTATGAATTTGCAAAGTGTATGATATGTTACGAATTTCAGTTTGTTGTGGTTAATGTTAGCTAGATGGCTAATGCCAGCTAGGCTAGTGTTTAGGGTTAGGGGAAGGGTTAACTAACATGCTAAGTAGTTGCTAATTTGCAAGATCAGATTTGAACACGCAACCTTTGGGTTGCTAGATGTTCGCTTCATACGTCCGTCTATCCACCCCGACCAACAACCCTACATTCATTTTTGCATTCAGTAACCTTCTGTCTTATGTAACCATATCATACTAATTTGAGTGTCCCGGATTTACATTTCATGTGTTACGTCTAGTCTGAGACCAGGCTGTGAAGAAATACATGGCGGAGGTGTAGGATGGTGTGATCGTGATTCAGGAGGAGAGCCAAAGGGAGAACAATGTATTCTGTTATATCCAGTATCTGTAAATGGAAAGGGACTGTGGAATGGCCACTGCAGAAGAGGCAGGAGGACATGTGTGAGAGAGTGAACAGTATTCAGGAAGAGGGAGGAGGACTGATATGCAGGGGCCTATTGGCCATCTGGCAGTTCTAGCAAATGCCAGATGGGCTGGAATGTTTTTTCGTTGGGTGGGCTGGGGTCACACAAACTCACATGCAAAGTCTAACACGGCAGCAGCAAAGAGACCTGCTCCTAGACAGCCAAGATCATGGATCGTAAAAAACGGAAAGGGTGCCTGTAAACGTAGAAAGAGCATATTCTACATTGTCACCTCATTCAAAACGTCCTGTTTTTTGGACGACTAAAACCATGATTTGGTCAAACATGATGCCTGTAATGAAAGTATCAGCCCCTGTGCCTTTGCCCTCGATGGGGCCTGCTGCTGTGATGAGTGAGCCAGTCCTATCTCCCCCATGCGCTTGAGAGAAATACGTTCTGATCGTATAACATTTTACAACCAAGATATTTGATATGGCTTTGTGATATGGAGCAACATATTAAATGCGCCCTGGCCATTGCCAGGGTATAGGCCTAAAGGTCACATGGGTAGTAGCCTACAACTGCAATATTCAATTTACTGTTGGATGAATACATGGCTACTAGCAGTGGCATATTTAGTTAGAGATCTACAAAGTTAATGTGTTTTGAGTTTCCACTTCCTCACGTGTTGAACCCCAAATTAATTAGCCTATGATATTAGTTAGTGCACATAAAGATGTATGTAACTCATCTCTATTGAAAAAAAAAAGTTGGTATTGGTGGTTCCCGGAGTGATATGGGCTGGTGTGGATAAACTGCCAGTGCTGAATTCTTGTCCCAGTCAGCCTCTGATGATGTGATCTGGGAGGAGCTGAAGACTCTAAGAGGCATATTGGAGGGGGTAAGGCCAGACCATCACCCCTAATGTAATCTTTAACCAGCTTTGGCCTCTGGCCTCATTCCGATCTGTCTTTTCGTCCATCTATCTGTCTCCACGCAGAGAGGCGTGGTGAAGCAGTGGTCAGCATCCTCCATCATGCCCCGTCTCACCAACTCTGCCGATCCTTCCTCACGGCAGAGCTGGTATTTTCCACTCAGGCCCGACCAGACCACCAACACCCAGCCAGAGCCAACCTGGCATGCCTGCACCAAGCTCCCCGCATGCCCCACTGTCCCCCTTGCCACACGCATCTGCACCTCCCCCTGGACAGACCGGGGAGCTCTCCCCTGCAATGGACACCCTCATTGCCCTCCTCCAGTACCACACACACCAAGCCCCTCCAGCTGTTTTCACCAATGGCTGCTCCTGCTCTGGACCTCTTTAGCAAATGACAGGAGTGGAATGTAATAGCCTAGTTGCTGTCTCTGTTCAGCTAAGTGAGAGTGAGGAGAGAAGGAAGGGAAAGGAGTACCGAAAAGAATGTGTGAAAAAGAGGAGACCTGAGAGTGATCGTGATGAGGAGAAGTGAGGAACTGCCAACCCACAGGAGGAGACTGTTAAACAACAAAGACAACTCCTAGAACAGGAGTTCAAGAACAAATAGCAGATCCTCAAGAAATTGCAGAAGGATGGCGAAAGCAGAACAGGAGGCAGAGGAGAAAAGGCAAAAGAAAGAACTGGAGATAACGGAAAAGGAGGAGAAAAAGCATTGGGAGCTACAGAGAATGAACGATAGACTTTTAGAAAATGGAAGAGAATGAAAGGACAGAGGGGAAAGGGAAAAATAAGCAGGAGAAGAGAGAGGGAGAAAAAGAGAAGCAAGATGCAAAAGATGCAAAAAAAGAGAGCTGAGGAGAAAAAAAAACAATTGAACGACGAGGATGAGAAGGCAGAGGCGACAATTAAAAGAAAATGAGCATGATTGTAATGGCTTTCTTCCGTTGAAGGAGAGGAGGACCAAAATGCAGCTTGGTTAGTGTTCAACATGTTTAATATAGACGATAACACTACAAAATAACAAATGTGAAAACCGAAACAGTCCTATTTGGTGCAATGACACAAAGACAAAAGACAATCACCCACAAAATACCCAAAGAACATGGCTGCCTAAATATGGTTCCCAATCAGAGACAACGACAGACAGCTGCCTCTAATTGAGAACCAATCTAGGCAACCATAGACATACAAAACTACCTAGAATGGACAAAACACATAAATCCCCCATGTCACACCCTGACCTAACCAAAATAATAACAAAAACAAAGATAACTAAGGCCAGAGATAAAAATGGCAAAGAAGAGTGAGGAGATGAGAAAATTAGAATGGGAGTTAGAGATGCTTAGAATGTCTTACAGGGGAAGGCCATGAAATAAGACTCACCCTTTGACAACCTCTATTTCCAACTTTTCCTCACAAATCAGATATGAATGTTTCATATTCATCATCATTTCTACAATCCCTTTTGATATCAACCCTTCCTCAATTAATTCCTCTAATTAGCATCCTGATCCTCAATAAATGGTCAGTCATTCAGTCCCTGTGCTTTAACTGATGTACCACTGTGAGAGGTGACTGCAACAACCCAACAGCATCCATCAATACTAGGCACTAAGAGACAGTTCTGGAAGTTAATGCAGTTAATGTTAATGCAAAAAAATGTGATGCAGTTAGTTAGGAGTGAAAATAAAAATGACCAAACAAATACATTGTATTACACCTGTAATCACTTTGGATATGCATGATAATTCTCAAAGAAAATCCGCTATGTTGTAAAACTAGTTCATTTAATATAGTGATGAACAACTCTCAATGTAATGAATATGAACAAACCAACACTGAAACCATCTGAAAAGGATCTAAAACGCATCAGTACAACTTCCACAGGGAGGCAGCAGAAACCAGCTGATAACAGACCCACCGCACTGCACAGACGTCAGTTCAGACGTCAGTTCAACGTCTATTCTTGATTTACATTTGGTTGAGTTGTCAAATAACATGAAGTCAATGTGAAATCAACATAAAATGTCACCATGTCAATTGGATTTAAGTTAAAAGTTGGGTGAAAAAGAGACAGAATTTCTTTACGTTGATGACTTTTTGCAAATCCAATCCGTTCTCCACGTTTATTGAACGACATCGCTTAGCTCTTTTGAAGTTGAAATGATGTCGAAACATTACACCTACAGTATGAATACGGTCCAAGGAATTTGGTAGAAGAATTCTTCTATTTCCTCTGCAGATCTATGCACCGTTGGTAAATGGCCAACCTGTATCACTGAATATACAACATCATCCAATGTAAGTCCTGCATGTATAAGTCTTGGTAGTGATGTGTCAAAACAATCCTGGAAAATATCAGATTGATCCTTTATCGAAAAATCATCTGCAACATCTCACTGGTAGAACATCTTGTCTGTGGTTTTATCAGTGCAGCCATGTAGAGAATCAGATTTTTCATTGGTTTAGATGGGTTCCTCTGTTATTAAGGATTCTGTGTCCATTTGCCCTTCAATTAAAGTGAGTTGGCACACACATGTAAAAAGTGTTACTAAAACATTACGAGTGGGTGCTTTGGGAAATATTCAGATTATTTTGCAAACATGGTTGCTCCTTGTGTATTGTAGAAGCTAGAACATTTTGTTAAAATACATTCCTCCCCACTGGGTAAAAACTGGTTGAATCAACGTTGTTTCCACGTCATTTCAACAACATCAAAAATGTATGAGATGATGTTGAATCAACGTGGAAAACTGATTGGATTTGCTAAAAGTTATCAATGTAAGGGAATTTCATGTTTTTCCCACCCAACTTTTAACCTAAATCCAACGACTTGGTGACATTTTCTGTTGAATTCAAGTTAGTAAATCACCATGTCTGTGCCCAGTGGGTCTTGTTGATTAAAACTACATTATGCAAAATACCATCAAGCAGAATGACCTCGATCTACACTGATATGCTTGGCCACTCTCTACATCTTATATCTAAAACAAACATGTTTACAGTGTGAGGTTTTAGGCAATGTAAAGTAAATGTGAAAATCAAGATGTCTATATCGCTGGAGATAGCAACCCAACTCAGTTAGGGTGCTTACTAATAGAGCAAGATCTTTATAGTACAGCAAGCCTATCTATCTATCAATCTATCTATCGTATCAGTATCTATTAGACAGTGCTTTGTAAGCAAAAGGCCTTGTGTCTTGTCCAGAAAAGAGAAAATGAACTGAAGGAGGGATGCAAGTTCAGATGCATTGTTCTTCTATCTCTTCTTCTCCTTCATCCCTCCATCCTTGGCATAGTGCCTGTTGAGCTCAGCAATGTTATGATCTGTGGCCCCAAACCGATGCATCTGAAAGGAAGAAGGAAACAGACACACGTGAAAATCTCATACCAGACATTCCCAGTAGCAAGCCAAGAGTGTTAGCTAGTTGTTATGGAAACCCCAGTTGGCACAACCACAACCACACATTTTTGGTGTGGTTACTTTGGGGTCAGACAGTTGTTTCCCAAAAATTATCAGAAGTTTTGGTGACACACTATAAGTGGATCATTGTTGAAATGTAGGTAAAAAATAGGCTACTGCTCCTCTTCAGATTCAAAATGCTATTCAAAAGTCATCCTTATCCAAACAGAGAGATGGCTTGGGTGCATTTAAAAGTGCAAATTCTAGGATCCAATTAGAAATGCCCCAAAAAATTCCATGCCCGCTCCAATTGACCAACTCAACAACTGAAATTAACTGACCCCAACCAGCAGTGCTGAAAGGGTTCACTTCCTTATTCAAAATGGCAGCATGCTGTCCTCTCACCTGAATGAAACTGGGCCATGCAGCAGAGCCCCTCCCCGCGTGCCGTCCGGTAGACGGGTGACACACACACTCGGGTGGCGGGGGGCAGGTGTGTGAGGCGTGTGGACAGTGAGTTGGAAGGCAAGTAGAGGGAGGAGCGCGGGGCGGCAGTAGAGCCGTGGATGCCCTGTCCCTCCCAGGTGAGCCAGTAGCCCCTGAGGCCGTCCACGCTGGCTTTCCAGTCCACCTGCACAGAGTCACTGCCCACCGTGGTCAGCTGCAGGTCTGCTAGAGCCGGCCTCACTGAGAAGGGAGGGAGGGAGGGAATAAGGCCTATGTGCTGCATTTATACAGTTCTATGTGAAGTATAATAGTCAATTTTGCATTTCCCCCTTTTAATACTTCAGTTTAAGCTTTAAGGCTAATACCATTCATACCTAAGTCTATATCCTCAATGCTCAATGCTCCTTACCCTCCTCAGTGCACACTTTGACAGACATGGCCCTCTCCCGGCCAGAGGAGTGCCGTGCGCTCACGGTGACCAGGTACTGGGTGTCTGGCTGGAGGTTAGTCAGCAGGGTGGAGTTCTGCCCTTGGCCCACAGTAGTCATGTGGAGCTTCCCCCCCGGCAGGGCCATGTACTCCACCTGGAAGCTCTGGACAGACTCTGGCTGCAGAGGACCCCAGCTCACCCTCACACCGTTGGCCCCTGAGTCAGACACCGTCACCACAGTCGGGCTCAACACCTCTAAGGAGACAAAGTGATACAGTTGAAGTCGGAAGTTTACATACACCTTAGCCAAATACATTTAAACTCAGTTTCTAAATTCCTGACATTTAATCCTAGTAAAGATTCCCTGTCTTAGGTCAGTTAGGATCACCACTTTATTTTAATAATGTGAAATGTCAGAATAATAGTAGTGATTTATTTCAGCATTTATTTCTTTCATCACATTCCCAGTGGGTCAGAAGTTGACATACACTCAATTAGTATTTGGTAGCATTGCCTTTAAATTGTTTAACCTCAGTCAAATGTTTTGGGTAGCCTTCCACAAGCTTCCCACAATAAGTTGGGTGAATTTTGGCCCCTTCCTCCTGACAAAGCTGGTGTAACTGAGTCAGGTTTGTAGGCCTCCTTGCTCGCACACGCTTTTTCAGTTCTGCCCACACATTTTCTATAGGATTGAGGTCAGGGCTTTGTGATGGCCACTCCAATACCTTGACTCTGTTGTCCTTAAGCCATTTTGCCACAACTTTGGAAGTGTGCTTGGGGTCATTGTCCATTTGGAAGACCCATTTGAGACCAAGCTTTAAATTCCTGACTGATGTCTTGAAGTGTTGCTTCAATATATCCACATAATTTCCCTTCCTCTGATGCCATCTATTTTGTGAGGTGCACCAGTCCCTCCTGCAGCAAAGCTCCCCCACAACATGATGATGCAACCCCCGTGCTTCACGGTTGGGATGGTGTTCTTCGGCTTGCAAGCATCCCCATTTATCCTCCAAACATAATGATGGTCATTATGGCCAAACAGTTCCATTTTTGTTTCATCAGACCAGAGGACATTTCTCCAAAAAGTACGATCTTTGTCCCCATGTGCAGTTGCAAATCGTAGTCTGGCTTTTTTATGGTGGCTTTGGAGCAGTGGCTTCTTCCTTGCTGAGCAGCCTTTCAGGTTGTCGATATATGACTTGTTTTTACTGTGGATATAGATACTTTTGTACCCGTTTCCTACAGCATCTTCACAAGGTCCTTTGCTCTTGTTCTGGAATTGATTTGCACTTTTCGCACCAAAGTACATTCATCTCTAGGAGACAGAATGCGTCTCCTTCCTGAGCGGTATGACAGCTGCATGGTCCCATAGTGTTTATATTAGCGTATCATTGTTTGAACAGATGAACGTGGTTCCTTCAGGCGTTTGGAAATTGCTCCCAGGATGAACCAGACTTGTGGAGGTCTACAATTATTTTTCTGAGGTCTTGGCTGATTCCATTTGATTTTCTCATGATGTCAAGCAAAGAGGCACTGAGTTTGAAGGTAGGCCTTGAAATACATCCACAGGTATACCTCCAATTGACTCAATTAGTCTATCAGAAGCTTCTAAAGCCATGACATAATTTTCTGGAATTTTCCAAGTTGTTTAAAGGCAGTCAACTTAGTGTGTGTAAACTTGTGATACAGTGAATTATAAGTGAAATAATCTGTCTGTAAACAATTGTTGGAAAAATTAATTGTGTCACGCACAAAGTAGATGTCCTAACTGACTTGCCAAAACTATAGTTTGTTGACAAGAATTTTGTGGAGTGTTTGAAAAAGGAGTTTTAATGACTCCAACCTAAGTGGATGTAAACTTCCCACTTCAACTGTATGTAATAATAAAATATATATAATATGATGATTTACCAGGTGATTTTATTCTAAAGTGGAAGTGAAAGCTGGAATCCTTAACGGGGGAACTGCCACATCCGTTTCTGATATTACAACAAAGAAGATACTACAAACAACCAACACAGTTTTTTTCCCGTCTGACATCATTGCAAGTGCGATAGAACAGCAGCACATGTACTAATTTTACAACGAGGCACAATCTTCCGCCGCTCTACCTTGTCAACAAAACAAAAACAATAACAACGGCCGTACATTGGACAGTGGTGCTGTTTCCCCTACTGCGGATTCCATCTTCAAGAATTTTCGATATACAGTGTGATGCCCATGCTGGACACAACCCTAAAGACATCACACTCCAAGTCAACATTGTTAATTGTAACAATGTAAATGTCCAATGTAAACGTGCCACCTCCTCTTACCTGGCTTAGTGGTGAAGGTGACAGAGAGGGGGTTGAGCACCTGTAGGTTGGACTTGGGAGTCAGTGTGGCCATGTATGTGGTGTCTGGTTTCAGGTCCATCAGCCTTGCCATGCTGGAGTCCCCTGGCCGGGTCAGTCGTTGGTAATGACTACCACTGGTACTGGGGCTGGTCCCAGGCCCCCTTGCTTCTCTTTCGCTCACTCCTAGACTGGGAGCCGGTCCAAACCGGATCTCATAGTAACCGGTCAAACCGGCCAGAACTGGACGCCACTGCAGCATGGCGCTGTCTGTGGACACGTCTCGCACCTGGAGCCGTTCAGCCCGGAGAATCTCTGTTAGAGAAGAAACAGACTGAGACCGAAGGACTGAACCACTGGTGCAATATACACCTCCAGTGGAGACTCGTTTCACTTTAAATCACTTTAAATCGGAGGACGTGCTCATTGTAATGGCTGGAATGGAATTAATGGAAATTTATATTGAAACGATGGCGGTACCATACCATATTAACACAGTGTGCAGATTCCCTTCTCTCACTGGCAAACATTCATACTTGGATAACCAGAACAGGATGGCAGAAAAGAGAGGGAGGAAAGGGATGAGTTGTGGAGGACACGCCAGTAAGAGAGGAGCTCAGACAGACAAACTGTGGGTTCTCCAATGCATTCACAACTTGTACCATAAAAACCCTCGAAATAGACAAACCAGTTCTGGAGGATACCACTGTAACAAATAGCAAACCAGTATTCAGGTTTCAGTATCAGCGGAAAGGAACCTCAGGCACTCGCTAAAGGGACCCTGGATTCTCCTTCTGTGTCGTAAACAAACTGTATTTACACTCTGCGTCCGCCCATCACTATGCATCATGTCTTAGAGCTACATATGTTTACTGGAAGTGCCTGTGTGTCGATATGACTGTTACCCTATCTGACCAGAAAAATACCGTCTTGTCTATATATATATATCTGTCTGGCACCGTAGGGGGGCACGGTAGAGGGGGCTGGGTTGAATAATGTCTTTATTAATAGTCCCCCCTCTCTCATTACAGTCTAAAACACACGGTCTCTTCTTCCCTCTATGTCCCACTGTCTCTAGGAGTGGGTATGTGATAAAGGAGTAGCACAGAGACATGGATTTGTACAGCAGCACAGTTTATAGTAGAGCTCAAAAGAAGGTGTCAGGTCCATGTTAGTTGCAGTCAATTGTGGAATCAAAATGGACACACACACACAGAACCCCACACGCACTCACCAATAATGGCATCCCTCAGGTCCTCAGTGATGATACTCATATCGTCGATGTCCACAAAGTACAGGTGTGACTCCACAGGAGGGGTGACCACCTGCCGCAGCACCTGGTAGTTCCCGTGGCCCGTGGAGATCACCAGAACGGCCACGCCCTCCTCTCTCAGCTTCTCCATTGGTCCAATCACATCACCCGGCTTCACCCCATCCGTCAGCCACACTAGAACTCTGGGGAGTTCTTCCCTGGCCCCCGCACCACCCCCGGGCTTCAGCACCCAGTCCTTGGCCATCCTGAGGGCCTCCTCAGTGTTGGTGTCGCCCCTCAGAGGCTTGGTGTTCCCCAGCGCCCCCTGTAGGCCAGTTTGGCTATTGTGGCTGTCAAAACCAAACTCAAGGCGGGGTTGGGTGCCCACCTGCAGAAGGCTCACCCTCACCTGGTCCTCACCCAATGAGAATGGAAGGAGGAGCTCGGACAAAAAGCCCAGCATGCGGGAGTAGTCATAGGATGAGACGCTGCCCGAGGAGTCCAATAGGAAGAGGACGTCACCCTCACAGCAGTTCAACACTAAGAGGAGAGGAAAGGTTACAGGTGGTGGACACACATTCAGTAGATTTTTACAGCTATACGAGAATATAGATACATACAGTGGGGCAAAAACGTATTTAGTCAGCCACCAATTGTGCAAGTTCTCCCACTTAAAAAGATGAGAGAGGCCTGTATTTTTAATGAATTTATTTGCAAATTATGGTGGAAAATAGGTACTTGGTCAATAACAAAAGTTTTCCACCATAATTTGCAAATAAATTCATTAAAAATAATACAATGTGATTTTCTTTATTTTTTTTCTCATTTTGTCTGTCATAGTTGAAGTGTACCTATGATGAAAACTACAGGCCTCTCTCATCTTTTTAAGTGGGAGAATTTGCACAATTGGTGGCTGACTAAATACTTTTTTGCCTGTATAGGCTACAGATTATCATGCTAATAATATGTGAAAATGAATGAGAATATGCTCCTAGAGATTAAATGTAGCAATATTTACACCTTCTCAGTCTGTCTCTTCCCCCACTTCATGGTGGGTGAATTTCTATAAGCATAGTGCTTATAATAAGTGTGTGAGATAGACAACAATTAGTGTATGTGGGAAACATAGTGGTATAGATAGTTAACCTACAAACTTCCCATTGAGAAGTGGCAAACTCATAGCCACACATATTTACGGGGATATGTACAGTACAATCCTAGAGCAAAAAAGACGGTGTGGAGCATCTGTGGAAAAACCCACTACCACTTCCAACTTTCTCTCTATTTTCTCTCTCCCTCTGATTCCTTCTCCCTCCCTTAACTTTTTCCAGTGGTCCCCTCCCTGTTCAGTGTGAGTGTGCATGCATGCAAGTGTGCGCACACCCACACAGAGAAATGAGTGGAGGAGTGAGAACCAAGTAATTACAGAAATTAGACCGGATCAAAACAAACAAAAAATAGGGATGAAGTGAGATAGATCAGAGTAGGAATGGGCGGATGAAGGATGGATGAAAGATGCTGTCACAACATTTAGGAAGACTAGGCCAAATATTCCAGATTTGCCAATTTTCCATATTTCGTAACAGTAGCACGAAACATGGCTTCTCATTTAAGGGAGAGGGGGTTAGGGGGAGAGAGGGGAGAGGGGGTGAACAGTAGGAGCTATTGGTGGTATAAGGAGGGGTTGGAGGTGGAGAGAGAGAGAGAGAGAGAGAGAGAGAGAGAGAGAGGACAAGGGGGAGGTGTGTTTTTGCAGTTCCATTTGAGAGAAGAGGAAGAATGTGCAGTAGTAGCATATGTGCTCAGAGCAGAAAGAGTGAGGGAGAGAGAAAGAAAGAAAGAGAGAAGAGAGAAAGAGAGAAAGAGAGAGAAAGCGAGAGCGAAACATGCTAAGTTCGTTGTCCAGCTATGAGTACTTTTGAAATGCACTATTTTCTTTGGGCCCTTAAAAGTGAATTTCTTCAGGCTTTAATTTGACGCTCGATCTGTGGTGGTTGTACTGACAAGTGTGTAGTGTTGAAGGACGAATTGCAGTGAGTGTGAAAACACTGCCTTTCTCTCTTTCACTCTCTTGCTTCCTAAAGAATTCGCTACATCTGTCTTCTTGTTTGGACTTTGTACTCCTCCAGCTGCCTTAGTGGCCTCCAGGTTAAAGCGCCTGTAAACTGTATTTACAGTATGTATGTGTCTCTCTGGTCATGCCTATTGATTGTAAACCAAATATTTGCTTTGTACAGTATTAGCTTTATCGCAGTATTAGATTTACAGTCCACCATGAACAAGTTTGACTAATATATGAATGGTTCCACTGAATGTAAATGATGAAACCCCATAACCTTGATGAGCATGGGAGTAACTGACCATAACACTTTAGACCTGTTTCACACATGCATGGAAGCTCACACACACACAGGTGTGTACTTCAGATTGACAGCCCAGATGTGATAGAAAAGGCCTCATCCGCAGTTCTTCTTGATTCTAAAACATGATGTGGTTATATCACCAAGCTGTATCACAACAGGCAGTGATTGGGAGTCCCATAGGACGGCGCACAATTGGCCCAGCGTTGTCTGGGTTTGGCCGGGGTAGGCTGTCATTGTAAATAAGAATTTGTTCTTAACTGACTTATCTAGTTAAATAAAGGTTAAATAAATAAAAATGAAAAAACATCAGTAGGCTATATGTAGGATCAAAATACATCACAGAAGATTAAACCTGAATAAATTGTGCTTCTCAGCCAGTCCTTAGTATTAAAAGCATTTCTATGTTTGAGTGTGATGCATAGAAAGTAATTAGGCTCTTAGTCAAAACATGTCTTGTCTATAAATGGAAGAGGGTGTGAGAAGTGTAATGTTCTGTACATTATACCCTTACACTGAGTCATAAAAACAGACCACTGACAGATTGAATTGACTCACCACCTAGTTTAGTTTTCACCACTACGGTTATGAGCTCTAGCTAACACAAGCATGGTTGTAACAAGCGTTCAGTAATTATTATGGTGTTATAATCAATTAGATGTTTTAATTTACATCACCATAAATCATATGCATAAATACATTTAACATTAAACGTTAAACTTCTCATTAAAATCCAGGAACAGGTATCAACATAGAATTTCTACAATTTTGACAGTAACCTATGAACAGTAGTCTATGATAAAAATTATTGTGCCAATCTAATAACACCAGTTGGAGATACTCTGACTGCACCTCTCCTCCCTAGTCTGTCAGTCATGTAGAACTAGGCTATAACATCCACCCACCACCAGAACACCGACAATCACCTGCAAAACTCACCTGCTTCTGGTGCGGAGTTTTGACCACTGGACGACCACAGGAAGACGCAAACCAGCATGCAAGTAAATAAACACCGACCCTTCATTGCAAGGGTTAATTGTGATCAATTCCAGTGTAAAGAATTATGACGATATCGAAAGGGCTTCCTCCAAAAAAGTGTCCATTGCCTGGACCGTCGCTCCAAGTGAAATGGTAATCAGGCTTACATTCGAGCTTCTAATAGGCTATAAAAAGATTGGAACTTCACATATCCTCACTTTCACTCAGACTTTTCCAGTTTTGTTTCTGTTTTTCTGGAACATTTTATTCTCGTAATATTTTCCCCAGGAAATTGGTTGCTCGGGTATCCTCCGTGAGTTTGTGAGGTAAAAGGCGCTTTGAGCGAACTAGGGCGTGAGTGTTCAAGTCGGTTCTTCGCCCTGACTCCAGTCCCGTGTCCAGGTCCTCCCCTTCCAATGTTCAAGCGTCTTTATTTCCAGTCTTTGAAGAGACTTCGAATAGCAATAAGCTCAAGAGAGCTCTCGCCAAACGTCATTGCTCTGGAAAGGTGCCCATTTTCTCATAAAGGTTATCTTTACATTTTATGGCGAGTAGTCAATCACGCAAAAAAGTGAAGAGTCTTGAAAATGTGAAACATAAAGAAGAATTGTAACTTTAAGCTTTGAAATTAGCCAACGGTATAATTATCTGGATTCTGTACACTTATCCTATTAGAACTACGAATTTCAGTTATGAGCCGTTGTAATTATGGATACTTTTATTACCAGAGGGCCACTGACTTTCAGCACCAAAATCATTTTAATAAGAGTGCCTCCTCAAGATGACAACCCTAATGTAGGCTATATTCTATTTAATGTGTATGTGCATGCTTAGTTAAATATGATACTATAAGATCATGTAAAAAATTCTAAATATAGAATTACAGTATGATGACAAACTGTTCACTGACTGGTGGACAAAAATAATGGGGTCAAGTTCTTGGACTTCAGCATCAGGTTTGCTCAAGTAGTCAAACTAAATTCCATTAAATATTATTTTTAATTGAATCGCATCAGCCTATAGTGCCTCAGGGGAGACTTGGAGAATGTGATATTGGGATGGGGTCTATATGAGAGTGAAAAGCAGGCAGCTTTTGTAGAGAGAGCGAGAGAGGTGAGGAGGAGTAGGAATAGGGTAGAAGACAAAAGTGGGAATTAAGAGAAGGAACAAGCCACTTGGCAAAAACTAGTTGAATCAACATTGTTTCCACGTCATTTCAACAAAATAACTTAATGTGAATAATTTGAATCAATGTGAAAAACTGATTGGATTTGCTAAAAGTTATGTAAGGGAATTTTGGATTTTTTAAACCACATTTTTACCTTAATCCAGTGACATGATGAAATGTTTTGTTGATTTCACATTGAATTCAGATTAGTTGACAACTCAACCAGGTTTCAACTGAAATCAAAACTAGAGGTTGAAATTACTTCTATGCCCAGTGGGAAAGGTCTGATGTCTAGAGACCTCAGTGCACCACATTAGCCAAGCTTATTTCCATTGTAACAGAACACTCCACCACACACCTAGTAATTAAACACAGAGTCTGTACAAAACAGTAAAAGATAGGGGCTGCTCTATGAAAGATAAGGAGTTTCCAAAAATAATATTGTTTTGTTTGACCAGTCTGGTCTCATAGACTAGACGTAACATAGTAAACATAAATCTGTGATGGATCAGGTGAGTGTCTGTGCTATATGCAATTCACATCACATGTTGTTACAGGGGGACCAGAGTAAGGGAAATCATTTCAATCGCACACCAGCTCATGTTGACACATTTCTATCTTCTCTCAGTAAGCATAGGTTACGCAACCAAACTGGCTATCTGTTTTCACTTATTTGCACATACCCTAGAAATCTCTGTGGAAGAGTAGTTGTGCTCCTCTGAGATTCACATGTCTTTCTGGAACAGTGTCATTGAAATCGATTGGGCAAAGCTGCAAAGAAAGGTTAGTTGACCATTTTTGGCAGTGGACAAGGCAATAGGAATAAGGGAGGAAGGAAGGTGAACGAGTAAAGGAGGTGGAGACGGACAAATGGATGACAAGTCTAATACTGTATGACACCGCTCAACCTTCACAGTGTGACAACATGGAAACACAGACACACAGCATTTTGTGAGTGGAGGGACCTATTTTGTTAAATTCTGAAAACTTGAAGTTTACACAACTATGCACCATTTGTAATTGGGGTTTATACAATCTCTTAACACTTTGTCAGTGCTCCTGCTGTTATTTACCATTAAAACTTTGGCTCCAGTGCTTCTGGCATCACATCACAATGGAAACACAATTTCAGTAGTAAAGACAATTCTCCACATCACTCCTTGCCAGTTTTTGCACCTTCCTTCGCGAATTTGAGGAATTTTAGGTTTATGAGCATGCCATGTTTTGTAGAGTTGTGAGAATTAAGAGGTGGAGTGTTGACTTTCTCCCGGCCTTTATGGGGAAACAAACGGCAGTGCAAAGATAGGAGACAGGCGATGAATGAGAGGAGAGATTGAGCCCCTATCTGATCAGGAGAAGTAAGAGGGAAAGTGGGTCAAAGGGAGATAAAATATGAGAGCGAAGAACAGGGCGATCTGATAGGCCACAAAATAGACCAATTATTAATCCCCCAATCTGCTTGATGTCAGAAGCAAGCCCAAAGCATTCACACTCACAGCCCATGCATGCCAGGCCTAGAACACTCATGTGTAAGCTCATGCACTATTTTTGATTTGGACACCAGACATAAATAAAAGTAAAAATAAGTTAGGAGGGGGAAGTCAGAGAGGTTTCCCATCACTGGGCTGTGTTGAACTTAATTGACCAAATGTCCAGCGTCTTCCTGACACGCTGTGATCCTTACTTTCCTGCGTCACTGGAACTTCCTGCTCTTCATGGGGTGTGCATCCTGCCCATTGCTCATCATGCGAACTTTGTTACCACATAGATGACTGTTTTATGGGGGGTTCTAAATAAGCCCCTCAGGACAAAATGGCTGACCAAGTGCAGGATATTCTACCATGCTTTGAGAGCCAGACAGCCAAACTGCATCGAGCTCAAAAGGAAATGATTCATCATAAGACCTCCTAAACAAATATGACAAGTTACATTAAACACAACATACTGTACATTGCATGGTACCTTTGACTTAGATCATGGATATGTCAAACATCATGTATGTTGAACTTAGGGAGGAAAACACACTACACTCATCTGTGCACCGTCTTCATGTGAATTAATGATTCAACTACAAGATTCAACTAGCAAGGATACACATCTGTTTTGCTATTTTCTGCACTGAGTCTTTCCCTAATTCTAGGGGCCAACACCCTCTGTGTAACATTTAAAGTTTCCATAGTGAAATATTACAGTTTCCCATATTGCCAAGATCGACTAATGGAAGTTCTCTCTAAAGCTGTGCTGGATTCTTCAGAGGACTGATCTGAAAATAGCCTTATTGTGACAGGGAATGGTGGACTGTCATTAGAGTTGGTGTTCAATGGGGTCATCGTAATGAATGGCTTATTTGGAGAGACATTTTTTTATTGGGGTAAGTTTGCACAATTTACACTGTGCCTTTGGAAAGTATTTTGTTATGTTACAGCCTTATTCTAAAACGTATGGCATTTGTTTTTTCCTCATCAATCTACACACAACACCCCATAATTATATAAAGCAAAAACAGGTTTAGAACTATATGCAAATGTATTTTAAAACCCCCCCGGAAATATCACATTTACATGAGAATTCAGCCCCTTTACTCAGTACTTTGTTGAAGCAACTTTGGCAGCGATTACAGCCTTAAGTCTTCTTGGGTATGATGCTATAAGCTTGGCACACCTGTATTTGGGGAGTTTCTTCCATTCTTCTCTGCACATCCTCTCAAGCTCTGTCAGGTTGGATGGGGAGCTTCGCTGCACAGCTATTTTCAGGTCTCTCCTGAGATGTTCGATCTGGTTCAAGTCTGGCCTCTGGCTGGGCCACTCAAGGACATTCAGAGACTTGTCCCGATGCCACTTCTGCGTTGTCTTGGCTGTGTGCTTAGGGTCGTTGTCCTGTTGGAAGGTGAACCTTTGCCTCAGTTTGAGGTCCTGAGCGGTCTGGAGCAGGTTTTCATCAATGAGCTCGCTGTACTTCCCTCCGTTCATCTTTCCCTCGATCCTGACTAGTCTCCCAGTCCCTGCCGCTGAAAACATCCCAAAAGCATGATGCTGCCACCACCATGCTTCACTGTAGGAATGGTGCCAGGTTTCCTCCAGACGTGACGCTTGGCATTCAGGCCAAAGAGTTCAATCTTGGTTTCATTAGACCAATTAATCTTGTTTCTCATGGTCTGAGTCCTTTAGGTGCCTTTTGGCAAACACCAAGTGGGCTGTCATGTGCCTTTTACTGAAGAGTGGCTTCCATCTGGCCACTACCATAAAGGCCTGATTGGTGGAGTGCTGCAGAGATGGTTGTCCTTCTGGAAGGTTCACCCATTGTCACAGAGGAACTCTGGAGCTCTGTCAGTGACCATCGGGTTCTTGGTCACCTCCCTGACCAAGGCCCTTCTCCCGAGCTCTTCCAAACTTCTTCCATTTAGGAATGATGGAGGCCATTCTGTTCTTGGGGATCTTCAATGCTGCAGACATTTTTGGGTACCCTTCCCCAGATCTGTGACTCGACACGGAGCTCTACGGACAATTCCTTTGACCTCATGGCTTGGATTTTGCTCTGACGTGCACTGTCAACTGTGGGACCTTGTATAGACAGGTGTGTACCTTTCCAAATCATGTCCAATCAATTGGATTTACCACAGGTGGACTCCAATCAAGTTGTAGAAACATCTCAAGGATGATAAATGGAAACAGGATGCACCTGAGCTCAAATTCGAGTCTCATAGCAAAGGGTCTGAATACTTATGTAAATCAGGTTTTTTCTGTTTTTTGTTTTTAATACATTTGCAAACATTTCTTAAAACCTGCTTTTGCTTTGTCGTTATGGGGTATTGTGTGTTTATTGATGAGGAACAATTTTTATTTCATCCATTTTGGAATAAGGCTGTAACATAACAAAATGTGGAAAAAGTCTAGATGTCTTAATACGTTCTGAATGCACTGTATCTACTTTAAATAACCAGTTCAAGAGTTATGACAACTGCTTTGTAATACATTTTTCTTTACATTTTGCACAGATGTGATTACAATACTAATACTATTCTATAATTGTATGTGTAAACAGAAAATCGCAATGATTTCTGTACATCACTATTAAAACTAACTTTGTTATAATAACATTTAATAGGAAGTTCATCAGCCAAATGCCATTTTTTATTGTATAGTGACTTGAACGTCCATTCAGTAGTTTGTACTTGGGTAAAATAAACAGTATTTTGTTCATTAAAATGTGGAATACTAAAGCCCCGTTATTCAGTAACCATGGACCAAGGTCAGTGTCATTTTTGTATTATTTATGTATTTATTTAACCTTTATTAAACCAGGCAAGTCAGTTAAAGAACAAATTCTTATTTACAATAATGGCCTACCGGGGAACAGTGGGTTAACTGCCTTGTTCAGGGGCAGAACGACAGATTTTTACCTTGTAAGCTCGGGGATTCGATCCAGCAACCTTTTGCTTACTGGCCCAATGAGTCATCCAATTTCAGAGACAGAGTTCTCCAAGCCCTTACTCCCAGGTTCTATCATACAATCTGGAGGAAAAGAATGCAACATTAAATTGTAACACAGCACCACAAGCGCTCACAAACCCCTTATCTCGGTGCAGACGTGTTTATATCACTGTTTACATTAAAAATGATTCCTCATCTCGAGCTGGCCGTGGGGCCACTCTCTCTTTTCCTCCACCTAGGCCCACCTCTATCCTTCATTTTCTATTTTCTTCTCAAAGACCACTGTGCTCATTTCCCTTAAACTCTCTCAATTCTTCATTTTCTCAGACCATCTTCCAACCATACTGTGTGAGTTTTTCCTCTCTTATTTTATGTATTTTTATGTGACCCTGTTCTCTCGTATCTCGTACTCTCAGTGTATTTCCCAGCACGCCTTGGCCTTGGTCGAATGCAGCTGCATTCTCCATTCCTTCCTCCCTTTGTGATATCATGAGTTTACTCTTCATACCCCACACACTCCCTTTGTTTCACAGCTGCCTTCCACCCTGAGTAACACTCATCAATACACAAAACACACACAATTCACATATGTGCAAATTTTAGTTTCCATTACATCCGTGGGACCTATGTACTCACTAGTCACCAAAGCAAAGATCTGCTAAGGTAGTCTGAGTTGGCCATTGTGTTCTCCTGATCCAGGTGAGGGGGGGGGGGTAAACTATATGTGTTTGTGAGTTTCTGGATTGAGTGGATGCAAGAAAGGGTGGGTTTGCTTTATGATACCTTTGATTGGTTGCCAAGTTCTCCAACTCCCTCTCTGAACTTGCGCTAACAGATTCCACTGCAGATGTACATACAACTCCACATCTCCCTGAGTTTAACGTAACAGTAGTGTGACCTCATTCAGTGTGTGTGTGTGTGTGTGTGTGTGTGTGTGTGTGTGTGTGTGTGTGTGTGTGTGTGTGTGTGCGTGTGTATATATGTGTGTTTGTTTGTTTGTGTCTGTGTTTCCATCTTGTGGAGACATACAGCAGTGCAAACCTGTACTCATAGCTCTCACAATATGTGTAAAGCACTTATTAATGACAGGGAGATGACAGTTGATGTGCCCAGTTCATCCTGCCTGTTAACACAGTCATCTATTATTAATGTTTTCCTCTTATTCCACTCATTTATCTTCTCCCTTTTCTCTCTCCCTCCCTCTGTGCCGTAGGGTCAGTTGGTGAAGCTGCCTGCCTTATTTTCACTTGTCAATGAACCAGAAGGAGGCGAAAAGAGTCCTCACGTTGTCTGTCAGTAATATGGTACCAGGGGGGTTGTGTTACTTTGAACTTTGAACTTGTCTGCATGAACACTGCTTTCTACCGGTCAATGAGTCACCTATGGCTGAGGTCACATAGAATGTAAGCGTGCTTCATATAGCTCAGACGCATGGGAGAATGGATGGTTTACCTGGGGTTATAGATAAAGGAGACAGAGTCAGTAGTGTTCCAAGGTTAAGGGGTTGTTTCCTACAAAATCAAGATGGGATCAGTGGGACGTACTGTGTGTCAAGGAATATAATTAATTGGCAAAAATTGTTATAGTATATAATGCCAAAGTTGTTTCGCAAACGCAAACTTCATACATAGGCTACATATACTGTAACAATCAATTTATTTCACTGTGTTGTATGGCTTTCAGATGTTCCTTTTAGCCACCAAGTAAACACGCCTATTTTTCTTGCAACACCTAAAAGTAAATGGGCCTCGACCCACCAGTGGGTCCTTGGGGAAACACTGACTTCATAATGTCACCAGTGAACCACATCAGAACATTTCTATTTGCTGCCACATTTTGTAAGTCAATATAATCTATTTTTCCAGAGTGAAATGGAACATTTCTCTGTGAACAGAGCTATTTGAACAATTGCCAAATAGAAGCATTTGTTTTACTCAAAGCTGCCGTTTTTCCTTTTAACATCAGCTGCAGCTTGATGGCCCTTCTGAACAGCTGGCATGGGACGCTGTGGAGAAAGTCTAACTGAAGGTCACGGTCAATGTCTAACAACAGCTGTGTGAATCAAGCGCGCCCTTGATGTTTGCCAGTGCCGTCTTGTCCCATCGACTGCGCTATAGAAAACTACACAATGCATGGCCAGATACATGAAGATTCAATTGAATGCTGCACTGCACATAATTGCAGGGCAAACATGACATTTCTTGCTCCACAACTTCTTTTCACCGACTACAGAAATTCTAACCTTATCCCCAGGCTCAGTTGCTACCGCATATGAAAGCAGGCTGGGTGGACGAGATTACAGCAATTCTAGTCGGATTCACTAGAAAACATTTCACATGCCCCTTATTCTTATTTGTTCTACTTACTTAATTACTTTACTTGTACACTAATGATTTGTGTCTACTAAATAAAGAAATGTTTATGATACAAGAGAGACTCAAGACTGGAAAGACAGTGTAAACAGGATGCCTTTCAGATAGACAATAGTCAGCATCCCAAATTACATCCTATTCCCTATTTAGTGCACTACTTTTGACCAAAGGCCTATGGGCCTATGGGCCCTGGTCAAAAGTAATGCACCAAATAGGGAAACGGGTGCCTTTTAGGCTGCACACTTAATATGCAGTACGTAGGCTGGGGATTCCACTCTGACAGGATATTATCTTGACAGAGTACACAGGTTGTAACATTTTCACAACATGAAGTCCTTGCTCTTAATCCACCCACATGTACTTTTCTGTCTTTCCGTTGTTATTATACAGATCAGAATCACTCAAGATGTGCCAGGCCCACAGACAGTGCCAGGCATGAACTGGTGAGACAGAGAGAGAGATCAAATCAAATTTGATTTGTCACATGCGCCGAATTCAACAGGTGTAGACTTTACTGTGAAATGCATACCTACAAGGCCTTTCCCAACAATGAAGAGTTAAATAGTAAAAAATAAATAAATAGTAACACAATAAAACAACAATAACGAGGCTATATAGAAGGACTACCGGTACCGACTCAATGTGCAGGGGTAAGAGGTATGTGAGGTCATTTAGGTAATATGCACATGTAGGTTGGGGTAAAAGTGACTTGGCAATCAGGACAGATGAAAGTGTTTCTATGTGTGTGTGTGTGTGTGTGTGTGTGGTGTCAATATGCATGTGTGTGTGTGTGTGTGTGTGTATAGTATATGTGAGTGTGTGGGGAGAGTCCTGTGTGAGTGTGTGGGGAGAGTCCTGAGTGAGTGTGCATAGATTCAGTGCAAATAAAAAAGGGTCAATGCAAATAGTCCGGGTAGCCATTTGATTAACTGTTTAGCAGTCTTATGGCTTGGGGTTAGAAGCTGTTCAGGAGCCTTTTGGTCCCAGACTTGGCGTGCGTTAGCAGAGAGAACAGTCTATGACTTGGATAGCTGGAGTCTTTGACAATTTTGAGGGCCTTCCTCTGACACCGCCTGATATAGAGATCCTGGATGGCAGGGAGCTCGGTCCCTGTGATGTACTGGGCCATATGCACTACCCTCTGTAGCAATCTGCGGTCGGATGCCAAGCAGTTGCTATACCAAGAGAGAGAGAGACTTATGGAAATGGTAGATATTCTCAAAGACACATACAGAAGTCATACAAACGTATGTACAATCAGACTTGAACTAAGAACATATGGAACTATATAACATGAAATAATAAGGGTGTGCTGCATTATTCCATGAGGAGACTAATACACGTTACATGTTATAAGTTGCAGTAATCGTTGTGGCTTTCTGGGGCAACAGAGTGTGAATGTGATGTTGATTTTCTTTTCTGTGTGGCATAATCCATTATACATATGATCTAAACAAATTATACTTTCATCCTTACTAACCATCCCGTTGTATTACTCTTGCTATGATCTTGTCTGACTGCGCTTCGCATCAAAATTAAATCGAGAATCGGCTTCCTATTTCACAATAAAGCCTCCTTCACTCATGCTGCCAAACATACCCTCGTAAAACTGACTATCCTGCCGATCTTTGACTTTGGCGATATAATTGACAAAATAGCCCCCAACACTCTACTCAGCAAATTGGATGCAGTCTATCACAGTGCCATCCGTTTTGTCACCAAAGCCCCATATACTACCCCCCACTGCGACCTGTATGCTCTCGTTGGCTGGCCCTCGCTTCATATTCGTAGCCAAAACCACTGGCTCCAGGTCATCTGTAAGTCTTTGCTAGGAAAAGCCACGCCTTATCTCAGCTCACTGGTCACCATAGCAACACCCACCCAAAGCATGCTCTGCAGCAGGTATATTTCACTGGTCACCGCCAAAGCCAATTCTTCCTTCAGCCGCCTTTCCTTCCAGTTCTCTGCTGCCAATGACTGGAACGAATTGTAAAAATCACTGAAGCTGGAGACTCATATTTCCCCCACTAACTTTAAGCACCAGCTGTCAGAGCAGCTCACAGATCACTGCACCTGTACATAGCCCATCTGTAAATAACCCATCCATCTACCTCATCCCCATACTGTTATTTATTTTTGCTCCTTTGCACATTCATCTTCTGCACATCTATCACTCCAGTGTTTAATTGCTATATTGTAATTATTTCGCCACTATGGCCTATTTATTGCCATACCTCCCTTATCGTATCTCATTTGCACACACTGTACATACACAATAGAAAAAGTCTGTTTGTTTATTCCACGTGTGACTCTGTGTTGTTGTTTGTGTCGCACTGCTTTGCTTTATCTTGGCCAGCTCGCAGTTGTAAATGATAACTTGTTGTCAGCTAGCCTACCTGGTTAAATAAAGGTGAAATTAAAAATTTAAAAATTAAAAACATACACTAAGTTGACTGTGCTTGGAAAATTCCAGAAAATATTTCATGGCTTTAGAAGCTTCTGATAGGCTAATTGACATCATTTGAGTCAATTGGAGGTGTACCTGTGGATGTATTTCAATGCCTACCTTCAAACTCAGTGCCTCTTTGCTTGACATCATGGGGAAATCAAAAGAAAATCAGCCAAGAGCTCCACAAGTCTGGTTCATCCTTGGGAGCAATTTCCAAACACCTGAAGGTACCACGTTCATCTGTACAAACAATAGTGCACAAGTATAAACACTATGGGACCACGCAGCCGTTAAACCGCTCAGGAAGGAGATGAGTTCTGTCTCCTAGAGATGAACGTACTTTGGTGCGAATAGTGCAAATCAATCCCAGAACAACAGCAAAGGACCTTGTGAAGATGCTGGAGGAAACGGGTACAAAAGTATCTATATCCACAGTAAAACGAGTCCTATAGCGACATAACCTGAAAGGCTGCTCAGCAAGGAAGAAGCCACTGCTCCAAAACCGCCATAAAAAAGCCAGACTACAGTTTGCAACTGTACATGGGGACAAAGATCGTACTTTTTGGATAAATGTCCTCTGGTCTGATGAAACAAAAATAGATCTGTTTGGCCATAATGACCATTGTTATGTTTGGAGGATAAAGGGGGAGGCTTGCAAGCCGGAGAACACCATCCCAACCGTGAAGCACGGGGGTGGCGGGCATCATGTTGTGACTGATGCACCTCACAAAATAGATGGCATCATGAGTAAAGAAAATTATGTCGATAAATTGAAGCAACATATCAAGACATCAGTCAGGAAGTTAAAGCTTGGTCGCAAATGGGTCTTCCAAATGGACAATGACCCCATGCATACTTCCAAAGTTGTGGCAAAATGGCTTAAGGACAACAAAGTCAAGGTATTCGAGTGGCCGTCACAAAGCCCTGACCTCAATCATATAGACATTTTGTGGGCAGAACTGAAAAAGCGTATGCGAGCAAGGATGCCTACAAACCTGATTTGTGTACAGCTCTGTCAGGAGGAATGGGCCAAAAGTCACCCCACTTATTGTGGGAAGCTTGTGGAAGGCTACCCGAAATGTTTGACCCAAGTTAAACAATTTAAAGGCAATGCTACCAAATACTAATTGGGAATGTGATGAAAAAAATAAAAAGCTGAAATAAATCTGTTTCTCTACTATTATTCTGACATTTCACATTCTTGAAATAAAGTGGTGATCCTAACTAACCTAAGACAGGGAATTTTTTACTAGGATTAAATGTCAGGAATTGTGAAACTGAGATTAAATGTATTTGGCTAAGGTGTTTGTAAACTTCCGACTTCAACTGTATGCACGCACTACTTTTCCATTTAAATGTTGTATTTTTTTTCTCATTTCCCATCACCAATTTGGACTATTATGTGTATGTCCATTACATGATATTCAAATAAAAATTCATTTAAATTACAGGTTGTAATGCAACAAAATAGGAAAAATACCAAGGGGGAGATGAATACTTTTGCAAGGCACTTTATATCAAGATGAGCCTAAGTTACTATGTAAAGGGACAGCTGAGACTAAAATGAATACCAACTCCTCAATGCCTTCCTAGACAAAAATGGTGTGTTCAGGGTTGGAGGAAGACTTTGTGACTCCTCTCTTCCTAACTCAGTCAACCAACCTGTAATCATTCCTAAGGAACACAACATCGCAAAACTGATAATTGCTCACTACCATGAAAAGGTCAAACACCAGAGTAAAGGCCACAACATAAATGAGATCAGGTCAAAGGGCTACCTTATCCTAAGTATCAATCAGGCCGTAGCCTCATCTACACCAATGTGTGACTTCTAGAAAGCTCAGGAGACCCACAGAAGGGCAAAAGATGGCTGATCTCCCTCCAGAGCGCATGGACTCATCACCACCCGTTACATACTGCAGTATGGATTGTTTTGGCCCATTTCTCATTAAGAAAGGATGAAGACTGCACAAAAGGTATGGCCTTCTCTTCACCTGTTTTTGCTCTCGTGCCTTAGACCATCCCCCAAGAGTGGCGCAGCAGTTTAAGGCACTGCATCTCACTGCTAGAGGCGTCACTACAGACACCCTGGTTCGAATCCAGGCTTTATCACAACCGGCCGTGATTGGAGTTCCATAGAGTGGCGCACAATTGGCCCAGCGTCGTCCGGGTTTGGCCGGTGTGGGCCATCAATGTAAATAAGAATTTGTTCTTAACTGACATGCCTTAGTTAAATAAAGGTTATAAATGTAAAAAAAATATATATATGTTGAAATGTTGGATGACATGTCAACAGATGCCTTCATTAATGGTCTGCGCTGCTTCATGGTCATACGTGGTGATGTTCGTCAGATTAAATCTGACCAAGGAAGCAACTTTGTTGGAGCCAAAAATGAACTGAAGGAAGGGCTCAAGGAAGTTGACATGGACATGCTGACTGCCTTTCTCGCTGAGAAACAGTGACTTCAGCATGAATGTTCCCCATTCAAGTCACGTTGATGGCATCTGGGAGTGACAGGTTAGGACAGTGAGAAGTATCCTTAGCTCCACACTCTCTCTCTCTTCTGGTAGACTAGATGATTCTTCTTTACAAACCTTCTTCTACAAAGCAATGTCAACTCACTCACCATTGACAACCTTAATGATCCAAACAGCCTTGAGCCCTGCCACTGCCACTCACCCCTAATGACGTGTCAGATCACAATGTCTGTATTTGGACTTTTATTTTCTTTGTACGACCCTTCAATCCTCACTGTATATTTGACAGTGTGACTTATTTTGACAGCAGGTTTTTTGCCTTCTCTGCTCATTGGGTATATGGGAAACGGGCGTGAGAGAAAAAGGAACATTTACTAGCACTAAAGCACTTTCAAATGTAGGTCAATAGCCAACTAATGCTTATCTTAAAGATGAACTGGTATGAAAACCAGTATTTTAGGGATTGGGAAAGCATCAATGTACCAGAATCACTGTAGGCCTAAAACACATGTAACATTAACATTTTACTAGGCAAGTCAGTTAAGAACAAATTCTTATTTTCAATGACGGCCTAGGAACAATGGGTTAACTGCCTTGTTCAGGGGCAGAACGACAGATTTTGTACCTTGTCAGCTCGGGGATTTGATCTTGCAACCTTTCTAGTCCAACACTCTAACCACTAGGTTACGCTGCCTCCCCAACATCTTCCATGACGTAACATAAACAATGTAGGATTAGGTCCTACATTTTTGGGGGGTTATAATAAGGTAAGACAATTGTATCAATATCATAAATCAAAATGTCATGTTACAGGTCTTACAGATATAATTGTACAGACCTTGGGTGACAAATAGACATCAGAATTCCCTATTTGTGATAGATAACAAGCAAAGAGGATATTTTTTATCCCTTTCATTTTCTTCCCATGAGGCTTAAAAAAATATCTTGAGCGATATCTAAATTCAGCAAATGGGAGCGGGGCAGAACCAAACAAAATGGTATTGTATTATTATTCAAGAAATCCTTGTCCTCCTTGATCTTCTTAAATAATTCACTGAAGCATGTTAGAATGTGCTGAAGCTCTCACCCTTTTTTAACTTTGCAGTGATGGTGAAATAAATTAAAGTTTTTTATGCTTGACAGGGCACCCCTTAATCCTCACTGTTCTAAATTAATATGATCTTTATCTGATACCTTTACATTTTTACTTTGTTATCAAGATCCAAAAGGTGCAAAACACTATGCCTCAGAATGTCTCAAATGTAATAGAATGAGCATGAACTTGTCCATGAACAACTGTATCCATTCATTTTCTAAAATAATCTATGCCACTACGTTAATTGCATGGCTGATTGTGGCCTTTTTTGCCAACAGTGCTTGAGTTATATTATATCTATCCAATCTATTCATCACATTAGGAATAGTAGGCTATCTTACATAAGTCTGAAAATGCAATGATGCATGGAATGCTTTATTATAAAGGTGCATTTTAATGGTGAAAATTAGCTTATGTAAACTTGAAATTCACAGCGCTTCCTATGTTGAATGGATAAGTGAAAGTGAGATTCTCTGTCACTTGGATGATTTTGTTAGGGATGCAAAAGATGTATACAGCATGTTGCAGTGCAGTGGTTTTTATTCATTGGTCCATGTACCGGTCAGAGAGGAATGGCTCCTGGGATACGTGTATAGGGGTTCGTCAGCACAGATGTCTCGCACAGGGCTTCAGCCAATCAGTTTGAATGATTGCTGCATATTCAACGTGGCTATCTTCTGTGGCGAGTTAGACAATTGTATAAATTAAAAGTGATAGCTAGCTACATTTTTAAGTAGATGCACCAACATCACACTAGGTTCAAGCTTGACCAAAATGTTGCCATGGGCTTAGTCGATTTGTTTTCTATCCAACACCAGCACTAACTGATGCTGCTTAACAAAATAATTACCTTGAGGTCAATGACTACCAGGTGTGAGCAGATGGAGAACTCACACATCACTGTGCAGTACCAACTCACATCGTGATGCATTCATCCTCCAAACCTCTGTAGCTTCACAATGCAACAGGCTTTAAATCACTTCACGGCCTTGGGAATGTAGTTAGAGGACAATCTATTGAAATCTGAAGACGGTTATTATTGTGCTGCCGGGATGCATTGATTGCTCGAGTTTATCAGCAGACTAAAGCGTTTTGAGGGATGAGATGGCTACTAGCTGCGTGTTCGATTGTACATTTTAGTTAGTGGCTTTCTAGTACTTTCTCTCTTTTTGACAATACTGTCTCTATAGTAATAATTGTTATATATATATATATATAATAGACATGGAGTCATACAATTTATTTAATTGAGCGACGTCAACCCTTGTCCTATTGTGATTATGTACTCAAAGCATTGTGATATGTGATGGTATCGCACCCTATTGGCCAACCAATATATTTTGGGGTGAAGAATTTTTGCATGCTACAAGTGGACAAATCATGACGAAATCATGACGAAAGATAATGTTGAAAGCCTGGGCAGAGGCTAAATGCTGGCAAATCTTTTTGAATATTTCTTTCTGGTGGTGCTTTAGCGTGGAACAGGTTTGTGCCTGTGGCGTAGGGCTGTCCCCGACTAAAAAAAAAGAATCTTGGCCGAGTCTGTACTTTCGGCCAATTGATTGGTTGAAATTTGAAAACTTTTATTTTTCCAAATAGACACACCCTATGTGCTTTAATAAAATCAACTACAGTGAATGCACTGAGCTTGTCTGATACTTTAAGCGCACTGTTTGATGAAATAATTAAGACACAAATGACCCAAGAGGGAGCCAGAGATCAAGATAACCAGAAGAAAATAAATCTGTTCCCGACGCTCCTCCTCCCAGTGCTGCTGGCCTTCATCGGTTCTTCCGTTAGGCTCCTGAAGTTGCTGGTAATAGGCCTTGTGTATATATTTGAGAAGGCCAAGTAAAAATGAAGATTTTTTAATTTTTAACCTGCAAACCAGCAGAGTGCGCCAATTCAACAGCGCACTAAAGATTGTTTCAGAACCGCGGACAGCAACCGCTATCCAACGTGGGAGAAAGTGCCCACTGAAAATTGAGTTCAGCACCTTGGACAGTGCCACTGCAGCATCCTCTGTCAAACATAAAACCTGTCAATATTTTGGCATGTAACAAGAAAAACAAAGTTGGCTAATTTACTGTTTTCAAGTGGTATGTTATATTTGTTGTCGAACTATGGTAAGCAAACCGCTGTTTGCAGGGTTTGCATTCCACCTTTTGGCGTCATCCTTTACTACAATGAAATGCTACCATACTGCAGACTTTTTAGGGCTACATTGTTCTTACATAATATAACCATATACAAATACAGTAGAACATATAGGTCTTTCTATAAATAAAAGGGGCCAATGTGAGACATCAGGGTCAACATCTCTAAATGGTTTGATATTTAAATATTAATATAAATAGTCATTTAAATATGATTTTCTTGCAGCTTCACATGTGTATTTACAGGAATAATAGTCCAAATAGGCACAACGAGAGCATAACACCTAACAACAACAAAACATCTACATGCCATTCATAATCTCACAAGGACACTGCATATTTCTTTGTCATTCTTAGTAGCCAGGTCTGGTTGTGCTTTGGTCAACTTCTGTCATTTATAGCCATCCTAAACATTCCAGAATAATGAAAAAGATAAAACAGCATTTATATATATTAGTTGATATAATCAATTCACACAATAATATAATAGAATGGTTCTGTCAACAAAATCATTGACAATAACCAATAATGAAATCATTATAAATCAGTAAACTCTTCAAACAGTGGGTGGGTGCATGTGAAAACTAGACATCACATTCTTCCTGTGTCCTTGTTTCTGTCACTTCTTGCCTCTCCTTGAAAGTGCATTGGAGCCCCAGGGGAGGAACCTTCCCTCCTCTCCCCCAATGTGCTTTGATAGGGAGGTGAGGAATGGAGGAAACAAGGGGAGAATCTCAATTGCATTTCCTTCATTCCTCACATCCTCTGAGAGGGATTTATGGGTGGTGACATGGTGACAGTTCCACCTTAGGCTTGGTAGAGTTACACCTGTCCAATTCTCTCTGTATAGAGGTAGGGGTTGTTTCTAAGCTCCACAACCTTCCAGGTGTGTGGTGGACCTACAGCACAACACTTGAGGTATTGGTTGGATGTTTACTTCCATTGCAATACACACAGGTGTACGCTGGACACACCCACGGTACCCTATCAGTCTGATCAGACAGGTCTGGGTATCTGGAGACCTGCTTTAAATAGTGAAAGGATACATTTACATGTCTACTATTCACACCCTTGCTTCATTCCAGCTAGTTAGATGTGCAACCACTGACTTACTATAGCTAGGGCATATCTCTAGTCTATGAATAGATACTGTTGTTTTGGCTGTATAGCATAATTTAATAAGATTACCAATGGTTAGCGAGGATATATCAGCTAACCATTTACAGTAACAGCAGTTGATTAAGTCAATATACACTAAATCATTTGCAGAAATTGAGATCTTACCTTACCATTGAGGCACGGTATGGGCAGCTATTCATCAAATTAGACAGTAGATTCATAGAATGGAGTTAGAAGGGGGACCTCCTACTTTGAAAGGACAGGAAGTGTTGGCTGTACACTTGACCAGACATTCCAGATTTAACCGCAGCCACATTTGAACATCGAAATATCAAGTTGTGTTTTTGTTTTATATGTAAAAGCGAAAAGACATTTTTTTATTCAATTAAAAAAAATAAACAAGCCGTTTTAACATTCCCTATTACTAATACTATTCCCACTGACTAATCTTACCTCAGGAATCTTGATTTAATGTTGTCCACTAAGTAGGCTAATTATCTTAACCGCCATAACAGACAACAAAATGTTCTGTCAATCGTCGAGCGCAACATTAATTCCCGCACTTTGGCTATTGTTAAATCGCATGCAGTTTCACACAAGCTCTATATCGCTTGACTGTCATTCAGAAAATCCTTTCTTGAATTGCTGATGCTCCACGATTATGTCCCAACCTAACTAAACACCTAGACAAACAAGCATCAAACAACTAATGCGTAAATATTGAAGAACCCCATTAATGACAGTTTCAATTTTTGTTTTTATTAATCATATTAAAGTTACTCTTTCGGTTGGAAGCATTGGATTTCGCAAGCACATACATTATTTTGGATATGTGTGCCCCTGAAAACTGTTTCCACAGTTTCCTCCAGTTAGGGAGATAGGTTACAGTACACTTCTGAGAAAAAAAAAAAACAATATCCAGGAATTTCACAGGATCAAAGTGTAATTAAATTGCTAAATGCTTAGTATATATATATATATATATATATATATATATATATAACAGTATCATTAATGTAAGGAAAGAAAAGTCATGTTTTATGGCACACGATTGTTGCCAAATCTGTGAAGACCCCAACATGAGGGTTTAAACATAGGTTGATTCAACTCATTATATTGAATGTATCTGCTATGTTCCCCCTTTATATCTTCATGCATTCGCATGAAGATTAAAAAAAATTGCACATTTTATTAATGACTTTGTAACAGCTCCAAACAGTTGTCCACTACAAGAAATGCTCACTGGTACCCTAGTTTATAGAAAAGACCCATGTCTTAGTAAGTGGTGACCCGTCTTTAAGGGAAGGTGGGGCAGAGCCCATCTGTTTTGAGTCCAACCTATTTTACATGTTATTTTGGCATTAATATGTGGCACATATCAGTTTGAAAACAATGTAAAAAAAAAAAAATATTGAGTTAGTAAAGCCGCATACAAACATGATTTCTGCTTTCCTGAGTAAGGCAGCTCCAAAATGCCGGTGTTTCAGCATAGCTGGAAGCGAGCATAGAAGTAATTTAGCTCATCTGGTAGGCTGTCACTGGGTAGCTCGCGGCTGTGCTTCCCTTTGTAGTCTGTAATAGTTTGCAAGCCCTGCCACATCCAACAAGCGTCGAAGCCGGTGTAGTACGATTCAATCTTAGTCCTGTATTGATGTTTTGCCTGTTTGATGGTCCATCAAATCAAAGTTTTATTTGTCATGTGCGCCGAATACAACAGGTGCAGACCTTACAGTGAAATGCTTACTTACAGGCTCTAACCAATAGTGCAAAAAAGGTATTAGGTGACCAATAGGTTAGTAAGAAATAAAAACAGTAAAAAGACAGTGAAAATAACAGTAGCGAGGCTACATACAGACACTGGTTAGTTGGGCTGATTGAGGTAGTATGTACATGCAGATATGGTTAAAGTGACTATGTATATACGATGAACAGAGAGTAGCAGTAGCATAAAAGAGGGGTTGGTAGGTGGTGGGCCAATTGAGGTAGTATGTACATGAATGTATATTTAAAGTGATGCATTTATGATAAACAGAGAGTAGCAGCAGTGTAAAAAAGGGGTTGGGAGAGGGGTGGCACACAATACAAATAGTCCAGGTAGCCATTTGATTACCTGTTCAGGAGTCTTATGGCTTGGGGGTAAAAACTGTTGAGAAGCCTTTTTGTCCTAGACTTGGCACTCCAGTACCGCTTGCCCTGCGGTAGTAGAGAGAACAGTCTATGACTGGGGTGGCTGGGGTCTTTGACAATTTTTAGGGCCTTCCTCTGACACCGCCTGGTGTAGAGGTACTGGATGGCAGGCAGCTTAGCCCCAGTGATGTACTGGGCCGTGCGCACTACCCTCTGTAGTGCCTTACGGTTGGAGGCCGAGAAATTGCCGTACCAGGCAGTGATGCAACGAGTCAGGATCCTCTCGATGTTGCAGCTGTAGAACCTTTTGAGGATCTGTGGACCCTAGCCAAATCTTTTTCGTTTCCCAAGGGGGATTAGGCTTTGTCGTGCCCTCTTCGTGACTGTCTTGGGCTGTTTGGACCGTTCTAGTTTGTTGGTGATGCGGACACCAAGGAACTTGAAGCTCTCAACCTGCTCCACTACAGCCCCGTCGATGAGAATGGGGGTGTGCTCGGTCCTCCTTTTCCTGTAGTCCACAATCGCAGTCTTGGTTACATTTAGGGATAGGTTGTTATTCTGGCACTACACGGCCAGGTCCCTGACCTCCTCCCTATAGGCGGTCTCGTCATTATCAGTGATCAGGCCTACCACTGTTGGTCAGAGCAGGATTTCTTATAATTGTCCGGGTTAGAGTCCCGCTCCTGCAGCTCTACCCTTTAGCTCAATGCAGATGTTGCTTGTAATCCATGGCTTCTGGTATGTAATTACAATCACTGTGGGGACAACGTCATCAATGCACTTGTTGTTGAAGCCAGTGACTGATCGGTGTACTCCTCAATGCCATCGGAAGAATCCCAGAACATTCCAGTCTGTGTTAGCAAAACAGTACTGTAGCTTAGCATCTGCGTCATCTGACCACTTCCGTATTGAGCAAGTCACTAGTACTTTCTGCTTTAGTTTTTGCTTGTAAGCAGGAATCAGGAGAATAGAGTTATGATCATATTTGCCAAATGGAGGGCAAGGGAAAGAGCTTTGTTCGAGTCTCTGTGTGTGGAGTAAAGGTAGTCTAGATTTTTTTCCCCTCTGGTTGCACATAACATGCTGGTAGAAATGAGGTAAAACTGATTTAAGTATTATAGTCCCCGGCCACAAGGAGCACCACCTCTGGATTAGCATTTTCTTGTTTGTTTATGGTCTTATACGGCTCGTTGAGTGTGGTCTTAATGCCAGCATCGGTTTGTGGTAGTAAATAGACAGCTACAAAAAATATAGATGAAAACTCTTGGTAAATAGTGTGGTCTACAGCTTATCAAGAGATATTCTCTCAGGCAAGCTAAACCTCAAAACTTTATTAATATTAGATTTCGTGCACCAGCTTTTATTTACAAATAGACAGACCGCCACTCCTTGTCTTACCGGAGGCAGCTGTTCTATCTTGCCGATGCACAGAAAACCCAGCCAACTGTATGTTATCCATGTTGTCGTTCAGCCACGACTCGGTGAAAAAAAGATTACAGTTTTAATGTCCCGTTGGTAGGATAGTCTTGATCGGAGCTCATCCACTTTATTGTCCAATGATTGCACGTTGGCTAATAGGACTGATGGTAGAGGCGGGTTACCTAATCACCGTTGGATTCTTACAAGGCACCTCGACCTACGACCCCTATATCTCCATCTCTTCTTCATGGGAATGACGGGGATTTGGTTTTTGTCCGGCTTCTGAAGTAAATCCTATGCGTCCGACTCGTTAAAGAAAAAATATTTGTCCTGTCTGAGGTGAGTAATCGCTGTTCTGATATCCAGAAGCTCTTTTCGGTCATGAGAGATGGTGGCAGAAACATTATGTACAAAAGTTAGCCACATCAGCTATGTTTTTTAGAAAGGCAGTAAATTACACTGAATTAATTGTTTTGCTCCCAGACAAGACTCCGCTGATAGCCAGGTGTAGCATTGGTAAGTATTCCATCCTAATTTCATCCACCTTGTTGTCAAGAGACGGGACATTGGCAAGTAATATATTCGGAAGTGGTGGGTGGTGTTCACGCCTTCGATTGGTCATCCATATATTTATATGTACATATTCTTATTCCATCCCTTTAGATCTGCACTGTCGGAACTAGAAGTATTTTGCTACACTCGCATCTCTTGGAACTACCCATCCCGGATCCGGGAGAATTGTCATCAACTACACTAATTAGCATAGCGCAACGGTCAAAAAATATTACTAGAAAATATTCATATTCATTAAATCACAAGTTTTGTTAATCAGCCTGTCATCTCAGATTTTGAAATTATGCTTTACAGCCAAAGCAAGACAAACGTTTGTGGAAGTTTATCGATAGCATTATGTCCAGCTAGCAGCAGGAAGCTTGGTCACGAAAATCAGAAAAGCAATCAAATTAACCTTTTACCTTTGATGATCTTCGGATGTTTTCACTGACGAGACTCCCAGTAAGACAGCAAATGTTCCTTTTGTTCCATAAAGATTATTTTTATACCCAAAATACTTCCGTTATGTTCAGAAATCCACCGGAAATAGCGGTCACGACAACGGCGAAAAAAAATCAAAATTATGTCCATAATATCGACAGAAACATGGCAAACGTTTTTTTATAATCAATCCTCAAGGTGTTTTTCAAATATCTATTCGATAATATATCAACCGGGACAATTGGCTTTTCAGTAGGAGCGAGAGGGAAAATGACTACCTCTGTCTTTTACGTAATAATCACTCTGAGAGCCCTCAGCTGGCCACTGACGCAATGTAGTCATTTACTCTGATTCTTCAAAATAAAGACCTGAAACTATGTCTAAAGGCTGTAGACACCTTAGGGAAGCCACAGAAAAAGGAATCTGGTTGATATCCCTTTCAATGGGCAATAGGGATGCATAAAAGACAGGGGTTTCAAAATAAGAGTCACTTGCTGATTGAATTTTTCTCAGGATTTCGCCTGCAATATCAGTTCTGTTATACTCACAGACAATATTTTTACAGTTTTGGAAACTTTAGAGTGTTTTCTATCCTAAGCTTTCAATTATATGCATATTCTAGCATCTGGTCCTGAGAAATAGGCAGTTTACTTTGGGAATGTTATTTTTCCAAAATTAAAAATAGTGCCCCCTAGTTTCAAAATTAACCATCTGCTAACCATGTGTATTTCACCTATAAAATGTGATTTGAATCCATGGTGCTGAAAAGAAAGCTCTGCTATTGGGACAGTTTTATGTAGGCCCTGACAGTTTGTGGTCACTGTTATAGTGTAATTAATGTATTGTTTAGTGTTGTGTAGTGGCTTGCTGGCATGCATAAAAATTAAAATCTGCCCCACCAAGATTTACATGCTAAAATCACCACTGCTTAGAGTGATGGACTGACATCCACGTGGCCTTAGCAATGGATTAGTCAACTGAGACAGGCGTGAGTCAGACAGGTGTCTTGTGTGCCATGAAAAATATATACTTGCGCCTGCTAGACAAAAAAAGAAATCTGTCGACCAACAACCCACCAACCAGTCGACTAAATGGGGTCAGCCCTAGTGTATCGCGCACATAACAGAGCAAAGTCAGTTAGGATAAATCATGGGCTGGATAGAAGCAAAGTTTACTATCCTCAGGACCCGACAATAATTGCCTCATCCTCTTCTCTTAATATTGTTTGTTCAATCTCTCAACTTTAGGACAACACCTTCTTAGGCTGTTAGAATATTTGGTAAATAGGCTATAGTTCATAATGCTAACTTGTCTTAAAGCTTTTATGATAGGCCTAGTAGGAGGGTTGGCCATTTGGTTTTCAACCTTGCATGGAAAGAATTGATTTCTTAATAAGTTTAAACTTGTCATTACATGTTTCTGTTCATTTTGTCCTTCAGCTACACTCAACCCCTCCCATCTATCTCTGAACACCATCCAGTTTTGATTTCAATTTGCCATATTGATATTGTTTGTTCTCTCTCATTATTGTTCCCCTGGCTACCTCATGTTTTTAGGCAATTCAAACAACTTTGAGTTGGAACTCTGTTACAAGTATTAATTGTTTGATCGGGAGAAAGCTATGCATGCATAAAGCAATGAAAGCCCAAAGTCATATTCATAGCCTATGGTATGGAGAGAGAAAGGAACACAGCCTAGGTTTTAAAAAAATGGCTAGACAAGATAGTTAAGGATGTTCTAAACCAGGTATTTCCAAACTGGGGCAATGCCGGCAGGGGTACGCCAAATAAAAATGTGATTTACATTTCAAATGTATATATATATATACACACATACATACACACTTGAAGTCAGAAGTTTACATACACTTATGTTGGCGTCATTAAAACTAGTTCAACCACTCCACTTGTTAACAAACTATAGGTTTTGGCAAGTCGGTTAGTACATCTACTTTGTGCATGACACAAGTAATTTTTCCAACAATTGTTTACAGATTGTCACTTATAATTCACTGTATCACAATTCCAGTGGGTCAGAAGTTCACATACACTAAGTTGACTGAGCCTTTAAACAGCTTGGATAATTCCAGAAAATTATGTCATGGCTTTAGAAGCTTCTGATAGGCTAATTGACATCATTTCAGTCAATTGGAGGTGTACCTATGGATGTATTTCAAGACCTACCTTCAAACTCAGTGCCTTTTTTCTTGACATCATGGGGAAATCAAAAGAAATCAGCCAAGACCTCAGAAAAAAAACAATTGTAGACCACAAGTCTGGTTCATCCTTGGGAGCAATTTCCAAACGTTCATCTGTACAAACAATAGTACGCAAGTATAAACACCATGGGACCAGGCAGCCATCATACCGCTCATGAAGGAGACCTGTTCTATCTCCTAGAGATGAACATACTTTGGTGTGCAAAAAGTGCAAATCAATCCCAGAACAAGAGCAAAGAACCTTGTGAAGATGCTGGAGGATATATGTACAAAAGTATCTATATCCACAGTAAAACCCTGACCTGTGCGGAGAGCTCCTTGGTCTCCATGGTGCACTTGCTTCGTGTTGCAGACTCTGGGGCCTTTCATAACAGGTGTATATGTCCTGAGATCATGTGACAGATAATGTGACACTTAGATTGCACACAGGTGGATGTTATTGAACTAATTATGTGACTTCTGAAGGTAATTTGTTGCGCCAAATCATAATTAGGGGCTTCATAGTATAGGGGGTGAATACATATGCACATACCACTTTTACGTTGTTTAATTTTTTTTTAATGTCCATTACATGAAATCCAAATAAAAATCTATTTAAATTACAGGTTGTACTGCAACAAAATAGCAAAAACGCCAAGGGGGATGAATACTTTTGCAAGGCACTGTATACAGTGACCCCAAAAGTTTGGGGTCACTTAGAAATGTCCTTGCTTTTGAAAGAAAAGTACATTTCTTGTCCATTAAAATAACATCAAATTGATCAGAAATACAGTGTAGACATTATTTATGTTGTAAATGATTATTGTAGCTGGAAACTGCAAATGTTTTATGGAATATCTACATACAGGCGTACAGAGGCCCATTATCAGTAACCATCACTCCTGTGTTCCAATGGCATGCTGTGTTAGCTAATCCAAGTTTATCATTTTAAAAGGCTAATTGATCATTAGAAAACCCTTTTGCAATTATATTAGCACAGCTGAAAACTGTTGTTCTGATTAAAGAAGCAATAAACCTGGCCTTCTTCAGACTAGTTGAGTATCTGGAACATCGGCATTTGAGGGTTCAATTACAGGCTCAAAATGGCCAGGAACAAAGACTTTCTTCTGAAACTTGTCAGTCTATTCTTGTTCTGAGACATGAAGGCTATTCCATGCGTAAAATTGCCAAGAAACTGAAGATCTCGTACAAACTCATTTCACCAATCCGTGCAAACTGGCCCTAACCAGAATAGAAAGAGGAGTGGGAGGCCCCGGTGCACAACTGAGCAAGAGGACAAGTACACTAGAGTGTCTAACAGACGCCTCACAAGTCCTCAACTGGCAGCTTCATTAAATAGTACCAGCAAAACACCAGTCTCAACGTCAACAGTGAAGAGGCAAATCTTGGATGCTGGCCTTCTAGGCAGAGTTGCAAAGAAAAAGCCATATCTCAGACTGGCCAATAAAAATAAAAGATTAAGATGGGCAAAAGAACACAGACACTGGACAGAGGTACTCTGCCTAGAAGGCCAGCATCCCAGTTGCCTCTTCGCTGCCAGTTGAGGACTTGTGAGGCGTCTGTTTCTCAAGCTAGACACTCTAATGTACTTACTTACTCAAATGTGTACTTATTAATGTACTTACTCTTACTCAATTTTCTTTGATGAACAAATACGTTTAAAAAAAATGTAAGATGGTTAAATAAAGTGCAAAATGATTTGTGCACTGGTCCTATAAGAGCTCTTTGTCCCTTCCCACAAGCCCGGTTGTGACGACAACTCACATTCATTCTTATGTTTAATAAATGTATCGTATAGTGTGTGTGTGGCAGGCTTACAATGATGGCAAAAAACAACATTTGAGAGTGCGCTGACCCTGGTGCTAGTGGGAGTACACAGCTGGAGGTTGAATGTTTGAAGGGGTATGGGACTATAAAAAGTTTGGGAACTACTGTTAGAGTATATATTTTTTTTAATGAATAGGTTTAGGCTATAAGGCCCATGCATTCGACAGAGAGAAAGAATATTTTCTGACTGGACATTTTGCACAGCTTTGGTGGAGTTCTCCGCTCTGTGTAGCCTACCGTTCTCTCTTGCGTTCTGTATATAACATTTATTGAAATAGGCTATAGCAAATAGGAATAGGGAAATATCTCGGAATGTCACTCGTGCCCGACTCTCGTGCGCGGCGCCAGTCAAGTTCAAATAAACTAAACCATTGCCTGTCACATCACGATGTCGTCACCGTCAACAATGGCTGCAGTATATAAAGCAGAATTTAGCAACATGGTGAAATCTATAAAGTGTCAAATAATGTCCAGTTATTACAACAAGTCCACGGTATACATATTTCATTTCCATCTACGAAGGGTTGAAAATATGTCCAGAAAGCCCACTTTTCCTCCTCCGAAAATATAGTGTTCTGGGTAACCTGCAACATAGTTCTGAGGGGAATGCCGCCCATAAAGACAACGGTGCAGCTTCCCATCTCGAGTTTGAGGGAACGCATCAACACATGGGACCAAACAGGCGAACATAGGAGGTTATGGGACCAACTGCAGTTCTTCTGCCTCTTCTCAACTTGAATTACCAACAACATCACAGTTGTCTGCGGACAGACCTCCTTTAGCTTCTCAGCACACTCAGGTGCCAGAACACTCAGTGAAGACATTAGTGGACACAAATGGCAACTTCCAGTGAAAAACATAATTGAACTAAACATGAACGTGTGAACCCCTTAGGGCTTTTAGATGTATTTAACTATGGCAGCCTAATAAGTGATGAATAATGTATGCACTGTATAGTGTGTTAAAGTAATGTAATTTTAATGTAGGCAGGATGTTAATTAAAAACATTTAATTACAATACTATTTATAGCCATCCTCCCACTTTTGTGGATATGAAGACAATGCAGCATGAATGAGTCCCTGGCATTTTTTATAATTGTTATCACAGTGATGTCATCTAATGCAGTCACCCAGTGATTCTCAGCACCTAGCTCTCTCTCATCCACTCCTGCCCTGTATGCTCACTAAATTGCACAGTCTAGATTATTTTTCCAACTTGCTACCACCCACAAGTGCTGCTTTGATGAGTTTAACATTACACCTTCCTCCAACCTTTCCCCTTGGTGGTAATAAGTTACAGTATGTAACATCTCTTCACACTCTACTCTCCATCCTCCCCTTCAGTCCAGCGTGTCCACCTGATTGGGCAACAGCAGGGGCAGCTCAATCCCTGCGTGGTCGTTGTCAAACAGGTTGACGGAGTCTGTGGCGGTGGCGGGGGGCTGTGGGGGGTCGGAGGTCAGGGAGGGGGGCTCCGTGGGCAGGTTGGGCTCACCGGAGTTGCGGAGGGAGAGGGAGAGCGCCAGTGAGGGTCTGTGGGGCGAGTGGGTGGAGCAGCAGGGCAGCAGCCTCCCCAGGGCCCGTTTGAAGTCACGCATGAACAGCGGGTAGATGATGGGGTTCATGGTGCTGTTACAGTAGCCCAGCCAGGTGATGGCGTCAAAGAGCGCCGGGGGAACACACTCACATACCGCCTGACGAGAGCGAGAGAGAGAGAGAGAGAGAGAGAGAGAGAGAGAGAGAGAGAGAGAGAGCAAAAGGCAGGCACCGGGGTTGTGTTCAGTATGTACGTAGCATGAAGATGTTGTGAAACAATTTTTTTAATGAAAAGTATTCTTGTAGGAAATATGTAGCCAGTAAGAGGTAAAAGAGAAAATAATATTGTAAAGGCTCTTTTCATTAGTGTACAGAACCTAAGTAGAACATATATATATACATACACACACACACACACACACACACACATATACACATACATATACACCTATATATACTGCTTATACATATAGGGACATAACCCATAGAAGGGTGAAAGACTGGCTCACTATGGTGTATCAGAGAGAAAGGGAGAAGACTGCTGTTGCTGTCCTATATTATGAAGATGAATGAGGGAGGCAGTGAGTGAGATGCTGAAAAAGGGAGGGGGGTGTTCACATACCACATTGCATGTGAAAGGAAGGCAGACACTTGAGCCCTCTGTCTGCTATATTCTGGAGGAGTGAAGTGAGGGACACAGATGGGAAATGAAATGACTGGATCATTGAAAGCCTGAAAGCAGGACAACGATAAGTACCAATTTAGATTAAATCCTTTTATGTCACACACTTAATCCTGAAGATTAACATGCTCCCCTTGATTTTAGATAATGAGCAAATGGTGAAGGGGGGTACATTTTATGTTTGGCTTCTTTCTCACCTAATCAAGCATCTTATCATTTTTCTCCCTAAAATTCTACAACCCCAAAAAAGACCATGGTATTGACACATTCTTGGGATGAGCCCCACCCCCCCAATTGTATTTCACACATTGCTTTCATGCTGAACCACATGGCAACACTCCAGCAATGATAAACCTGGGTGACGGAACAGTAAAAACACCCAATCGAGTCACTGAGGCGAATGAAATATGGAGCTCAGATGAAGACCACAGACCTGAATTGAAAGAAATAGGATTCCAAAACATTAGTTTTTCACTGTGAATGAAGATATACTCTACATGTGAGACATTTTACAATAATATTACAATTTAAACATTTGTTTTGGCAAAAGTCAAATAAAAAAGTTTGTCTGTCTCCTAGAATTTGGTACTAAATTCAAGAAGGATGAGTGGACATTAAATATACAGTATGTTCCAGTAGATAAAGGAACATTTTCAAGCAAAATTCCTGTCTTTAATTTTCTTCACTTGACCGACATCCATTTCCATTCATACAATCAATCTATTTAGTATCCACTTGACCCCACCCCCTCCCCGTTTTGGTGCCCGTTTTGGTGCCCGTTTTGGTATTTTCTTAGCACGACACAGTTAGTTCAAATAACTGAGTTTGGGAAACCCTATTCTAGCTGACACCTTTCCCACAGGAATAAGGCAACCTCAGAGCACACACAAAGCTAACTTAATTGCCATAAGATGGAGCGTCACACACGGAATGGATGTGGTCCAGGTTCTGTAATACAGGGAATAATTGGCAATGAATAGGGAGGGTGTACACAAACATAATGATAACAGATGTGCTATACAATATACTGTGTGCATGTGGGTTGCAAGTTTCGACCCTGAGAAGATGAGCTTCAACCAATTTATAGATTTCTATTCATCTCCGCTCAGAGCAGCTAGCTGATCCCCCTAGTGTTGAGCTCATAATTTTTTGAAAAGCCCTCGATTGAAATGTGCTTTGAATCCCAAAGTTTACTGCAAGCGCTGCAAGAGGAAACAATATCATTGATATCGAAGAGAAATAATGACCAGATTTGATTGTGCATTTTATAGGCCAATTTCTTTATTAATGTGGAGGTAAAGTGAACGTTTGGAAATTGAGATTTCAGGAGAACATGTATATTCTTCTATGCTTGACATTAATGTAATAGTATGTTTAAATCACTCTTTAATAAAGAGGCCGATACAGTTTGAGCCACTGACCTGGGCCATGTTGGTGATGAAGAAGGGCAGCCAGGCGCTGAAGAAGAGGCCCAGCAGGACTCCCAGGGTCAGACTGGCCTTCACTGCCCTCCGTCCCTGGCGGTGGGCCAGCCGCCGCTCGCTGTTCACCGACAACTGAGGACAGAGGGACAGACAGGGCGGTCAGAGACAAGGGCCGTGTCCGAATACCTATACTTGCATCCTAAATAGGCCATTTGAGTATGCAAAAACAAAAACGGTTTAATAGTGTGCGACATTTCAAAAATCAAGTATACTTTAAATCCCCGGATGTCATACTAATTTCGGTTTGACAACAGCTGGTTAATTAGATATGGAGATGCGCTACCGAAATCAACTAAAAGCGGGAAACAACGCAATAATGTATTCTAAGTATGCAAAAATAGGTTTTATAGAATGAGAATTTTAAAAAATCTAGTATGGTTTAAAATGCCATGATGTGATGGCCTATTCATTTCAGTTCTTCATCTAGTATCATTTGATGCACAGTTTTCCATAATGCATTGGAAGAGGTTGGCTGCAAGTGATAGGCCCTGGTTGTCTTCAAATAGCCAGACAAAAAAACTAGGCTGCTTAATTGGGAAGATGCTGAATAGCGGATTTCTGTTTTCTCATTGAAAAGTGTTTGTTCTCTTTTAAACTACACTGAACAAAAATATAAACACAACATGTAAAGTGTTGGTCCCATGTTTCATGAGCTGAAACACAGTGGGGAGAACAAGTATTTGATACACTGCCGATTTTGCAGGTTTTCCTACTTACAAAGCATGTAGAGGTCTGTAATTTTTATCATAGGTACACTTCAACTGTGAGAGACGGAATCTAAAACAAAAATCCAGAAAATCACATTGTATGATTTTTAAGTAATTAATTTGCATTTTATTGCATGACATAAGTAAAGACGTGTTCTCCCCACTGTAAATGATCCCAGGAATGCACAAAAAGCTTTTCTCTAAAATGTTTGTTTACATTCCTGTTCGTGAGCATTTCTCCTTTGTCAAGATAATCCATCCACCTGACAGGTGTGGCATATCAAAAAGCTGATTAAAGAACATGATCATTACACAGGTGCACCTTGTGCTGGGGATTTGTCACGCAACACAATGCCACAGATGTCTCAAGTTTTGAGGGAGAGTACAATTGGCATGATGACTGCAGGAATGTCCACTGTGTAACCATGCCAGCCCAGGACCACATCCGGCTTCTTCACCTACGGGATTGTCTGAGAACAGTTGATGAAACTGTGGGTTTGCACAACCAAAGAATTTCTGCACAAACTGTCAGAAACCATCTCAGGGAAGCTCATTTGCCTGCTTGTCGTCCTCACCAGGGTCTTGACCTGACTGCAGTTCGATGTCGTAACTGACTTGGGCAAATACTCACCTTCGATGGCCACTGGCATGCTGGAGAAGTGTGCTCTTCACGAATGAATCCTGGTTTCAACTTTACCGGGCAGATGGCAGACAACGTGTATGGCATTGTTGGGGCAAGTGGCTTGCTGATGTCAACGTGTGAACAGAGTGCCCCATGGTGGCGGTGGGGTTATGGTATGGGCAGGCTTAAGCTACGGACAACAAACACAATTACATTTTATCGATGAAAATTTGAATGCATAGAGATACTGTGACGAGATCCTGAGGCCCATTGTTGTGCCATTCATCTGCTGCCATCACCTCATGTTTCAGTATGATATTTCACAGCCTCATGTCGCAAGGATCTGTACACAATTCCTGGAAGCTGAAAATGTCCCAGTTCTTCCATAGCCTGTATACTCACCAAACATGTCACCCACTGACCATATTTGGTATGCTCTGTATCGACATGTACGACAGTGTGTTTCAGTTCCCGCCAATATCCAGCAACTTCGCACAGCCATTGAAGATGAGTGGGACAACATCCACGGTCCACAATCAACAGCCTGACCAACTTTATGCAAAGGAGATGTGTCATGCTGCATGGTCACTGGTTTTCTGATCCATGCCCCTAATTTTAAAAAAAAGTGTCTGTGACCAACTGATGCATATATGTATACTCAGTCATGTGAAATCCATAGTTAAGGGACTAATTAATGTATTTAAATTGACTGATTTCCTTATATGAACTGTAACTCAATAAAATCTTTGAAGTTGTTGCATGTTGCGTTTATATATTTTTTCAGTGTAAATACTAAACCATCTTTTAATTTCTGAATTTGTCGGCACCGTGGATCTCGGGATGTGTCTGCGTTGTTGAAATCACATCAGTCATTTATGGATCAAGCCTTAGCAGTCGTTTTGATCTCGGTCCCACTGATCAGTGCTTTAGTTTATGTTGCTGTCCAGCAGTTCCAGGTTTTTCTATGCAATAGCCTTTTGATGTGAACATTTGAAAAGTTTTGGTGTGCCTACTAGGCTATTTTATCTAATGTATATGTTGCAGGACTTTGGTTTCACTAATGCATTTGTTGAAATTGAACCAAATTATATGTTTCTGTCTTCAGAGTTTTTTAAATAGGATAAATGGATTATATGGGCTAAAGTGTAGGTTGAATGTGATAGTCTGCAAATAACCAGCCTGAGTGAGCCCATAACTCAATTTCTATTCTATTCCGAGTTTAGAGAAATTAATCAAATTTGAAATTAGATATTATCATGCTGGTCAATGTGATGCATGTCTGAATTTGGAAAAATCCACATATCCAGTCAGGAGCTGCTACTGTGTTGCGGCTGTGGCATACTGTAGCGCCTCCTTTTTACTAAACGGTAGGTGCTAAATAGTAGGCTATGCGACAATGAGTACATAGTATGCCGTTTTAGTATGTAGTATGCTAGTATAGGTATTCGGACACGGGCAAGGACTGCATCTCAATGTATCCAAAAAACCTAGGTATTTATTTAATTTTACAAGGTAGCTACAGGTCTACATTGTTACATGATTCTTAAAACATTTTACAGACACTCTTATCCAGAGTGACTTACAGGAGCAATTAGGGTTAAGGACTTTGCTCAAGGGCACATCGACACATTTTTCACCTAGTTGGCTCTGGGATAAGAACAACGCTCTTAACCTCTAGACTACCTGCCGCCCTAAAACTGTTTACCTGTTCGTGGCATGCACAATTTCAAGGATTTGCAAATGAACTTGAATGAAAACAATGAAGTGGAATTAAAACAATATTTCCAGGGTGAGCACAAATCTAATGCATAGAAAGTTATTTGTGTACAAACAGCAAACCGGTATAAATAGCTTTAAGCACCTATGTAACAATGTGCACTTACACAAAAGCTAACATTTATAGCTGGATTAGCAAAAGAAAATAAATTATAGCTTCCACCAAATTCCTTTCAGGAGAAGAGACAAGAAGATGTCACTTTAGATGCATCCTTGGCCTGATTTGTCGAGGAGTCTCAGAAAAAATGAAAGGTATGTAGGCCTAACTCTTGCATTTAACAAGATGTAATGCTCACATTGAAAGAGATGTGAAGTGTTGTTGAAAACATTGAAAAGTCCGTGTGGAATAACATTGTTATGAATCACTTTCCAAGGCCTTCAATCTCAGGAGTGTAGCACAGGTCATTGACTAGAAAAATACAATGAAATGTCTGTGCCATTTATTCTATCAACCAGTTTTCCATTAACAGGCGCCATTGCCCCTCCTCCCTCTTTGTATCTTTCAGAGGATTTGTTATTGACCATGAATTTCTGTTGGGCAGAACATAATCTGAAACACAACCAAAACAAACTGCAAATGCATTCAATACATTTGTAAAGTCACAAGCTTGATGCAATCATTGTGTGCTAGTAATATGGGATCAAACACTAAACTTTTGACTAAATTGAATAGTCTTTAAGTGATTTTCAAATGTGGGGGATTAGATACATAAAGTGTATTCATTTCTAAACTGTAAAACAGATATGCATGAAAACACTCATAAACGGTGACATTCTGTACTGTTGTCTCATATATATATTTTTTATGCTGGAGTATAGACCCAAATTGAAAGTTTTAGCTACACAGTCCAATAAATACGTAGGGGAGTGTACACACACCTAATCAGCCCACAACACCTTCGTAATCTCAAATTCTTGAATCCATCTCCCAAGTCAATGGCTGTGTCCTAATTATTTTAGCTAAATCCCCACATTTGTTTTCCTTCATGACAACTAATCTGAGAGGGCATGAGAGGCAGAGAAGGCACCATGGTGGAAACCTATCCAGGCACACACTGATCATACAGGGACGGATTATACAGCATTGGGATGTAGCCTCATTGTATCCCCCTTCATTTCCTCTACCACCCCACGCTCTCACCGGCACGTGGCGTGACACAGGGTTCTCCTGATGACTGTAGTCATCTCCTTCGAGGTGAGCATGTCCGGCGGCGCCCCCACCTGGTGATGGAGGGTGAGAAGGCTCCCCAGGCGAATGATGCGGGTACGGAGGTTGACTTAGCGCCGCCACCCGCCTCGCCTGTCTCCGCGCCGCCAGGAGAATCTGACAGTAGGTGAAGCAGATGGCACTGGATGGCAGGAAGAAGGTGAGGACTGACGCCACCAGGGCAAAAGGAAAGGTAACCCGCAGACAGCACTGGAAGGACAGGCCACCGGACTGCGACAGCTGGAAGTAGGAGGCGTGGTACCACAAGCTCAGCTCTGGGTATGTGCTGACGTTGGCACTGCCAGCCCCGTGCATTGGGGAATGGCCACTCCCATGACCCAAGCTGTGCCAGTTCATCTTGATGGGCAAGAAGGAGGTGAGGGCGGCCAGACCCCAGGCCCCTCCCACCAGAAGCAGGGCCCGAGGAGGGGTCATCCTCTGCTTGTAGCGCAGCGGCGAGATGATGAGGAGGTAGCGGTCCAGGCTGATCACACACAGGTTGAGAATGGAGGCACTACAGCACATGACGTCGAAGCAGAGCCACACGGGGCAGAAGCCCGGCCACAACACCCAGGCCCCGTACAGCACATTGAGCATTGCCGGCGGCATCACCACCAGAGCCACCATCAGGTCAGACAGGAAGAGAGACACCAGGAAACAGTTGGAGGTGTTGCGTAAGGAGCGTTGGGCAAACACCAGAGCGATCAACAGAGTGTTGCCACAAGCCGTCATCAGGATGATGAGGGATAACATGCACGCCAACAGCCACGGACCACTGCCACTGATGCCCCAGGCACTGGTTTCGGACAAGCTGCCATTGGAACTCCCTAAAGGGTTAACAGCATCCCCACTTGCAGTTGCTGCCTCTAAGCCAGGTAAGGTTGAGTTGTCCATAGCGGTGGTTGACATTGGTCAATGTGAGAGCTTCCCTGTTCCTCTTCCAGTCTGTGAATGCCAACAATTGCTGTGAAGCACAAAATGTATGTGACCTCTGGTGCTAGTTAGTGCTGATAAAGCTTTCCTGACACTTGAGAAGAATAAAAAGAAGCCACTGAGGTCCTGTTTTGATCATCCGTTCACCACATTCTTCATAGGGTTAACAGAGGGGCCCATCAGTCATTTCTGTGAAAACCTCTTATTGGCTCCTGTTGCAGTTGTGATAAGAAGTGTCGGCAATGATTCTATCTCTTCGTCGTGCCCAATAGTCCTGCTTTCCTCAGCGTTGGAGCCAGAGTGAGCAATTCTGTGGCTGTATGTTTCAAAGCTGCGTGTCATGATGACACTCGCTGGGGGGAGGGCAAATTGAGAGGTGGGCTACAACATGTGAGAGCAAAGGCAGCTTGAGTGGAATGGCAAGAAGAGGGAAAAACAACAAATTCTCCAAGTTATTCTTTACTACACACACACAAGGTTAATGGTATTGCTCCTGTTGGTGTTTGGTTGTTTGTGTGAGAGAGAGCTGTGTGAAGTCTATTTGCTACTCCTTGTGGATATGTGAATCTCAAGTCTTTGTGTTGAATAGAACATACTCCACTGTGAGGGTGTCATTTGTAAGCAAGGCTCTGGCCACAAGTGCTCTACAGGTATCATGGTTTTTGTCGTGTTCCCTCCTGCTAATCCCCGTGCCGGCCACTCCAGCTCACCTCCCAGCCAGAGCACTCCGCTCCCGGGGAAGGAGCGTGTCTGAGCCTTGAGCTGCTAATACATGCCGGTGCACATTCACAGCTAGGTGATGCAAATTCACAGCAAGGAGACATTGTGGGACATATGTGGAACAATTTAATTTAATAGCCTGTGATTCTGACATTCTTGCATTATTTCTGTGAAAAAATAAATGTATTGACTCCATTTCTTCGTATGGTATATATCAGGGTTACTCAAGTACTATTTGGAAAGGACACGTCACACATATTTCCTAGGTGGCAAAGGTCCGGATGGATAGCCATTTAACGGCATAGTAACAAACCCCCACCTCGCAACCCATGCAACCCCAAACTGTTCACACCCCTCTTGTTGGCGGAGAGAAAATGTAGCAGTTTTAAAGCACATTTTTCATCTTTCATGGGGCAGATATTTTACACAACTCTACACATTTTTCCATTTCTTATGCGTTTATATGACCAAGGGTCGAAGCCAGACTAAAAATGTTTACACATTTTTGGGTATTCAGGACCCACGGTCCGTATTGATCCTGTTCTGGATATAGACCCTGGTGCGCCAGTTGAGTATGGGGAATATATATAATTGGTCAATTGTGTTCATTTAAATTCTGTGGGTATAGAGTGCCTTCAGAAAGTATTCAGACCCATTGACTTCTTCCACATTTTGTTAGGTTTCAGACTTATTCAACAAAACAAAAACATCCTCATCAATACCCCATAATGACAAAGCAAAAACAGTTTTTTAGAAATGTTAGCAAATTGTTTTGTTTTTTATGTATGTGAAATATGACATTTACATAACTATTCAGACCCTTTACACAGTACTTTGTTGAAGCACCTTTGGCAGCGATTACAGCCTCGAGTCTTCTTGGGTATGACTCAACAAGCTTGGCACACCTGTAGTTGGGGAGTTTTTCCATTCTTCTCAGCAGATCCTCTCAAGCTCTGTCAGGTTGGATGGGGAGTGTTGCTGCACAGCTATTTTCAGGTCTCTCCAGAGATGTTCGATCGGGTTCAAGTCCGGGTTCTGGTTGTGCCACTCAAGAACATTCAGAGACTTGTCCCGAAGCCACTCCTGCGTTGTCTTGGCTGTGTGCTTAGGGTCATTGTCCTGTTGGAAGGTGAACCTTCGTCTCAGTCTGTGGTCCTGAATGCTCTAGAGCAGATTTTAATCAAGGATATCTCTGTACTTTGCTCAGTCCATCTTTGCTGATTAGTTTCCCAGTCCCTGCCGCTGAAAAACATCCCCACAGCATGATGCTGCCACGATCATGCTTCACAGAAGGGATGGTGCTAGGTTTGCTCCAGACGTGATGCTTGGCATTCAGGCCAAAGAGTTTAATCTTGGTTTCATCAGACCAGAGAATCTTGTTTCGGGTCCAAGTGCCCCTGCCAAAGCAACCAGGGATGCCTCAGCTGGCTTATCAGGCCTCCACACCTCAGCTGAGGCAACTGGCATGGTCCCCAGGACCGTCCCTCTGGTTGGCGTCCTATGGCTGGAGCCGCGCGCCAGGGAGGGGGTACTGTCACATTTACTCCCACTCCCCCTTTCATGTCCTCGTTGTCTCATGATTACGGACACCTGCCACTATCGTTACGCGTACCTGCGCCTCATGAGACTCACCTGGACTCCACCTCCCTGATTACCTTCCCTATATCTGTCACTCCCCGTGTTTTTTCCCTCAGGCATTGTTGACTCTGTTTCGGGTTCATGTCTGTGCGCTTTTCGTGTTTCTTGTTTTGTATTTTGTATGTTCTATTTATTCAATTATTCACTCCCTGTACTTGCTTCCTGACTCCCAGCGTACACTTAACCCTTACCTTAACCATGTTAAATGTCTACTTCAATGGGGTAAGAATGTACCAAGGATTCCGGAGAGATCGGACCTACTCAAAATGGCGCCACACAGCTTCCAGAAGACTAGGGATTTTGTGGCTAATTGAAGTAGAACAGTAATTTTGCTCATAGATTATACATGTTTATGCAACGGTGGGTCTAAACCTGAATGCTGATTGGTTAAAACCATATTCCAGCCTGTGTCTATTCCAAAAGTTGCCACCGGGTAAATCGATGACATTAAAATGCCTATTTACTCTGTTCCATCTGACTGTGCAATCCACTGTCTCATCGGCCCAGCCAGGCAATTTATAAACTTGATCTCCACTATAAAAAGCATCTAGACATTATCTCACATTTCTTTTAGACAAACATTTTGTTTTCAACAGCGGAGATTTGTATAAACCTCTCCGACATTTCCAACATTGTTTCAATATTCAAATTTGACCTCCAGCTGTCCCATAGTAATGAAAGTGTTGGTAGGAGAGGTTGGACAGACAGTGAGCGTTTCTCAGCCAGTCGAAATCATGAATCAGCTGGCATCATTTTTATGGATATATACAAAGAAATGTCAATTGAAAAAATATCAAACTTAACAAAATGCAGCTAGTTTTCAGTCTTTCCAGCTTCAGTTTGAAGTGATTGTGTTAGCTGTGTTGGCTAGATCCTCTGAACAACAGTGTCCTGACGAGTGAGCACATTTTCTATGCCAGGCAAAATCGCAGCTCATTGTTATGGATGAATCAAAATAAATGTCACTACAAAATGTCACTGCACTTTCTGACGTGACTGAGTTAGCCGTAGTTGGCTGGATGGCTGGCTAGCAAGCAAGGGATACAAATGTTGCCAGCCAGTATGGCAATGGAACATTTAGAACGAACGACTGCGTCGCATCCATAGATACAGAACAAAAAGACTGACGGACTGGGTCTTGTCTCTGGCAACCAACCGAACCGATAGAACGCATGACCAACTGCACCGAACCCTAGATTTGTGTAGAGGTAAAGACAGTTTCAAGTTGGATATTTGACGGATATTTGCGCTTTCAAACCTCATTAGCTTTCAAACCACTTGAGCCACAGACCAAATAAGTGTCATGATGTTGGAACAATTGCGCACAACATTGCACGGGTCTTATTTTCACGATTTGGACATGAATTCGCTTTCCAAAGCTAATAAACATGTGGAAATGTGAGCAGCATTTTGTATTCCTAGTTAAATGAGTTAGGGAGCGTAAACAAAGTACAAACTTTTTTACATTCGAATTTCAATAGCTCCTTGGTCATGTGACCTACTTGACTCAAACAAGGTTCAGAATGTACAGTCAGTGGGCCTACACATTGCACACCCTTTAGTTTGTCCATTTTCATCTCGCAGGTTTTTACATGATTTAAACAACATTTTAAAAAATGTCAATAGCTCCTTGGCCATGTGACCTACTGACTTCAAACAAGGTTCAGAATGTACACTGACTACCCTTCTATATTGCACACCCTTAGGTTTGTCCATTTTCATCTCACACAATTTTACATGTATTTTACAAAATGTAACATTTCAATTGCTCCTTGATCATGTGACCCACTGACCTTAAACTACTTTCAGAATGTCCACAGTATAAGTGCACAAGGCAAGACCCAAATGCAGACACAGGAGGCAAATGGTTGAGCTCCAATATTTATTATAACAAAGGGAGTAGGCAAAGGCAGTTTGTAAAACAGAATGTCAGACTGATGTCCAGTTTGTAAGACAGAAAAGCCTCTGATACCACCGGGCGTGACTCAGGGGCTGGGGGCAGCACTCAGGCTGTGGAGGTTGGGTTGGGGACTTAGTCTCTGAGCGGATAAAAACGGGCGGAGCACCAGGTGCACAGAACTTGTTTCAGGTTACCAGGTGCACAAGGAGGCCTCCGAGTCCAAGCATGGGTGGCCGGACTCGTGGGGTGGGGGCAGCACTCAGACCAAGGAGGTTGGAGTGGGGACTTAGTCTGTGAGCAGAAAAAAGTGGGCGTGTCACCAGGAGCACAGAGCCTGTTTCGGTTTACCAGGTGCACAAAGCCTGTTGCGGGTTGCCAGGTGCACGTGGTTCCTGACAGTGGGACTATAGATGTCTTAGTAATTCCAGGGAGTAAGCTATACTCTAAGGCCAAGGGAGAGGGGTGTTGACTGGGTAGGGAGAGTAGGTGTGGAGGCCAGGTCAATGGGGGCCTGTCTGGAGGTCAGGAAGGCCCCAGGGAGAAGGCCCAAGTGAATAGGTGTGTGAGTGACACTGTCCTTCAGGGGGGTAGAGCAGGCAAATTAATGTAAAATTGCGTGAGATTAAAATGGATAAACAAAAGGGTGTGCAATATAGAATGGTAGTCAGTGGCCATTCTGAACCTTGTTTGAGGTCAGTAGGTCACATGACCAAGGAGCTATTGAAATGTTAAAGTTTGAAAAATGAATGTATAAACACGTGAGATGAAAATGGACAAACTAAAGGGTGTGCAATGTGTAGGCCCACTGAGTGTACATTCTGAACCTTGTTTGAAGTCAGTAGGTCACATGACCAAAGAGCTATTGAAATTCAAAAATATAAATAAATCATTTAAAATAGTGTGAGATGTAAATCGACAAAGAACCAGTTTTGAACATTTTAGGACTAATTGAAATTTGAAAAATTAGATTTGTCACTATGTTGATGGTCCCTAACTGCTGTTGGTGGATGTAAGGAAAACTACAGGCAAATATCTGTCGAATATCCATTCTGAAACTCTCTTTACCTCAAGTGATTTGTGTTGGGACTAGATCTTGTGGAAGGATCACTTAAATTAATTCCGCATTGACACATCCAGCCCAAAGCAGGAGTTAAAAAAAAAGACTTCTGTAGTGGCCAAAGTTCCAGATCTTCTCTTTAATAAGTACTTTTGATTTGAGGCTCAAATAATTTGAGGTTTTATAATGCAACAGTTGTATTTGACACTGTCATCTCATAAAACTGTCTTGTCATTATTGCAAAAAGTGAGCTGTAATTTATTCAATGTGTTGATAAGCAAATGTATTAATGTTTAATAAATAGTAATCAAATTCCTCAAACTGTTTATTTTACAGCAAAAGGAAATGCTGACATTGCAAGATATTGGCCACCTGCTTGATGGATAGATTTGGTGAAAATGTCCCTTTAATCGGGATGCCGCTAAGACTTCTGGTCTTGGCTATAAAATTATCTTTGAATTTCCCAGTTCAGTCGCTAGATGGAGTATTATTATGTTCCTCTTCAAGTAAAACGAGCTATCGCGAGATCTAGATAACGGCTCCGAAATCCAAGGACTGCGTTTGACATTTTTAGCAAGCAAAAAACTAAACATGTCTGAAAAGGAACTGGGGAAAAAGCTGGATCGATGCCTCTCAGATAGCGCCGTTAAACTTGGTAAATAACTCAATTTGTTCCAGAACGTTAGCTATAGTCTGCTTTGCCAGATAATACAACTAAAAGTAACATGTCAGTATTAGCTAGCTATCACTTACTGCTAGCTACTGAGCTAGTTAGAAGGTCTGCTAAGGACGAGTAGTAGTAGTAGGTGGTGGTAGCAGCAGCCAGCCAGCCATCCTATTCTCGTAATATAGCTAACGTTAACTGTTACAGTATCAGTTAGTAATTTACAATCACTGTCAGTCCAGTTAGTCACATGGCTAGCGTGCAAGATGTGAATAACATATTTTGGTAGCCAGCAAACATTGTTGCTGCTACTACATAGTTATAACCTGTCAGTGTTTGTCCAAAGGGGGGTAGGGCCTAGAGGCATAAGATGTCTCAAGCCATTGGATATTCGTTTACATTTTCTAGGTAAATGTGTTAAAGGTATGATACTTTGGCATTATACAATGCTTTCATCGTGTATCCTTTTTGATGTACATTGGTGGAGACAAGATGGCTAGCTACATCTCTGCCAGTACAGGTTCTGGCCCCATATTTCCTGTCTCAGTTCTGTTATCTGAACATTTCTCCCTATGTTACTTGTTTTAAGGTGCTGGTCTGGGCTTAGGAATCGTGTTTTCTGTGGTATTCTTCAAACGTGAGTACTTTCACTGTTCACAGGATTGTTAACAATGGCCAGAGATAAACATTCTTTATGGGGTGCAGACTGATTATGCAAAATATGGAATATTTGCAGTGGAGCAGCCATTGTGGCCTTGACTATTTCACACTACTGACCTGAACCGAACCAAGCCAAGCCAGGTTGCATTGTGCTGGCCTGTTTGTGCATCAACCACAATTCCTGCAACTCTGCTGGAAAGGAGCATACTCAGCCCTGACCAGATGCATGTTAGTTACATAGCTAGCACATTAAATTTGCATCTAGGGAGGCTCTTTTGATGTTGTGAACACGTTAAGTCATTAATGAAGGGGGTTGTGCTTTTACATTGGTTGGTTCTCTGTGTGTTTGGTCTATCGCAATTAGTGCGATAGCCCAAAACTGTGCATTCGGTCAATTAACATGGGACTCAACAGGAGTTAAAAATATTGTGGCCAGACCATTTGGAACATAAACTCTCACTTGACCACGTGGTCTTAGTTCCCAGTCTAGGAAAGGACCATGTGAAAAGAAAATATCTGCACACAGCATTGTTTAGGTCATCACGGTAGTGTGACTCAGACATTTCTGTGAGTAAATGTATTTTCAAGAGAAAATAGCTTGGACAAATTTTGCTTTCCTCAGGACACACCTGGCCAGTTGCCTTTGGCTTAGGAATGGGACTTGGCATGGCATACACAAACTGCCAGAATGATTTGAGAGCACCATATCTAATTCTGAGAAACATTAAGGTCAGTATAAGAATCCATGCACATTTTGTATTGAGGATGTGTTACAAATGCATAGTATGTTGGACCTACATTCTGCTCAATATCGTACATTGTTCTTGCGTAACGTACTGAGATGTAATTCAAAATGAAAATTGACTCCCTTTTATGTTCACTATTTTCCTCACAGGAGCAGTAGCCAAACGTCAGTGAAGGACTGTCTGTCACATTTTTGTGATGCTTCGCATTTTGCACTGACCTTCAGCCAGACTAATTTCCTTCTGTGGGTTGACCCTTTCATATGTATTAGTATAATTTATATGTGCCTGAACAGGACAGTCTGTCTTTATTTAGATAAAATAATCATAAAATAAAGACAATTGAGATTGTGTGTGTTTTTAAAACAGCTGATTAGACGTGTAGTGTTTTATGTTCCATTTCACTCTTTGATACAGTTAAAGTCGGAAGTTTACATACACCTTAGCCAAATACATTTAAACTCCGTTTTTCACAGTTCCTGACATTTTAATCCTAATAAAAATTCCCTGTTTTAGGTCAGTTAGGATCACCATATTATTTTAAGAATGTGAAATGTCAGAATAATAGTAGAGTGATTTATTTCTGCGTTTATTTCTTTCATCACATTCCCAGTGGGTCAGAAGTTTACATACACTCTATTAGTATTTGGTAGCAATGCCTTTAAATTGTTTAACTTGGGTCAAATGTTTCGGGTAGCCTTCCACAAGCTTCCCACAGTAAGTTGGGTGAATTTGGGTCCATTCCTCCTGACAGAGCTGGTGTACCTGAGTCAGGTTTGTAGGCCAACTTGCTCGCACACGCCTTTTCAGTTCTGCCCACACATTTTCTATAGGATTGAGGTCAGGGCTTTGTGATGGCCACTCCAATACCTTGACTGTGTTGTCCTTAAGCCATTTTGCCACAACTTTGGAAGTGTGCTTGGGGTCATTGTCCATTTGGAAGACCCATTTGTGACCAAGCTTTAACTTAAACTTTTAATTGATGTCTTGAGATGTTGCTTCAATATCTCCACATAATTTTCCTTCCTCATGAAGCCATCTATTTCGTGAAGTGCACCAGTCCCTCTTGCAGCAAAGCACCCCCACAACATGATGCTGCCACCCCCGTGCTTCACGGTTGGGTTGGTGTTCTTCGGCTTGAAAGCCCCCCCTTTTTTTCCTTCCAAACATAACGACAAGCAGTTTGATTTTTGTTTCATCAGACCAGAGGACATTTCTCCAAAAAGTAAGATCTTTATCCCCATGTGCAGTTGCAAATCGTAGTCTGGCTTCTTTATGTTGGCTTTGGAGAAATGGCTTCTTCCGTGCTGAGCAGCCTTTAAGGTTATGTCTATATAGGACTCGGTTTACTGTGGATATAGATACTTTTGTACCTGTTTCCTCCAGCATCTTCACAAGTTTCTTTGCTGTTCTGGGATTGATTTGCACTTTTCACATCAAAGTGCGTTCATCTCTAGGAGACAGAACACGTCCTGAGCGGTATGAAATAACTCTCTGAAGTACCTTCAGGCGTCAAGGTATTGGAGTGGACATCAAAGCCTTCACCTCAATCCTATAGAAAATTTGTGGGCAGAACTGGAAAAGCATGTGCGAGCTAGGAGGCATGCAGACCTTACTCAGTTCTACCAGCTCTGTCAGAAGGAATGGGCCCAAATTCACCCAACTTACTGTGGGAAGCTTGTGGAAGGCTACCCAAAACATTTGACCCAAGTTAAATAATTTAAAGGCAATGCTACCAAATACTAATTGAGTGTATGTAAACTTCTGACCCACTGGGAATGTGATGAAAGAAATAAAAGCCGAAATCATTCTCTATTTCACATTCTTAAAATAAAGTGGTGATCCTAACTGACCTAAGGGAATTTTTACTAGGATTAAATGTCAGGAATTGTGAAACTGAGTTTAAATGTATTTGGCTAAGGTGTATGTAAACTTCTGACTTCAACCGTGCCAGCTTAATTTCATGACCAAGATTTTGATAGCTGTGCCATGTAAATTGAGATTTTTTGATGTACCGATTGTATGGTGTATTAGCTGGGATTTTATATATACAGTGGGGAGAACAAGTATTTGATACACTGATTTTGCAGGTTTTCCTACTTACAAAGCATGTAGAGGTCTGTAATTATCATAGGTACACCTCAACTGTGAGAGACGGGATCTAAAACAAAAATCCAGAAAATCACGTATGATTTTTAAGTAATTAATTAGCATTTTATTGCATGACATAAGTATTTGATCACCTACCAACCAGTAAGAATTCTGGCTCTCACAGACCTGTTAGTTTATCTTTAAGAAGCCCTTCTGTTCTCCACTCATTACCTGTATTAACTGCACCTGTTTGAACTCGTTACCTGTATAAAAGACAAATGTCCACACACTCAATCAAACAGACTCCAACCTCTCCACAATGGCCAAGACCAGAGAGCTGTGTAAGGACATCAGGGATTTAATTGTAGACCTGCACAAGGCTGGGATGGGCTACAGGACAATAGGCAAGCAGCTTGGTGAGAAGGCAACAACTGTTGGCGCAATTATTAGAAAATGGAAGAAGTTCAAGACGACTGTGACTTAGAAGTCCGTCACTGGCCGCGGGCACACATTCATCACTCCTCCCTGCTCCGTTATAAGATAAGTTAACAATGTGGGTCGACACACAAATTAGCTTCTGTCTTAATACATACATTTCACACTTGTCAGTGTTCATATTTAATATAAGCAATATTTATTATACTTATCTATGTTGTGGATGAGCGCGTTGTTTGTTCTGTTCCTCTATCTCCGTAGCTTCTGGGTATGCTGGATAAGGACCCGACATATATATATACTGCTCAAAAAAATAAAGGGAACACTAAAATAACACATCCTAGATCTGAATGAATGAAATATTCTTATTAAATACTTTTTTCTTTACATAGTTGAATGTGCTGACAACAAAATCACACAAATTATCAATGGAAATCAAATTTATCAACCCATGGAGGTCTGGATTTGGAGTCACACTTGGAAAACCACACTACAGGCTGATCCAACTTTGATGTAACGTCCTTAAAACAAGTCAAAATTAGGCTCAGTAGTGTGTGTGGCCTCCACGTGCCTGTATGACCTCCCTACAATGCCTGGGCATGCTCCTGATGAGGTGGCGGATGGTCTCCTGAGGGATCTCCTCCCAGACCTGGACTAAAGCATCCGCCAACTCCTGGACAGTCTGTGGTGCAACGTGGCGTTGGTGGATGGAGCGAGACATGATGTCCCAGATGTGCTCAATTGGATTCAGGCCTGGGGAAGGGGCGGGCCAGTCCATAGCATCAATGCCTTCCTTTTGCAGGAACTGCTGACACACTCCAGCCACATGAGGTCTAGCATTGTCTTGCATTAGGAGGAACCCAGGGCCAACCGCACCAGCATATGGTCTCACAAGGGGTCTGAGGATCTCATCTCGGTACCTATTGGCAGTCAGGCTACCTCTGGCGAGCACATGGAGGGCTGTGCGGCCCCCCAAATAAATGCCCCCCCACACCATGACTGACCCACCTCCAAAGCGGTCATGGAGGATGTTGCAGGCAGCAGAACGTTCTCCACGGCATCTCCAGACTCTGTCACATGTGCTCAGTGTGAACCTACTTTCATCTGTGAAGAGCACAGGGCGCCAGTGGCGAATTTGCCGATCTTTGTTCTCTGGAAAATGCCAAATGTCCTGCACGGTGTTGAGCTGTAAGCACAACACCCACCTGTGGACGTCGGGCCCTCATACCACCCTCATGGGGTCTGTTTCTGACCGTTTGAGCAGACACATGCACGCCTGCTGGAGGTCATTTTGCAGGGCTCTGGCAGTGCTCCTCCTTGCACAAAGGCGGAGGTAGCGGTCCTGCTGCTGGGTTGTTGCTCTCTTACGGCCTCCTCCACGTCTCCTGATGTACTGGCCTGTCTCCTGGTAACGCCTCCATGCTCTGGACACTATGCTGACAGACACAGCAAACCTTCTTGCCACAGCTCGCATTGATGTGCCATCCTGGATGAGCTGCACTACCTGAGCCACTTGTGTGGGTTGTAGACTCCGTCTCATGCTACCACTAGAGTGAAAGCACCGCCAGCATTCAAATGTGACCAAAACAACAGCCAGGAAGCATAGGAACTGAAGTGGTCTGTAGTCACCACCTGCAGAACCACTCCTTTGTTGGGGGTGTCTTGCTAATTGCCTATAATTTCCACCTGTTGTCTATTCCATTTGCACAACAGCATGTGAAATTTATTGTCAATCAGTGTTGCTTCCTAAGTGGACAGTTTGATTTCACAGAAGTGTGATGACTTGGAGTTACATTGTGTTGTTTAAGTGTTCCCTTTATTTTTTTGAGCAGTGTATGTACACACACACACACACAGTGGCAAGAAACAGTATGTCAACCTTTTGGAAATACCTGGATTTCTGCATATTTTGGAAAAAAATTGATCTGCTCTTCATCTAGGTCATAACAATAGACAAACACCATCTGTTTAAACTAACACACAAACAATTATACATTTCCATGTCTTTATTGAACACACTGTGTAAACATTCACAGTGCTGGGTGGGAAAAGTATGTGAACCCTTGAATTTAATAACTGGTTGACCCTCCTTTGGCAGAAATAACCTCAACTAAATGTTTTCTGTAGTTGCGGATCAGACCTGCACAACAGTCAGGAGGAATTTTGGACCATTCCACTTGACAACTTTTTCAATTCAGCAATATTCTTTGGTTGTCTGGTGTGAACCGCTCTCTTGAGGTCATGCCACAGCATCTCAATCGGGTTGAGGTCAGGACTTTGATTGGGCCACTCCAGAAGGCATATTTCCTTCTCTTGTTGATTTACTTTGTGTTTTGGGTCGTTTGTCCTGTTGCTTCACCCAACTTCTTTTGAGCTTCAATGGACGGACCGATAACCTTATATTCTCCTTCAAAATGGCTTGATAAGCTTGGTAATTCATTTTTCCGTCGACGATAGCAAGCTGTTCAGGCTCTGATGGAGCAAAGCAGCCCGAAACCATGATGCTCCCTCCACCATACTTTACAGTTGGGATGAAGTTTTGATGTTGGTGTGCTGTGCCTTTTTTTTCTCCACACATAGTGTTGTGTGTTCCTTCCAACCAACTCAACTGCCGTTTCATCTGTCCACAGAATATTTTGCCAGTAGCGCTGTGTAAGATCAAGGTGCACTTTTGCCAACTTCAGACAGCAATGTTATCTTTGGACAGCAGTGGCTTCTTCCGTGGTGTCCTCCCATGAACACCATTCTTGTTTAGTGTTTTACGTATCATAGACTCGTCAAGAGATGTTGGCATGTTCCAGAGATTTCTGTAAATCTTTAGCTGACCCTCTAGGATTCTTCTTAACCTCATTGAACATTCTGCACTGTGCTCTTGCATTCATCTTTGCAGGACGGCCACTCCCAGGGAGAGTAGCAATAGTGCTGAACTTTCTCCGTTTATAGACAATTTGTCTTTCCGTGGACTGATGAACATCAAGGCTTTTAGAGATACTTTTGTAACCCTTTCCAGCTTTAAGTAAGTCACATTCTTAATCTTAGGTCTTTTGAGATCGCTTTTGTTTGAGACATGCTTCATATCAGGCAATGCTTCTTGTGAATAGCAAACTCAAATATTGTTAATGTTTTTATAGGGCAAGGCAGCTCTAATCAACATCTCCAATCTCATCTCATTGATGGTGAACCATGATTCATCACTCCAGGGGAAGTGTCCACTGTTTCAGAGTCCAATGGCGGCGAGCTTTACACCACTTCTGCCGACGCTTTGCATTCCACAATGTGATCTTAGGCTTGTGTGCGATTGCTTGGCCATGGAAACCCATTTCATGAAGCTCCCGATGAATAGTTATGCTGACGTTGCTTCCAGAGGCGGTTTGGAACTCTGTAGTGAGTGTTGCAACTAAGAATAGACTATTTGTTTTACTCGCTTCAGCACTCAGCGGTCCCGTTCTGTGAGCTTTGTGTGGCCTACATTTTTAAGACAAAGTGCCGAAACAGAATTGGTTTTCAGTTGTTGTGTGTACATGGACAACACAAGCATTCAGCCATCTGCTAATTTTCTCATTGATGAAACATTTGATCTCAATACAGCTTTCTTTTCCCAAAACTATAATTTATTTACGAACAGAGTGGACTAAGTTTTGTAGACTTTACCCTTTGACAAAGTTTTTTTTTTTAAATGTTGTTTAGAAGGAGTGCAAGGGCAAATTGAATTATTGCACACACACTTCAGAGTTGGCGTTCCCTAACAGAAACCTGCAAATACATGCTAGAATACGCCAATAGAATGTCGCTTGCTCGTGCTAGGCTCTGCCCACCTCCTTGCTTGTTCTGTCCAGTATGATTCATTTGCTCCCATTGAAAACAACAGGCTGTGGTCTATCTTGGGTTAGTTATAAGAAAATCTTTGACTGCTCCTTCTGAGAAGTACCAATATGGTGGACGGTGGCTTCATAGCCCCTCTTTGGCCAATACAAAGCATCAGCAATCTAGTGTTTGTTTACATCATTGATCTGCACTAGAAATACTTGTCAAGTGTTTACCCTGCAAATCCCCTACCACCCAAACGGTGGAAATAATGAACAGCTGACTGAATTCCTATGATACACAGGCCTTCACTTATGTCAATAGTTTCACTTTACAACTTTATTGAAGAGGGACCCCTTGGTGTAACAGCTAAGGTGGTGTGTTGACTGTCACAACGTTGTGGGTTCAATCCTCGGTCAGGACCACCCCCTGATTTTTCTACAATATTGTCAGAAGTGGGTTGGACCCCAAGAGCATGTAGCAGGTGTGAGGAATCTACAGGAGTGAAGTACTCTGAGAAGGAAGGGGGTAGTGTAGCAACCTCATCAAGAGGTTCAGATCTCTTGGCATAACAGCAAAGGTGTTGACAGTCACAAGGTCACAGGCTCAAGCCCCAGTTAGGACTAACCCTGACTTCACAATGTTGTAAATATTTGTATTGTTCTGTATTTTTATTGTGAGTGCTTGTGAGTAAAGCTTTTTGATGGTGTTGCAAACACACCACCTGGCACTTGACTGTGCAGATGCCAATAAAGACGGAGGAGGAGATTTCCAATGTAGCCTATTCATAATACATCATGTGAAAAATGTGGCTGCTAATAGGTGTATTTTTTTGTTGTCAATATTACAAAGAACACAAATATTCCAGTAAAGTTAACAAGTAATAGAAGTCTTGGTTTTAATAAAATAATCATTGGCAAATGTCTAGTCACTTACAGTAGTTTTATTGTCAAATGTCCCGGTCACTTGAGAACAAGATGGTTTGTATTTATTACTGATTCCAAGGCAGCAGCTACCCTTCCTGGGGTCCAGCAAAATTAAGCCAGTTTATACCATTTAAAAAACATTACAATACATTCACAGATTTCACAACACACTTGTGTTCCCCCAGGCCCCTATTCTACCACATCTACCCTACTAAATCAGTGTGTATAGTGTGTATGTTGTCGTGTGCGTGTGCATGTCTGTGCCTATGTTTGTGTTGCTTCACAGTCCCCACTGTTCCATAAGTTGTTTTTTTAATCTGTTTTTTAAATCAAATTTTACTGCTTGAATCAGTTACTTGATGTGGAATAAAGTTCCATGTAGTCATGGCTCTATGTAGTACTGTGCTCTTCCCATTGTCTGTAATGGACTTGGAGAATGTGAAGAGATGTCTTGTGGGGTATGCATGCGTGTCTGAGCTGTGTGCCAGTAGTTTAGATAGACAGCTCGGTGCATTTAGCATGTCAATAACTCTCATAAATACAAGTAGTGATGAAGTAAATCTCTCCTCCACTTTGAGCCAGGAGAGATTGACATGCATATTATTAATATTTGCTCTCTGTGCTGCCCTGTTCTGAGCCAATTGCAATTTTCCAAAGTCATTTTTTTGTGGCACCTGACCACACGACTGAACAGTAGTCAAGGTGTGACAACTAGGGCCTCCCGGGTGGCGCAGTGGTTAAGTGCGCTGTACTGCAGCGCCAGCTGTGCCATCAGAGTCCCTGGGTTCGCGCCCAGGCTCTGTCGTAACCGGCCGCGACTGGAAGGTCCGTTGGGCGACGCACAATTGGCCTAGCGTCGTCCGGGTTAGGGAGGGCTTGGTCGGTAGGGATGTCCTTGTCTCATCGCGCACCAGCGACTCCTGTGGCGAGCCGGGCGCAGTGCTAGCCAAGGTTGCCAGGTGCACGGTGTACCCTCCGACACATTGGTGCGGCTTAGTATGCAGTACGTTTGCCAATAAATTGGGCTGCCAGACTTTAATTTTCTTAATGGGTGCTTATTAGTAACTGGAATAAGCAATTTCATAAAAGTACAGCTTCTGGTTCCTCGTCATTACACACCACAGACCAGCAATATTCTTTACATCATCAACATATGAATCACTACAGCACTACCAACATGATGTGAAAAGCTATAATATTCCATGCTTTTCAAAAACTTGTCTGATGAGTGATATAAGTATACTACAGTCTAAATACTGTAGTATTCCCATATGTATATACTATTCACTGTAGTGTTTTTGCTAACATGACTAGTATATTGCAGTAACACCTGCTGATTAGGGTTAGCTAAAATGGCACAACTACCAGACTACGCCAGTTACTGTTTAATGAGGGGAACACCTCAACCAGAAAATAAGACAGGTTCGTGACAGGCCACCTATTGAGTTGGGTCAACAGTTCTGAGCAATGTAATGGTCCAGACAACACCTTAGCAAAAATATTCTATTTTTATTACAATTTTAACATTAAGTGTTTTAGGCAGGTTCTGGACCCATTAAATGGCAACAGTACCTAGGCAGATACAGTATAAAGAACAAGCAATGTTTATTAAAGCTTGGAAGATTAGGTTTGCTTGTTTGACACCGATAAATAACACACATGAACAAGAATACACCAAAATGACTTTAGATCTGTTTCTTCCACTAGATGGCTTCCTGAAATGCAACACTGCATTTACAGAGAATCAGCTAAACGGGTTCACAAGATGACCAAAAACAGGTACAAACAATACTGTACTTCTGGTGAAGTCTAACAAAACAGCCCCCACTATCATTTAATCATCCATTTCTCTCAGCATATCATCAGTAATTTGTGTAAGTGCTGTGCTTGTTGAGTGACCTTCCCTATAAGTGTGCTGAAATTCCAGGGTATTGGGTTTGATACCTGGTACCACCCATGCTTAAAATGTATGCACGCATGACTGCTAAATGGCATGTATTATAAATCAAAATGAAAAACATTTGGAAATAATCTGAGTGCAAAATAAATACAAACCATCATAAATTGTCATGCCAGCATGATGAATCCAGCAAGGATCCCAACCACAGTGCATTAGAAATATAACTTCCTCACATCAAAGATTTTGTCTGAGGTCACTGTCCAGCTGGAGGGTCAACCTGGCAGGGCATTAAGTGCCCTGTGGGAGCTGCAGAAATACCTGGAAGAGGTAAAGGGTGTCATATTTACAGTCACCTCTCCAGTTCTGGCAGTCAAGGATTGTTGTTTATCCAAAGCTGTGCCTTGTGGGACTGGAACTGGTTTCTGCACATGCGTTCGTAGAATATTCTTCGTCTGTGGACCACTGTCATCAGGGTTGAGAAACCGAATGACCACCTCTCTGGAACGCATAGTCTACTTGAAGATAAACCAGAATATACACACACACACAAGCTGGCTTGCTGTGAACTGATAGATGTTTTTGCTGTTGCAGCTGTTTTTCTTAACCCTATTTGAAAGGGTTAGTCAGTGATAAAGGTTTCATTTTACATAAGCATAATATCAGGTAAAGGTACCTAATTCTTACATCTACTACTAAAGTTTTAAAAAAGCATTGGATTGGTGTAAACAATCCACCCATCTAGGCGCTTATCCAAATTAAACCTACCGTACCAGTCAAAAGTTTGGACACACCTACTCATTCAAGGGGTTTACTTTATGTTGTACTATTTTCTACATTGTAGAATAATAGTGGAGACATCAACACTACAAAATAGCACATGTAATCATGGAGTAACTCAAAAAGTGCATTTCAAAAATGTATTTCATATTTTAGGTTCTTCAAAGTAGTCACCCTTTGCTTTGATGACAGCTTTGCACACACTTGGAATTCTCTAAATGAGCTTGACCTGGAATGCTTTAATAACAGTCTTGAAGGAGTTCCCACATATGCTGAGCACTTGTTGGCTGCTTTTCCTTCACTCTGCTCCAACTCATCCCAAACCATCTCAATTAAGTGAGGGTAGGCAACAACATCTCCTCCCCGCTGATCCTCAACACGGGGGCCCCACAAGGGTGCGTTCTGAGCCCTCTCCTGTACTCCCTGTTCACCCACGACTGCGTGGCCACGCACGCCTCCAACTCAATCATCAAGTTTGCGGACGACACAACAGTGGTAGGCTTGATTACCAACAACGACGAGACGGCCTACAGGGAGGAGGTGAGGGCCCTCGGAGTGTGGTGTCAGGAAAATAACCTCACACTCAACGTCAACAAAACTAAGGAGATGATTGTGGACTTCAGGAAACAGCTGCTTTTCACCAAAAGCACTCACAAACTTCTACAGATGCACAATCGAGAGCATCCTGGCGGGCTGTATCACCGCCTGGTACGGCAACTGCTCCGCCCTCAACCGTAAGGCTCTCCAGAGGGTAGTGAGGTCTGCACAACGCATCACCGGGGGCAAACTACCTGCCCTCCAGGACACCTACACCACCCGATGTTACAGGAAGGCCATAAAGATCATCAAGGACATCAACCACCCGAACCACTGCCTGTTCACCCCGCTATCATCCAGAAGGCGAGGTCAGTACAGGTGCATCAAAGCTGGGACCGAGAGACTGAAAAACAGCTTCTATCTCAAGGCCATCAGACTGTTAAACAGCCACCACTAACATTGAGTGGCTGCTGCCAACACACTGTCATTGACACTGACCCAACTCCAGCCACTTTAATAATGGGAATTGATGGGAAATGTTGTAAATATATCACTAGCCACTTTAAACAATGCTACCTTGAATAATGTTACTTACCATACATTATTCATCTCATATGCATACGTATATACTGTACTCTACATCATCGACTGCATCCTTATGTAATACATGTATCACTAGCCACTTTAACTATGCCACTTTGTTTACTTTGTCTACATTCTCATCTCATATGTATATACTGTACTCGATACCATCTACTGTATGCTGCTCTGTACCATCACTCATTCATATATCCTTATGTACATATTCTTTATCCCCTTACACTGTGTATAAGACAGTAGTTTTGGAATTGTTAGTTAGATTACTTGTTGGTTATCACTGCATTGTCGGAACTAGAAGCACAAGCATTTCGCTACACTCGCATTAACATCTGCTAACCATGTGTATGTGACAAATAAAATTTGATTTGGGTTGAGGTAGGGTGATTGTGGAGGCCAGGTCATCTGATGCAGCAGTCCATCACTCTCCTTCTTGGTCAAATAGCCCTTACACAGCCTGGAGGTGTGTGAAAAACAATTGATAGTCCCTCTAAGCACAAACGAAATGGGATGGCATATCGCTGCAAAATACTGTAGTAGCCATGCTGGTTAAGAGTGCCTTGAATTCTAAATAAATCACAGACCGTTTCACCAGCAAAGCACCATCACACCTCCTCCTTCATGGTGGGAACCACACATGCAGAGATGATACATTCACCAACTCTGTCTCACAAAGACATGGCGGTTGGAACCAAAAATCAATCATTTGGACTCATCAGACCAAAGGACAGATTTCCACTGGTCTAATGTCCATTGCTTGTGTTTCTTGGCCCAAGATTGGTGTCCTTTTAGTAGTGGTTTCTTTGCAGCATTTATTTGGGCTGCAATCTGAGGTGCAGTTAACTAATGAACTTATCCTCTGTAGCAAAGGTAACTCTGGGTCTTCCCTCCTGTGGCAGCCCTCATGAGAGCCAGTTTCATCATAGCGCAATTCGACCATGAAGGCCTGATTCACTCAGTCTCCTCTGAACAGTTGATTTTGAGATGTATGTTACTTGAACTCTGTGAAGCATTTATTGGAGCTGCAATCGGAGGTGCAGTTAATTACTGATTTCTGAGGCTGGTAACTAATGAACTTATCCTCTGCATCAGAGGTACTCTGTCTCTTCCTTTCCTGTGGTGGTCCTCATTGAGAGAGAGTTTCATTATAGCGCTTGCTGGTTTTTTCGACTGCACTTGAAGAAACTTTCTAAGTTCTTAATTTTCTGCATTGACATGGACTTTGTTTTTTACCAAATAGGGCTATCTTCTGTACACCACCGCTACCTTGTCACAACACAACTGATTGGCTCAAACACATTAAGATGGAAAGAATTTCCACAAATGTACTTTTAACAAGGCACACCTGTTAATTGAAATGCATTCCAGGTGACTACCTCATCAAATCAAATAATACAAATGTGATCACATACACATGGTTAGCAGATGTTAATGCGAGTGTAGCGAAATGCTTGTGCTTCTAGTTCCAACCATGCAGTAATATCTAACAAGTAATCTAACAATTTCACAACAACTATCTTATACACACACAAGTGTAAAGGAATGAATAAGAATATGTACATATAAATATATGGATCAGCGATGGCCGAACGGCATAGGCAAGATGCAGTAGATGGTATAGAGTACAGTATATACAAATAAGATGAGTAATGTAAACATTATATAAAGTGGAATTGTTTAAAGTGACTAGTGATACATTTATTACATCCAATTTTTATTATTAAGTGGCTAGAGATTTGGGCAGCAACCACTGAATGTGAACCACTGATGGCTGTACCACTGATGGCTGTTTAACAGGGGCGGCAGGGTAGCCTAGTGGTTAGAGTGTTAGACTAGTAACCGGAAGGTTGCAAGTTCAAATCCCCGAGCTGACAAGGTCGTTCTGTCATTCTGCCCCTGAACAGGCAGTTAACTCACTGTTCCTAGGCTGTGGGTTAACCTTTTTTTTTAAACATTTTTTTATTTAAAATACAGGTAAAATAGAAAACTGATGGCCTTGATATAGAAGCTGTTTTTCAGTCTCTCGGTCCCAGCTTTGATGCACATGTACTGACCTCGCCTTCTGGATGATAGCGGCGTGAACAGGCAGTGGCTCGGGTGGTTGTTGTTCTTGATGATCTTAATGGCCTTCCTGTGACATTTGGTGGTGTAGATGTCCTGAAGGGCAGGTAGTTTGCCCCCGGTGATGCGTTGTGCAGACCTCTGGAGAGCCTTACGGTTGTGGGTGGAGCAGTTGCCGTACCAGCCCGACAGGATGCTCTCGATTGTGCATCTGTGAAAGTTTGAGTGTTTTTGGTGACAAGCCAAATGTCTTCAGCTGCCTGAGGTTGAAGAGGCGCTGTTGCGCCTTCTTCATCACTCTGTCTGTGTGGGTGGACAAATTCAGTCCGTGATGTGTACGCCGAGGAACTTAACTTTCCACCTTCTCCACTACTGTCCTGTCGATGTGGATGGGGGGTGCTCCCTCTGCTGTTTCCTGAAGTCCACGATCATCTCCTTAGTTTTGTTGACGTTGAGTGTGAGGTTATTTTCCTGACACCACACTCCGAGGGCCCTCACCTCCACCCTGTAGGACATCTGTTGGTAATCAAGCCTACCACTGTAGTGTCGTCTGCAAACTTCATGATTGAGTTGGTGGAGTTGGAGGTGGTTGAGATGAATTTAAAATTGATTTTAAAAAATTGTAAATGTCACTGGCCTACACACAATAAAAGTAGAATTATGTTTTTCTAAATATTTACAAATGTAATTAAAAAGGAAAAGCTGATATCTTGAGTCAATAAGTATTCAACCCCTTTATGTCAAGCCTACATAAGTTCAGGAGTAAAAAATTGCTTAACAAGTCACATAAATTGCATAGACTCACTGTGTCACATCTGCTCCTGCTACACCCCCTAGTGGACATCCGGTGTCTCCTTAACCTGCAGCCATTCCCCTAGTTCTCTCCCTATTCTTCTCGGTGTGTGTGTGTGGTTGGAGACAGAGCAGTTCCCCACCAGCTGCAACCTGTTCCATAATCAATACCTCTACAAATACTCAGTCCTGCCACTTACACTCTGCCAGATCGTAATCTCCAGTCAGTCAGTCATGCTTCTAGCATTTAAGATCCTGCTGTGCCTTGCCATTTCCTTGCCTGACGCTGTTTCTCCTCTCACTGCAGTTTTTCTGCTCTGACGCTGGTTCCTGTCTCCTGTTCCACATGTCACCACCCTGCTACCCTGTTCTGGATTCAACTCTTCATCACTCCCTTGGATTCCCCTCCAGACCTGTTTACCCTGTCTCAACCCAGCTCACTCCAACCTCAGCCTCCTCATCTGGTTTCCTACAACTCATCCAAGCTTCCCTGGATCTGCATTTAATTTCATCTCTCCCTGTGTTACAATAAATATCTTGGTTCATTCATCCCTGTTTCCTGGTCTGAGTCTGCTCTTGGGTTCCCCTGTGCTGCTCCGCTTAACATTGTGTACAATAATCTTTTTTAACATGATTTTTGAATGACTACTTCCTCTCTGTACCCAACACATACAATTATCTGTAAGATCCCTCCGTCGATCAAACACACTTTCAACCGCAAAGATCAGGGAGGTTTTTCCAATACCTCGCAAAGAAGGGCACTTATTGGTAGATGAGGGAAAAAAGCAGACATTGAATATCCCTTTAAGCTTGGTGAAGATACAGGTGTCCTTCCTAACTCAGTTGCCGGAGAGGAAGGAAACCACTCAGGGATTTCACCATGAGGCCAATGGTGACTTTGAAACAGTTAGAGTTGAATTCCTGTGATAGGAGAACAATGTTGTTGATCCGTCATGAGTTTAGTTACTTAACAATAATAACCTAATTAACAAAGTGAAAAGAAGGAAGCCTGGAAAGACAAAAAATATTCCTAAACATGCATCCTGTTTGCAACAAGGCACTAAAGTAATACTGCAAAAAATGTGACAAAGAACTGAGCTTTCTGTCCTGAATAAGTGTTATGTTTGAAGCAAATCCAATACAACATATTACTGAGTACCACTCTCCATATCTTCAAGCATAGTGGTGGATGCATTATGTTATGGGTATGGACTGGGTAATTTTTCAGGGAGCTAGGCACAGGCAAAATCCTACTTGAAAACCTGGTTCTGTCTGCTTTCCACCAGACACTGGGAGATAAATTCACTTTTCAGCACAACAAAAACCTAAAACACAAAGCCAAATCTACATTGGAGTTGCTTACCAAGAAGTCAGTGAAAGTTCCTGAGTGGCCGAGTTAGTCTTGACTTAAATCTACGCCAAGACCTGAAAATGATATTCTAGCAATGATCAACATCAACTTGACAGAGCTTTAAGAATTTTGAAAAGAATAATGGACAAATGTTGCAAAAATCCAGAAAGTTCTTATAGATTTACCCAGAAAGACTCACAGCTTTAATCGATGTCAAAAGGTGATTCTACAAAATATTGGCTCAGGGGTGTGAATACTTACATAAATTTAATATTTTTGTATTTCATTTTCAATAAATTTGCACAAAAATAAATAAATAACTTTGTCATTATGGGGTATTATGTGTAGATGGCTGATCAAAATAATATATTTAATACATTTTTAATTCCAGCTGTAACACAACAAAATGTGGATTAAGTCAATGGGTATGAACACTTTTTATTACTTTTCCCAAGTGGCAATAAGTGACATCTCAATAAAGCTAACTATAGGCCTACAACACATAAATGGGTCCTAACCTCCCATGCATAGGCTACTTTCTGTCCCGAACACTAAAACTAAATAAAATAATAACATTTTTTTGTTATTAAACTGAAACTAAATCAAAACTAGTAAATCAAGGCGGAAATTGAACTGAAACTAAACTGAATTTAAAATATAAAAACAAATAAAAATAAATACTAATTAAATCACAAAACTATAATAACCTTGCCTCAAATCTCATAAAAAAATACCATTCCATAGAGTTATATAGAGGGCACACCTGCGACGAGTGCCCTCCGGCCTCACATGACCATAGAGATGGGTAGAGGGCACATCTGCCACATCATCGAGCATTGAATTCTGTACAAAGATTCTAAACCAACTGGCAGTTCCTTTTGGCTTTACCAGTATAAAACATCAACAATCATCATAAAACGAATAATACAGTCGTGGCCAAAAGTTTTGAGAATGACACAAATATAGATTTTCACAAAGTTTGCTGCTTCAGTGTCTTTAGATATTTTTGTCAGATGTTAATATGGGATACTGAAGAATAATTACAAGCATTTCATAAGTGTCAAAGGCTTTTATTGACAATTACATGAAGTTGATGCAAAGAGTCAATATTTGCAGTGTTGACCCTTCTATTTCAAGATTAACTTCTGGGCCACACTGATGGCAGCCCATTCTTGCATAATCAATGCTTGGAGTTTGTCAGAATTTGTGGGTTTTTGTTTGTCCACCCGCCTCTTGAGGATTGACCACAAGTTCTCAATGGGATTAAGGTCTGGGGAGTTTCCTGGCCATGGACCCAAAATATAGATGTGTTGTTCCCTGAGCCACTTAGTTATCACGTTTGCCTTAAGGCAAGGTGCGCCATCATGCTGGAAAAGGCATTGTTCATCACCAAACTGTTCCTGGGTGGTTGGGAGAAGTTGCTCTCAGAGGATGTGTTGGTACCATTCTTTATTCATGGCTGTGTTCTTAAGCAAAATTGTGAGTGAGCCCACTCCCTTGGCAACCTCCGAGAGCAACTTCTCACATGAATGGTCTCAGGATGCTTTACTGTTGGCATGACACAGGACTGATGGTAGCACTCACCTTGTCTTCTCCGGACAAGCTTTTTTCCGGATGCCCCAAACAATCACAAAGGGGATTCATCAGAGAAAATAACTTTACCCCACTCCTCAGCAGTCCAATCCCTGTAACTTTTGTAGAATATCAGTCTGTCCCTTTTTTATTTATTTTATTTATTTCACCTTTATTTAACCAGGTAGGCTAGTTGAGAACAAGTTCTCATTTACAACTGCGACCTGGCCAAGATAAAGCATAGCAGTGTGAACAGACAACAACACAGAGTTACACATGGAGTAAACAATAAACAAGTAAATAACACAGTAGAAGAAAAAAAAGAGTCTATATACATTGTGTGCAAAAGGCATGAGGAGGTAGGTGAATAATTACAATTTAGCAGATTAACACTGGAGTGATAAATGATCAGATGGTCATGTGCAGGTAGAGATACTGGTGTGCAAAAGAGCAGAAAAGTAAATAAATAAAAACAGTATGGGGATGAGGTAGGTAAATTGGGTGGGCTATTTACCGATGGACTATGTACAGCTGCAGCGATCGGTTAGCTGCTCAGATAGCAGATGTTTAAAATTGGTGAGGGAGATAAAAGTCTCCAACTTCTAACGATTTTTGCAATTCGTTCCAGTCACAGGCAGCAGAGAACTGGAAGGAAAGGCGGCTTTAGGGATGATCAGTGAGATACGCCTGCTGGAGCGCGTGCTACGAGTGGGTGTTGCCATCGTAACCAGTGAACTGAGATAAGGCGGAGCTTTACCTAGCATGGACTTGTAGATCCCTGATGTTTTTCCTGGAGAGAAGTGTCTTCTTTGCCGCCCTTCTTGACACCAGGCCATCCTCCAAAAGTCTTTGCCTCACTGTGTGTGCAGATGCACTCACACCAGCCTGCTGCCATTCTTGAGCAAGCTCTGTACTGGTGGTGCCCCGATCCCGCAGCTGAATCAACTTTAGGAGACGGTCCTGGCGCTTGCTGGACTTTCTTGGGTGCCCTGAACCCTTCTTCACAACAATTGAACCGCCCTCCTTGAAGTTCTTGATGATCCGATAAATTGTTGATTTAGGTGAAATCTTACTGGCTGCAATATCCTTGCCTGTGAAGCCCTTTTTGTGCAAAGCATTGATGACGGCACATGATTCCTTGCAGGTAAACATGGCTGACAGAGGAAGAATAATGATTCCAAGCAGCACCCTCCTTTTGAAGCTTCCAGTCTGTTATTCAAACTCACACTTATGTTAACGAGAGAATCACTGACATGATGTCAGCTGGTCCTTTTGTGGCAGGGCTGAAATGCAGTGGAAATGTTTTTGGGGGATTCAGTTCATTTGCATGGCAAAGAGGGACTTTGCAATTAATTGCAATTCATCTGATCACTCTTCATAACATTCTGGAGTATATGCAAATTGCCATCATACAAACTGAGGCAGCAGACTTTGTGAAAATGTGTATTTGTGTCATTCTCAAAACTTTTGGCCATGACTGTATATACCCAGATAGTGTCTTGCTCTACTCAGACACTCATAAATATGCTAGATATTTGAAATTATCCTGTTTGATATAGGACTTGATGTCCTACGTATTTATGATTGTCTGAGTAGTTGTTTTATAAACAAACATGTGCTCTACCCATCCCTATGGTCACGTGAGGCCGGAGGGCACTCGTGACAAGCCTATAACTCTATAGCAATAAGTGTTTTATAATTGTTGCACTTTTAATGCATTGCCTTTTGTTATGCTACCTAGGCCTGCTTTATGTTGATGCTTGTCACTTTTGTTAGTTTTATATTGTTTGCTTGCTTGCCATGCTATGGTATGTAGCCATTGATAAAATAACCTGCTATAGCTTCGGCCTACCATGCCACATGCTATCGCACCCCCTTTCTGGCCATTATTGTTAACTGCTGCTAAATTTCTGCATAGCATTAAACATTTATATGCTTATTTAATTTGCATATTGTCATTGATTATTGCCATCAACAGCCAATTGTATTATGCATGTTCATTGCTGTTATTGCCTGTTATTATTTGTACCTTTCTGTGTCTCCTTTTAGATAAGCCATACTCCATACAAAGCAAACCACATCTCATTTCAAGAAGAGTCATGTCAACAATGCCAATCATTTCCTGCCATGTATCATCTCCATTACCTGAGTCTATAACTGATCTGCATCTCTGCCTCTGCCTGCTCTTTAACTGGAGTCCCACAGGTGATGAGCATCCCTATGACCCTCACATAATAAATGATGGCGCCGGAGGGTAGGGCTGTCGTCTTATCGGCTCTCAACCAATCATGCTATTTTGTTTGTTTTTTTGCGTTGTTCGTAACTTGTTTTTTACATAATGTTGCTGCTACCGTCTCTTATGACCGAAAAGAGCTTCTGGACATCAGAACTGTGATTATTCACCTCAAATTGGATGAGGAGTTCTTCTTAAATGAGTCGGATGCGAGGGATATACTGCAGACACTCGACCAGGCCCCGATCCCCGCGATTCGCTGGAGAAGTTAACTAAAATTTTTAGGCAAAAGATTAGGGTGCCTTGAGAGGATCAGGCGACGAGTGGCTAATCTGCCCTTGCCTTCCATTCTGCTAGCTAACGTTCAAATGCTGGAAAATAAATGGGACGAACTGAAAGCACGTATATCCTACCAACAGGACATTAATAACTGTATCTTATGTTTCACCTAGTCGTCGTGGCTGAATGACGACATTAAACACATATAGCTGGCGGGTTATACACTCTATCGGCAAGACAGAACAGCAGCCTCTGGTAAGACATGGGGCGGGGGCCTATGCATTTATGTAAACAACAGCTGGTGCATGATATCTAAGGAAGTCTCAAAGTTTTGCTCGCCTGAGGTAGAGTATCTCATGATAAGCTGTAGACCACTCTATCTACCAAGAGTTTTCATCTGTATTTTTCGTAGCTATCTACATACCACCTCAGAGCGAGCTTGGCACTAAAACCTCACTCAATGAGCTGTATTCCGCCATAAGGAAATAGGAAAACGCTCTTCCAGTGGTGGCGCGCCTAGTGGCCGGTGACTTTAATGCAGTGAAACATAAATCAGTTTTCCCTCATTTCTAGACCACATTTACTTCTCACACAGAGACGTGTACAGAGCTCTCCCTCGCCCTCCATTTGGCAAATCTAACCATAACTCTATCCTCCTGATTACTGCTTACAAGCTAAAATTAAAGCAGGAAGCACCAGTGACTCGGTCAATTAAAAGAAAGTGGTCAGACGAAGCAGATGCTAAACTACAGGACTGTTTTGCTAGCACAGACTGGAATATTTTCTGGGATTCTTCCGATGGCATTGGAGTACACTACATCAGTCACTGGATTGATCAATAAGTGCATTGAAGACGTCGTCCCCACAGTGACTGTACGTACATACCCCAACCAGAAGCCATGGATTACAGGCAACATTCGCACTAAGCTAAAGGGTAGAGCTGCCGCTTTCAAGGAGCGGGACTCTAACCTGGAAGCTTATAAGAAATCTCGCTATGCCCTCTGACGAACCATCAAACAGGCAAAGGGTTAATACAGGACTAAGATTGAATCGTACTACACTGGCTCCGACGCTCGTTGGATGTGGCAGGGCTTGCAAACTATTACAGACTACAAAGGGAAGCACAGCCGGGAGCTACATGTCACGAGCCTACCAGATGAGCTAAATAACTTACAGTGGGGCAAAAAAGTATTTAGTCAGCCACCAATTGTGCAAGTTCTCCCACTTAAAAAGATGAGAGGCCTGTGATTTTCATCATAGGTACACTTCAACTATGACAGACAAAATGAGAAAAAAAATCCAGAAAATCACATTGTAGGATTTTTAATGAATTTATTTGCAAATTATGGTGGAAAATAAGTATTTGGTCACCTACAATAAGCAAGATTTCTGCCTCATCGACAGGGCTGTAGTGGAGCAGGTTGAGAGCTTCAAGTTCCTTGGTGTCCACATCACCAACAAACTAACATGGTCCAAGCACACCAGGACAGTCGTAAAGAGGGCACGATAAAACCTATTCCCCTCAGGAGACTGAAAAGATTTGGCATGGGTCCTCAGATCCTCAAAAGGTTCTACAGTTGCTCCATCGAGAGCGTCCTGGCAGGTTGCATCAATGCCTGGTATGGCAACTGCTCGGCCTCTGAGGGTAGTGCGTACGGCCCTGTACATCACCGGGGCCAAGCTTTCTGCCATCCAGGACCTCTATACCAGGTGGTGTCAGAGGAAGGCCCTAAAAATTGTCAAAGACTCCAACCACCCTAGTCAAGCGGTACCGGAGCGCCAAGTTTAGGTCCAAGAGGCTTCTAAACAGCTTCTACCTTTTCTTTACTGACCATCATTTTCACTTGGCTGACCGCTTGCATGATGACGAGTTTCTCACATGACTGGCCTATCTGGGTGATGTTTTTTCTCGCCTGAATGACCTGAATCTAGGATTACAGGGACTCTCCGCAACTATATTCAATGTGTGGGACAAACTTGAGGCTCTGATTAAGAAGTTGGAGCTCTTCTCTGTCTTCATTAACAAGGACAACACACGCGTCTTTCCATCATTGTATGATTTTTTGTGTGCAAATGAACTCAAGCTTAAGGACAATGTCAAATGTGATATAATGAAGCACCTGAGTGAGTTGGGTGCGCAATTACGCAGGTACTTTCCCAAAACGGATGAGACAAATAACTGGATTCGTTATCCCTTTCATGCCCTGCTTCCAGTTCACTTAACGATATCTGAAAAAGAGAGCCTAATTGAAATTTCAACAAGAGGTTCTGTGAAAATTGAATTTAATCAGAAGCTACTGCCAGATTTTTGGATTGGGCTACGCTCAGAGTATCCTGTCTTGGCAAATCACGCTGTTAAGACACTGATGCCCTTTGCAACTAGTTACCTATGTGAGAGTGGATTCTCGGCCCTCACTAGCAAGAAAACTAAATACAGGCACAGACTGAGACTCTCTCCAATACTACCCAACATTGCAGAGTTACAGTATGTGCATCCTTTCAAGCACATCCTTCTCATTAACCTGTGGTGAGTATTTCACAATTTTTGATGAACAAATAAGGTTTATTATATACAATGGTTAAATAAAGAGCAAAATTATTGATTATTATTATTTGTGCCCTGGTCCTATAAGAGCTCTTTGTCACTTCCCACGAGCCGGGTTGTGACAAAAACTCACACTCATTCTTATAGTTAATAAATGTATCGTATAGTGTGTGTGTGGCAGGCTTACAATGATGGCAAAAAACAACATTTGAGAGTGAGCTGACCCTGGTGCTAGAGAGGGTATGCAGCTGGAGGTTGAATGTTTGAAGGGGTACCGGACTATAAAAAGTTTGGGAACCACGGCTCTACAGTATCCTACAAAATTGTATAGTAAGCAATGCACTATCTAGGGGGAACCTCAGAGGAAATCCCAGGCATGAGCTCCCCAAGTACGGCACGTTCAAATCAAAACAGCACTGACAAACCTAGCAGTAAAGCTAGATAGTCCAATCAATCAAAAAGTTATAAAGTAAGAACTACGTGATCGAGGTATACTACAGTGTGTATAGTATTCTACATAGTATACTACAACACAGTGTAAGCACTACATTTTTAAATGTATTTTATTTCACCTTTATTTAACCAGATAGGCCGGTTGTGTAACGCCCTGACCTTAGATATCTCTGTTTTTCTATATATTTTGGTTAGGTCAGGGTGTGACTCTCAGGTTGATCCCCCCAATGGTGGAACAAACTCCCTCACGACGCCAGGACAGCGGAGTCAATCACCACCTTCCGGAGACACCTGAAACCCCACCTCTTTCAGGAATACCTAGGATAGGATAAAGTAATCCTTCTCACCCCCCCCCCCCCTTAAAAGATTTAGATGCACTATTGTAAAGTGGCTGTTCCACTGGATGTCTTAAGGTGAACGCACCAATTTGTAAGTCGCTCTGGATAAGAGCGTCTGCTAAATGACTTAAATGTAAATGTAATGTAAAAATGTGACTAGGGTGGGTACTCTAGTTTTTGTATGTCTAGGGTTTTTGTATGTCTAGGGGTTTTTGTATGTCTATGTTGGCCTGATATGGTTCCCAATCAGGGACAGCTGTTTATCGTTGTCTCTGATTGGGTGGCCATTTTCCTCATTTGTGTTGTGGGATCTTGTCTATGTATGGTTGCCTGTCAGCACTATTTGTATAGCGTCACGATTCGTTTGGTTGGCTGTTTGTTGTTTTGTTCAGTGAGTTTTGATTTATTAAAATGATGTGGAACTCTACTCACGCTGCGCCTTGGTCCGATCCTTACGACAAACGTGACAGGTTGAGAACAAATTCTCATTTACAACTGCGACCTGGCCAAGATAAAGCAAAGCAGTGCGACAAAAACAACAACACAGAGTTACACATGGGATAAACAAACACACAGTCAATAACACAATAGAAAAATGTATGTAGAGTGTGTGCAAATGACGTAAGATTAGGGCGGTAAGGCAATAAATAGGTCATAGAGTCAAAATAATTACAATTTAGCATTAACAATGGAGTGATAGAATTGCAGATGAAGATGTGCAAATCAAATCAAATCAAATCAAATTGTATTTGTCACATACACATGGTTAGCAGATGTTAATGCGAGTGTAGCGAAATGCTTGTGCTTCTAGTTCCGACAATGCAGTGATAACCAACAAGTAATCTAACTAACAATTCTAAAACTACTGTCTTATACACAGTGTAAGGGGATAAAGAATATGTACATAAGGATATATGAGTGAGTGATGGTACAGAGCAGCATACAGTAGATGGTATCGAGTACAGTATATACATATGAGATGAGTATGTAGACAAAGTAAACAAAGTGGCATAGTTAAAGTGGCTAGTGATACATGTATTACATAAGGATGCAGTCGATGATGTAGAGTACAGTATATACGTATGCATATGAGATGAATAATGTAGGGTAAGTAACATTATATAAGGTAGCATTGTTTAAAGTGGCTAGTGATATATTTACATCATTTCCCATCAATTCCCATTATTAAAGTGGCTGGAGTTGGGTCAGTGTCAATGACAGTGTGTTGGCAGCAGCCACTCAATGGTGGCTGTTTAACAGTCTGATAGCCTTGAGATAGAAGCTGTTTTTCAGTCTCTCAGTCCCAGCTTTGATGCACCTGTACTGACCTCGCCTTCTGGATGATAGCGGGGTGAACAGGCAGTGGTTCGGGTGGTTGATGTCCTTGATGATCTTTATGGCCTTCCTGTAACATCGGGTGGTGTAGGTGTCCTGGAGGGCAGGTAGTTTGCCCCCGGTGATGCGTTGTGCAGACCTCACTACCCTCTGGAGAGCCTTACGGTTGAGGGCGGAGCAGTTGCCGTACCAGGCGGTGATACAGCCCGCCAGGATGCTCTCGATTGTGCATCTGTAGAAGTTCGTGAGTGCTCCTGGTGACAAGCCGAATTTCTTCAGCCTCCTGAGGTTGAAGAGGCGCTGCTGCGCCTTCTTCACGACGCTGTCAGTGTGAGTGGACCAATTCAGTTTGTCTGTGATGTGTATGCCGAGGAACTTAAAACTTGCTACCCTCTCCACTACTGTTCCATCGATGTGGATAGGGGGGTGTTCCCTCTGCTGTTTCCTGAAGTCCACAATCATCTCCTTAGTTTTGTTGACGTTGAGTGTGAGGTTATTTTCCTGACACCACACTCCGAGGGCCCTCACCTCCTCCCTGAAGGCCGTCTCGTCTCGTGCAAGTAGAGATACTGGGGTGCAAAAGAGTAACAAAAAATATAAAAAAATAACAATATGGGAATGAGGTAGTTGGGTGTGCTATTTACAGATGGGCTGGGTACAGGTACAGTGATTGGTAAGCTGCTTTGACAGCTGATGCTTAAAGTTAGAGAGGGAGATATAAGTCTCCAGCTTCAGTGATTGTTGCAATTCGTTCCAGTCATTGGCAGCAGATAACTGGAAGGAATGGTGGCCAAATGAGGTGTTGGCTTGGAGATGACCAGTGAAATAAACCTGCTGGAGCGTGTGCTACGGGTAGGTGTTGCTATGGTGACCAGTGAGCTGAGATAAGGCGGGGCTTTACCTAGAAAAGACTTATAGATGACCTGGAGCCAGTGGGTTTGGCGATGAATATGTAGCGAGGGCCAGCCAACGAGAGCATACAGGTCGCAGTGGTGGGTAGTATATGGGGCTTTGGTGACAAAACGGATGGCACTGTGATAGACTACATCCAATTTGCTGAGTAGTGTTGGAGGCTATTTTGTAAATGACATTGCCGAAGTCCAGGATCGGTAGGATAGTCAGTTTTACGGGGCTATGTTTGGCAGCATGAGTGAAGGAGGCTTTGTTGCGAAATAAGAAGCCGATTCTAGATTTAATTCTGGATTGGAGATGCTTAATGTGAGTATGATCAAGGAATACTACAGTGTGTAGTATAGTATTCTACAGTATGCTACAACATTCTATAGTAAGCACTTCACGGTCGAGGGGGATACTATAGTGTGTAGTATAGTATTCTACCATACACTACACAATTCTAAAGCAAGCACTACATCAAGGGCACTCAATTGTTAACCTACAAGCTCCGGAGCCTGCTGGTTTTCTGTTCTCCCTGATGACTAATTGCAGTGGAACTGGCTTCGAGGTCCAGAGTTGTGTATGAGGGCTCTACATGATTGAGGGATACTACAGTATACTACAAAATTCTAAAGTAAGTACTACGCATGATCAAGGAATAGTACAGTGTGTAGTATAGTATTCTACAGTATAATACAAAAGTCTATAGTAAGCATTACACATTCGAGGGATACTACAGTGTGGAGTATAGCATTCTACAGTTTACAACAGAATTCTATAAAATTCAAAAGTAAATCATATAGTATTCTATAGTAAATTGTAGTATTTTTAAATGTGTGTGGACATAAAACTTGAGGTGTTTCTTCATACTTCATTGTGAAAGGACAGAGGACTCAGACAAAACCAAAGGGGAGGGGTTTGCCACCACAAAACAAGAATGGAATTAAGCTGGCACTCAACGAGTTGAACATGGCCATACACACAAAATGTATCTGTATGCTATCCCTGATGCAGTGAAAATAATACAAAAATAAATAAGGTAAGCTTTATGCAACATATTTTTGAGTGCAGACACATCACATATTTTTGCTTATCTGATTTCATGGGTTTTACACACCAACCAAACTTCTGGGAGAATGCGATGGTCCGCTTTTGTACAGGGCAATAAACAAACAAGAATACGCACACACAGCTTTTATAGTAGACGGAGACAATGCGGGGAGATTGAAATTTGTTTTAACCCACTTTTACCAACATCTCTCCTGCGCCACGAGAGGCGCTAACACTCTGGACCACTTTTGTTCTACCCACAAAATGCATAAAAGGCCCTCCATCGCCCTCCCTTTGGCAAATCAGACCATGACTCCATCCTCCTGCTTCCTGTTTAGAAGCAAAAACTCTAAGTATGAGTGATGCACACAGTACGGAACATTGAGCACCGGGCTAAAGGCTAGAACTACCGCTTTCAAGGAACGGGACATCGACACTTACAAGAAAGCCTGCTACGACCTCCGACAAGACATTAAAACATGGAAAAGGTCGATATAGGATTAAGATTCTGCTACACCGGCTACAATGCTCATCGTTTGTGGCAGGATTTGCAGACTATTATGAATTAAAAAGGGAAACCCAGCCGTGAGTTTCCAAGTGATGCAACTTTCCCAGATGAGCTTTATGCCTTCTATGCTTGCCTCAAGGCAAACAACACTGAGCTAGGCATGACAGCCCCCGCTGTCCCAGACCGTCTCGCTCTCTGTGGCCGATGTGAGTAAGACTTTTAAACAGGTTAATACTGGCAAGGCTGCTGGGCCAGACAGACTACTAGGGCGCGTTCTCAGAGTGTGATGAATGTGATGTCTAGTTCACACACACACACACACACACACACACACACACACACTGCTTGAAAAGTTGACTGATTATAAAGATTTAATTATTGGTTATTGTTATTATTAATAATTATCAATGATTTTGTTGACAGAACCCATTGTATTATATTATTGTACTAAATGACAATATTAACTATTACCAAAATATAGAAATGCTGTTGCTTGTCTTTTACATTATTGTGGAATGTTTAGCATGGCTATACATGATAGATAAGTTGACTAAAGCACAAACAGACCTGGCTACTGGGCATGACAAAGAAACATGCATGATCCATGTTTCATGCAACATTTTGAATTGCATGTAAATGTTTTGATGTTGCTAGGAGTTATGGTCTCATTGTGCCTATCTAGACTCTTATTCCTTTAATGAGCTGCAAGAAAATCACATTTAAATGTATATCAAACCATTTTGAAATGTTGACCCTGATGTCACATATTGGCCCCGTTTACCCTTTTTTTGCACTGACTATGCACACTCACTGGACTCTAGTCTACCCATACACTCACAGAATATTACACTGACACTCCAACACACACATATGCATATTGACGCCACACACACACACGCTGCTGCTATTCTGTTTATTATCTATCCTGACTGCCGAGTCACTTTTACCCTTACCTACATGTGTACATATTACCTCAACTACCTCGTATCCCTTGTACATTGACTCAGTACCGGTAGTCCTAGTATATAACCTCGTTATTGTTATTAATTGTGTTACTATTGTTTATTTTTATTAGATCATTTTCTTACTTTTTAACTCTGCATTGTTGGGAAAGGGTTCGTAAGTAGGCATTTCACGGTAAAGTCTGCTGTATTCGGCGCATGTGACAAAAATATGTTTGATTTGATCCATTCAACTTGGGCTCTGGTGTTTGGCTCTTGAACAAACCCCCAAAAACATGATTTCCAACGTTTTCTCCTGTACTGCTGTCATATGAAATCTCGCGGTAGGACTCCACTTAGATCACTACGTAATGTGCCGTGCTGCTTCTAGCGGCGCTGGTGACAGTGCTGAAAGCTGTTGGGGTGAGTTTTGTAGAATTAACTAATTGAAAATTACGGTTGCGAACCCCTTAATATAAGTGTGGGAGATGATGTTCCTTGTATTCAAATTATATCTGTAAAAATAATCTGTAACCAATGTTCTTACCCTTCAAATATTAGGCCTGGGCGGGGGCAGTGTTCTCCGGGCGCCGGTGTTTTTGCTCGTCATAAATCATACCTACACTAGCTGGGGAGTTAGCTATCTTATTTTAACAAACGTTTCGGCGTATTAATAAGAAGCCAACGTACTGTCTAAACATTTTAATTATTTAATGCCTACCGGTATACCAACTATGTTTGGCGTTAAACTAATTTGCTGAAGTGGCAAACTAGCTGACCCGACGACTGCATTTGTTAGTTAACGTTACCTACTATCTGGACTGGCACGAGTTTACCAAGTGTTGGTTAGTTAGCCACAATTTAGCAGATGTAGCCTCATCTGTCGCAGTTACTTTGTTGTCAGCGCCTGCCAGCACTGTTAACATGTTTTAGCCATGGTTGTTGAAATTGGCACTATTGACATGTTCGTTTTGACAAGTTCCGGAAATAAGAAGAAACAATGTATGATTAGCTAAGTGATCATAATAGGTAGCAAAGTAAAGCTAATGTTGTTGACTAATGTTAGTTAGACATTGATGCATTTGACGATTTGCTAATACCCTTGTTTGTATAGCTAACGTAGCTAGTAGGTAGTTTGCTAATTTGTAGCTGGCTAAAGTGCTTGTTAGCAAACCACTGCATGTTACTTATGCAAACGAATGATGCGTTCGTTGGCTAGTACGCCACGTTACTGCATTGCAAAGCATGGTCGCTTGACAACAAATCACATGCTATTGCTGTGCATAGCTGGTAACTAATGGTATTGTTTGTGCCGTTAACTTGTAAAACAATGTTTTTAACCATCAGGGACAGTTGGTTATCTACGTTACTTCGGCACTATAATGAACGACCTAGCTAACTATTTTGCGTTTATTAATGAACGTCGCAGTTCTAGTCAGCTAGCGGAAAGCCGATACAGTAGCTGGCTGGCTAGCTACCACCAGCTTGAAGGCCGCGAGAGACAAGGCCGTATATACGTGTTCATGTTGCATACTTCAGCATTGCATCACTGACATTTATTATTTGGTTAAACATGAAACAATTGCTAGGTAACGTTAGGAAGTAAACTAGTTAAGTGCTTCTGAACTCGACAATGTGTTCGACCACTTGTTTTGGAAATCTGTGCTAAAGAGCCAATCACAGCCAGTAGTTTTAGTGGGTGGGCACGGTCGGCAAATGTTTTTATCGCTGCGTCATAAGCAGCTGAAAAGCAGACGCTCCCAAGTTCCTTTTTGTTTTCACAATGTTGATGCTCTTCAAATCACATTCTATTCGTCACATCCACCTAATACGACAGTGTAGTCTTTTCGTGAAATGCTTACTTTCTCCACAATGCAGAGTTAAAAAATAAAGAAAATAGTTACCCAAACGGTTAAGGGGTACGATGTAATTGTGGTAATGTGTACCTCAGGGTTTCTGTTAGAAGCAAACACCCTGCTTTTGGTGTATAAAAAGCCAGTTTTAAATTTTTAATTAAAAATGGCACGGGACATTTAAAATGGAGGGGAAATCCCATTGCGAAATAATTATTTTAAGCATATTCATTGACAAAAAACTATATTTGGCCTTATCGGTCTGTAAATTCAATTGGTGCATGTGTATATTTGTTATGCATCTTATTTATCACACGTGCACAGCAGACAGATAGTCTTTGAGCAGAAAATATGTCAGACATTGTACGTTAAAAATAGTTCAAATGGCCAAGATTAAAAAGGGCTATTTTATTTATTTATTTCAACTGGTAATTGAAGCGCGTTTTCCATTCACCATTCAAATGCATAGGCAACGGAAAGCAGGCTTCATCAGTTCGTCATGCACCACTTTGCAATGAGCTAGAGGCAGTATGCCTTTTGAAACGTATAGCTACTTAATTGTTTGAAACCTGGACGTTTTACCTTCGTCAAAGTAGTTTAGACAAAATCCGACTATGCGTTAGTGGTCGCAACTTTTGTGGTGCAATAGGTAACAATGATTCGAGGGTCCCTGCTTCAAGCCCAGGTTGGGGGGAGGACAGGGACGGAAGCAATACTTTTACAAGCGGAGGCAATTATTTTATAAAAACTTCCATATGCTTTTGAAACCAGTAGTCTATATTTATCTCTTATGTGCTATTGTTTTTCAACTTTCTTTCATTTTCCAGTAGCCAAATGCACATTCACATTTTAAGCTAAATGTTGTCATCTGTTGCATCAAACTCATTGCTTAAAAAAAATATATATATGTATGTATGTATGTTTGTATATATGTGTGTAGCCTAGGCCTACTGTTTGTATGAATTTGGGATCTATCGTCCCACAACTGTCCCAGTGTCTGTTTGGGATATTTCTTGACAAGCTGACTAATAGAATAGGTCAAATGTTCTACTATGAGGGGTAGAAGGTTGACATAGACAGCGTGTCCATAAGGCTAGGAGAAGCTAAGCTTTCCTGAAGTAAATTCAATTAGTTGGCCTACTCCTGATAGTATAGAAATTAATTAATAATAGGCTACTAAAGCATGATTTGGCCACAGCGGATCGTTAGCTTTAAAGTTTTAAATCGCATTGTCTACAGTCGGAAGGAAAGGGAGCGTGCAGCAAATACCAAATAGAGGTTTGTAGAGTTGCGACTGTCAGTGAAGAGGCCAAGCCAGGCATATCGCAATATTTTGAAATTCAATTGCGGAAAAACAGTTGGGAAAGCAAATAGCTATTGCTGTAAAGAGAAGACAGTGAAATGACTCTAATGTCTTTTTTTTGTTAAAAAATCTTTACTTAATTGAGGAAACAACAGTAGGCCTCGCTTATAATCACCACCGGAAAGCATTGGCCATGTGCCTGATCACCGCTCATTTTCACTCTATCATTGTTTGGTCAGTGCCACTTAAGTTTGTTTATGGACAATTTCTTCCTCCAGTTTAGATTGACGTCATATTCTATTTGTCTCCCCTTCTTGTAGGACCTACTATATGGACAACGTTTTTTTATTGATCTGTTTATCAGTGTCAGCAGAGTAGGCTACCCTGTAATTTTCTCTAAAAAAATATTCTGCTAATGTATGCAGTCATATAAAGTATAGTCGAATTGCATGAAATGTGTTAAAGGCCACATTTTTCCTGTGTAAAAAAATAAAATATATCTGATATAAACTAGGCCTCTACTCTACACGCTCAGCCATGTATTGAATTATTTTTTGCAAACAGTGACTGAGTTATATTATTAGCCTAAATTATGACTATCCAATCTACTCATCACATGATGAAATAGTAGGCTCTTACATAAGTCTGTAAATATGATGATGCATGGAATGCTCTATCATAAGGTGCTATTTATTGATGGTGAAAATGAGCTTCTCCAAACTAGGAACTCACACACCGCCTATGCATAGTGAGGGATTTTACTGTTCATTACTTGTTTTGTTGGCTGAGGAAAAGTAAACGTGGACAGTTATTCTAACATCTTCAAAGTGTGTGGTAAGGACACGTCATTGCATCTTCAACTTGTCTCCTGTTAAGATGAATTACCATAAGCTAAATGTGATTTCTGTCATTTGAGCAACGTGGGCGGACTCCCTAATCAGGTTCCGCACCCATTGCATAGGCATATGGGTCTGGTGAATTTACTAAAATGTCCGGTAAATTAAAATTCTGTCAGTCAAATGTCCGGCGCTACATTTTCATAACGGAAACCCTGATGTACATGTAGGTAGGGGTAAGATTAACTAGAAGGGATGCAAATTTTGGTCAATTGTGAATCAGGCCTTCATGGTCGAATTGCTGCAAAGCAACCACTACTAAAGGACACCAATAAGAAGAAGAGATGTGCTTGGGCCAAGATACACGAGCAATGGACATTAGACTGGTGGAAATCTGTCCTTTGGTATGATGAGTCCAAATGTGAGATGTTGGTTCCAACCTCCGTGTCTTTGTGAGACGCAGAGTAGGTGAACGGATGATCTCCGTATGTGTGGTTCCCACCGTGAAGTATGTAGGAGGTGTGATGGTGTGGGTTGCTTTGCTGGTGACACTGTCAGTGAATTATTTAGAATTCAAGGCATACTTAACCAGCATGGCTACCACAGCATTCTACAGCGATGCGCCATCTGATCTGGTTTGCGCCTAGTAGGACGATCATTTGACCCAAAACACGCCTCCAGGAGAGTGACTGAGTGTTGCATCAGATGACCTGGCCTCCACAATCACCCGACGTCAACCCAATTGAGATGGTTTGGGATGAGTTGGACCAGAGTGAAGGAAAAACAGCCAACAGGTGCTCAGTATATGTGGGAACTCTTTCAAGACCGTTGGAAAAGCATTCCTCATGAAGCTGGTTGAGAGAAAGCCAAAAGTGTGCAAAGCTGTCATCAAGGCAAAGGGTGTCTACTTTGAAGTATCTAAAATATATTTTGATTTGTTTAAAACTTTTTTTAGGGATACTACATGATTCCATATGTGCTATTTATTAGTTTGATGTTTTCACTATTACTCTACAATGTAAAAAATCAAGAAAAAACATTGAATGAGTAGGTGTGTCCAAACTTTTGACTGGTACTGTATATAATGACGAGATGCTTATGTTTCCACCCTAACAATGGGAGTCGTCCCAAGTCGGGAATGCAGGCGACAAGCTCAGGCCCAAAATAATGCCTTAGAAATGCATTGGACCTATTTTGGCAAGATTTTGGAGCCAGCAAAACCTCTCGCTTTGCTTCTTCCTCTCTTATGCTATGCATGCATACAAGGACCGGACATTTGTCATTAAGAGCTTAATGGAAACAGGCTTACTATTGTTGCATATCGTCTTACAGCCAAAAGGCTATAGCCTATTATTGATCACGCAACTCCTGTAATGAAGCAGCTAATAAAATGTAATTTTTCAATTTGCCAAAGTACAATTTGCGGAAACCAGTTCTAAATAGTGCACCTAATGCCAGAAATTCCATGAGTGACAAAAATGAAAATCTATATTAGAAACTTAGAAAGATGGGGGATTTAATAGAAAATACTATAAATAAAATTGGTCACATAAACGTGTTTAGCTGACGTTATTGTGGGTGTCTCGAAATGCTTGTTTCTAGCTCCAACAGTGCAGTATTGTCTAATTTCACAATGCACACAAATCCAAAGTAAAGGAATGGAATTAAGAATATAAGTATTTGGACAAGCAATATTGGAGCGACGTAGACTAAGATACAGTATATACATATGAGATGAGTAATGCAAAATATCTAAACATTATTACGCCTTCTGGATGATAGCGGGGTGAACAGGTAGTGGCTCGAGTGGTTGTTGTTGTACTTGATGATCTTTTTGACCTTCCCGTGATTTTGGTTGCTGTAGGTGTCCTGGAGGGCAGGTAGTTTGCCCCCGCTGAGGCGTTGTGCGGACGGCACCACCCTCTGTTCAATACAGGAAGAAAACAAACAGAAGCATGCTTTTGCTTTCTGGTCACGCACCTCTATCTAACAGTACACTAACGTGCACTAATGTGACCATCGTTTTAAGTATGAAGAACATTTCCCTGGACATAGACATATCTGAGATTTACAATTGAAACTTTCTGCCAATATAACTGCACTGTCCAATTTACAGTAGCTATTACAGTGAAACAACACCATGCTATTGTTTGAGAGTGCACAGTTATGAATTTAAATGTATTAATATACCAATTAGTCACATTTGGGCAGTCTTGATACATTTTGAACAGAAATTCAATGGTTCATTGGATCAGTCTAAAACTTTGCACATACACTGCTGCCATCTAGTGGCCAAAATCTAAATTGGGCCTAGATTCCTAAGTCATATATTGGCCTTTTCTCTTGCATTTTCAAAGATGATGGAACAAAAAAACACATATGATCTTTTACCAGATCTAATGTGTTATTTTCCTACATTACTTTCACATTTTCACAAACTTCAAAGTGTTTCCTTTCAAATGGTATATGCATATCAAAAAGAATATGCATATCCTTGCTACAGGCAGTTAGATTTGAGTACATCCTTAGGAGGTTTTCACGACGCAATGTGGTGTGCCCGGATACAGCCTTTAGCCTTGTATTTTTGGCCATATACCACAAACCCCTGAGGTGCATTATTGCTATTATAAACTGGTTGTGCACGTAATTAGAGCAGTTACATATTTCCATAAGCATGGGATACGGTCTGATATACCACAGCTGTCAGCCAATCAGCATTCAGGGCTCGAACCACCCAGTAGATAAACGTAGATATGTAGATAAACAAAAGGCACCCGCTTGCTTCAGATTGGTATTTCTCAATGAAAACATGTGCAAGAAAACAAGTATTCTCTCTGAATTTCAAGACTTAATTGAAAAATCCCTACAGTCGACCAATCACCAACAAAGGGGCGTAGACTTGTTTTATGTGCGTGTCTGAACAGCTGAAAAACCTCTTACTAAAACTCCTACTAAAGTTCAAAACGAACTAAAATTATGTTTGCACAAAGTCTTCCGAAGAGTTTTGGCTGGTAAGCGTGCGAACGCCTTAAGCCATAGATTGCATAATTTCACTGAAACTTTGACTTCAAAGAGGTTCAACTGAGCGCTGCTGTCAATAAACAACTCTAGCCTGATTGCCAAGTAAGACCTATCCACTCCTTGGAATGAAATTTGACCCCTTTCACAACATTATTTTTGAACACTCTGGAAACCAGGTGGGATGCCACCACATTGCGACATTGCCATGTCAGATTAGTTTTCACGTGGCCCTGTTCAGCCAATTGCATTGAGGTCAATAATGCCAGCAATGCCCAGCCATGGGGGTTGTCCCAAAAACCAAACTTGGTGTGTCCCTACTTCTTGTTACTGTGTATACAGTTAGCTTGAATGTTAGGATCATGACATAGTTCATGACATAGTTAACATGATTACACACACCTCCCTGGTCAGAAACTGTGCCCTAAATATCAATGTGATCAAAGATATGCACAGGGACTTGTTTATCCACAGGACTTGCACGTAGTCGGGCAGCTGAAGATGGTCTATCTTTAGGCCTGTTAGCCTGGGTGCAAAGAATCTGGAGTTTAATTCACATGAAAAGGAAATGACCCAGGGCACAAGTCCACAGGCAGCTTTAACTTTCTCATGTGAAGATAAAAACATTAAAGGTCCAATGCAGCTGTTTTTATTTACATATCAAATCATTTCTGGGTAACAATTACTGTGACTTGTGTACAATTTAAAATGGTAATAAAAAAAAAAGAAACAAAGACCAATTTCTCAAGCAAGAATTTTTCGTTTCAGGCTTCACCCAGTTTTTCTAGTTGTTTATTCACATCAGTAGGAAATATATAGGCTACATTGATCTATTTTCAACTAATAGTGTATTTCTTTTTCTCAACAGTATGAAGTGAAACGGAACTGAATTTTTTTTTGTACTATCCGCAACTGCTTCTTCAAGTTCAGATCACAACGAAGAAACAAATTCAAGAGAAACATCCCAAAATGAACAAAGTCGCAACAACTCAATAAAAGGAAAGGCTCACTTCAAAGGAAAATATAGAAGCAAACAAAACGAAGAAACAACCAAAGACAAGATACACAGCTGCCCAATCGAAACACGCTCAAGAGAAACTATCCTTTGCCAAAATTGCAAACCCGAGAACATAACTGATCTGAGACCAGAAGTTTGTGCCTACTCAACAGCTTTGACAAAGCACACGTCCCAACGCTGCTCCCAGCCCTCCTCACCTCACCGCACCACCGACTCACCCCGGGGTGCTTAGAGGGCTGCTGTCTGCTAGTTTTTTTCCTTCTCATCCCTTTCGCTGTCTCTCTATCTCCTTGTGCTCTGTTCATTTTGTTGATTTCAAGCAGTGTTATTGCACCTGCGTTTGCCTCCTTTTTTATTTTTTATATATGCAACTTATATGCAGAACTTGTGCCAGAAACCTGCAACAAATACGTGGGGGGGTGTGTGTGTGTGTGTGTGTGTGTGTTTTGAAGAGAAGATCTGCAACATCTGTCGTTAACGTTCAAGACCACACCTTTTAAGACGCCAAATCAAGGTAGGTCATTTTATTTTATATTTTTACACACTTATTCCATAAATGTGTTTGGGCAGCTGAATTTCTATTGCAACGCTTAGTAGGATTTTGAAAAACTCTAGTTTATTTTTTATGGCGCATATTTGAATGTGTCCGAGGTCTGTAAAGGCATCCTCTATATGCCCAGCCATCTTGTCCATCTCCAAAGAAATTTACACAAACTGAAAAATATCCTTTACCCTGCATGGATAAAGTAATCCTTCTCCCCCCCCCCCCCCCCCCCCCCCTTAAAAGACCTAGATGCACTATTGTAAAGTGGCTGTTCCACTGGATGTCATAAGGTGAAAGCACCAATTTGTAAGTCGCTCTGGATAAGAGCGTCTGCTAAATGACTTAAATGTAAATGTAAATGAGGCTTTTACTTATCTACACATATCAAGGACTGATTTTGATAGGACTCAATTGATACACTATTCCAGCAGTTCACAAATGCATGTATCAAATTACATTTGATATAGATGTCATTTGAAATTAAATCTAAGAAGGGGAAAACATACGCTCCCAATTTCTACTCTGGTTCCCTGCTGGGCTGTCACAGGGCAGCAATGTAGATATTTATTTGACTATGAAAACAAATTATCCACTAAATGTCCCAGAAATCCTTCTTGACAAAACAATATGCTGCTCTTGTATAATTTTAACGAAGATGGTATTATTCTGTAACTTGCTTTGGGTCACTTGGTAACAAGCCATATTAATTGCACCAACTCTCGCAGAGAGATTTAGCGCAGTTGTGAAGTAGTTCCTTTTTTTTTTTGTAGCCATAGGCGTACTTAATTTTGGAAGTTGTTTTTAGCAGGCTTTCCTCTGCCTCTTTATCCTACCCCTCTACCTGGTCCCATCTAGCCTTATGTTCCTTTGTCTCCTCACACCCACAGACCCTTTCCCATGATTGACACTTTGCTCACTGGCTGACCTTTTTGCCTCCTTTAAAACATTTTTTCCCCCCTTTTCACCCTTGCAGACATCTACTGGGTGGTTTTAAAAAAGAGGAAAAATAACTAGAAAAGGCAAGGCTTTCAAGCAAACCAGTAATCAAGTACAACAAAGGGGTGGAGTTTGACTCAAGTTTATGGAAAAATATGGGCAGCCCCTGGAAAGGCTTTGTCGAGTTTACCTTGCCCGCGTCGCCGCCTGCCGCGTTCGTTAGCGCTGACCTGAGCAGCACCTCCCCCGTCGGACTCAGCCTGTCACCGTACGGCCGATCCGTAAGTTCCATCATCCCCACCACTTCCTCCCTCCGTCTTCTCCCCCCATCGAACACCCATTCACCCACCTTGCCCTGCCTCTCTGCTCTGACTGGCTTAACCTTTCCATTCCTCTGGACTCCGAGACTATCTTTTGCTCAGGTGCAGTGTAGCAAGTACAGGGTGGTCTAAAGGTTACTGGGAATTTGGGTTTGTTTCAAATTCTGTTTTACCCACCACAATTTATGTAAATGAGGCTGTAAATGCTTTGTGACATGCTCCATTTCCCCTTAGATTAAAGGTGTGGGATATGGTTAGGGTTGTAATTGCCATTTTATGTAGACAATATAAACAAACTGTTTGATCAGTAACTTCTGTGTAGTGAAGACGGTACAGAAGACATTTGACGAGACTTGGGACAAAATCTGTTTGGCATTCTTCCTCAAGTAATACTAGACTGAAATTAAGCAAATTTATAACCAAGAGAGGTTAGTTTGTAAGACGAGTTGATTTGGAACTGCGTGGAAACAAGGTTGCTTAATCTGAAATCTTAGGTATCAAAACAGCAAATCAAAACATTGAGGCCGGATTACTAACTACTAGTAAGTTCAACTCTGTTAGCATTGATGCTTTGCTAGGAAGGGTGTTTTTACAAACATTTTTGAGCTGTAGTTAGAATCAGTTCGATTATTTGTTACATTTGTATTTATTTATTTTTTTGTCCCGGTTGTTTTTTAAATTTAGTTAAACATAAATTATTGAACAAAACCACATGTCCATGCAAGTCATTTGTTTACTGGACAAAATGCTTCTGTTAAATCCATCTATGATTATCATGAAGCATCACTTTTGTGTCCTAATTGTCATCGCTTTTTGAGGGAACCACAGTGCGTTGTTTTTTGCGCCCCCAAGTGTGGATGGTGTTCACACCAGGCCAAACGAACTGAACTAAGTGGGTAAGCGCACCAGAGTTCGGGAAAGACGACGCCAAACCCATTTGGTGTGAAAGCCCCCTAAGGTGACGAGGCTGCTCATGAACTGTTCATGTAACCAACTATTACCTTACTGTGTAGATGCACTTCTGTCTAACCAGTCATAAAAAATATTAATGCAAGTAGACCGCTGATTAGCCAGCTCAGCCAATGAGCCAACAAATAAAATCACAGTGAATTGCTTACTTACAAGCCCTTAACACATTTTTTCTTAACTGCATTGTTGGCTAAGTAAAAAAATAGATAAGTAAATTCAAATAATTAAAGAGCAGCAGTAATAAAATAATGACGTTCTGAGGAAATGGCAAGCATCTTTTAAACTGTCTGTTTGAGATACACATTTGAGGATGTGTTTTTTTCGCCAAATAATACTTTGGCCACGAGTTTTGGATGAGTCAACAACATTATCTGGGCAGAATATTAACTTTAAAAAGTGAGATTAACTGGACAGTTGCACTTTATTTCAGGCAATAATAATGATATAGCATTTCATGAGTTTCCTTCCACTTCAGCAATTACAATGTTACATGACCTCCTTCCTCTACCTTTTTGTTCCATCTGTCCATTCCTTCAAATATACTGAATAGCAAGTGCTTTTGTATTCTTTTAGTTTGATGGGGATGCTAGGTCTCTGATAATTACTACATGTTTTATGGGTTTCTCTTATGGAATTCTGATTCTCAGGGTCAGTATCGATCAGTGTTTTTATTTGCCTCTCACTTTTACAGTTAAAGAAAGCTTAAGAATATAACTTAGAACTAGAACACTGAGGTGTAATGGAATGAAATCTGAGCTCATGGTTAAAACCACAGCTCCAAGTATCTCTGAATTCCCAAAATCTTTTGACTCCCCTCCCCATCCAACCAGTGTGACCCAGCCCTGACCCCACTGTCGGATATGGAGAGAGTGCACTCTGAACCCCCTTTGGCACGTAATACTGCCTCTGCCACCTCTGTGGTGGCTATCCCCCGCTCGTTCTCGGTTTCCCACAAAAAACACAAGCGGACACCCCTGTATCGGAGATCAGTAAGTGGGCATGTTGTGTGGGCATCGCATCGGTTGCACCCACAGTGATGGACAGCCCTGTCTGCTCCTGTGGTCTCCTTTGGTGACGTTTGCTAACCGCACGGTTTGATTGTTTTGCAGTGGCTCTTGATGACTGATTCTTGCTGTGCTTTGAAGTCATATTGTAGCATCCCAGTTCATCTTGACTTAATGTGCAAGTCAATGGAAGAAGGCAATGGTTTCTATAACCAACTGATTTTGCACGTATAATGTTCCTAACTTTGTCAATTTAGGGGTGCTTGTGGATTCAGTTGTGATTGTAAAAAATGGAGTGAATAGAAGTGCATGCTTCTCTTGAGCCAACTAGAAATGACTACCGTGTGGCCTTTATTTGTAGTGAATTAGGGTTGGATGGTATCCAGCTTTCCATACCTTCATACCGTGCCTGTGCCATCCCGGCATATATGGTGTTACCGCAAGGGGCTTTATAAAAATTTAAAAAATCAAATGCCACTTCTGGTTACAAGTACTAAAGAATTCCCATAAAGAATGCTAACGAGAGCATTGCAAACATTTTGTACAGTTTCTGACCTAAATTATACAAGTAACTCAAACGTTACTACATTAGCAAACCAAATGCACAACTGCAGAGCATTTAGCACATTTTAGACAAGTTCTAAGATATCTATCTTTAGTTGTGAATTTCAATATGTAAGTGGATCACCTGGCGCACGCTGCACGACAGTGAGTGACCTATAGGCGCTGGTCTCTCGTCGTGGACTTGTAAACAAACACAGCGTGACTGGGGACAACCGTAAGAGACATAATGTGACTGGTGAAATAAAGAACGCAATGTTCTTTTATCTCCTAACGTATTGCACAAGTGTACTGCAGGTATTTACTTAAGTAATTACAAATATTCAAATGTTTTATATAAAAAAATTAAAAATTGAAACCGTATTGAAAACCATCCCGTAGCTTTTTCCAAATACTGCGGTATAGGGTATATACAGTATACCTCCCAAGCCTATAGTGAATAGTTTTCATGTCGATTCAGACCAATCTGGGGTTGGCCAAATGTGCTTCCCCTGGAATTCACAAGATAGGGAAAGTGTCAGGTAACACCAGAAAGCTCTTTGGGTTAGTCTCTCCAAACTTTGGTTCAACCACCTGTCGGGAAGCACATTTTGGGTAGGGATTGGTCTTTGTAGATGTGTGTTCACTAAATGCATGTTTGAGTAAAATAGGTCCATTCTGTGTGTGTGGGAGTTTAATTTGTCAATTAATTGTTCTATCATACATTTACCCAATCCCACTCATAAACTCACATCCGCTCTCAATCACAAAGAGCTGTGTTTTGACTGACCTTTTTGATTTGTTCAATGAGTAACATTCTCCGTTCTTGTTCTGTTTAGATGAGTTTTGACCCTGGCATGCTCCACAATGGGCACACTGCGTTTGCCAATGGCACAGCGGTGGGCATCAGGGAGACTGGCGTGGTGGAGAAGCTGCTCACCTCCTACGGGTTCATCCAGTGCTCGGAGCGGCAGGCACGCCTCTTCTTTCACTGCTCCCAGTACAACGGCAACCTGCAGGAGCTCAAGATAGGAGGTGAGAGGCCAGGGCTTCTTCTAGTCATTTAGTAGTCTAGTCTCATCCACCAGCCTTCTACTAAACAACACAACTTTTAGGGGTGGTTTCCCCAGACACAGATTAAGCCTAATCCTGGACTAAAGCATTTAAATTCAATTCTCCTTTTGAGTTTGTTTTTTAGTAAAGGACTATGCTTAATCTGTGTTTGGGAAACTGCTCCTTAATGTTTATCTGGTCAGAAAAGAAAAAAAAATCCCCCTAAGATATCCTGGGAGCTGAGTGGTGACAATTGATTTCTGCCTCAGTCTCTTCACAAGATACTGTGGGTAGCCTTTAAGTCGATGGAACTCCATGAATGTCCGGTCAGTATTTGGTGTGGCGCACACATTTTCTCAAAACCTGTTTTTCTTACATCTCTCTCTGCCTCTCCAGATGATGTGGAGTTTGAAGTGTCCTCAGACAGGCGTACTGGCAAGCCCATAGCAGTGAAGCTGCTTAAGATCAAACCAGAGGTGCTTCCAGAGGAGCGCATCTCGGGCCAGGTGGGGCCAGACTCGCACGCCTCTCCATTTACTGTGCTGCATGGTTATATTCATCCAGTTAAGGAACACCATTTTACTTTTGGTTCTGTTCTTGTCCGTGTCACCTCAATGTTGGTGTTTGTCAGTTGGGTTTATGTTCAAGCTCATTGTAAATCTTTGTTCATTTTTGTTCATTAATAGTTTCATAGATGCGTACATTCTTTATACTAAACCTTTCTCCCCAAGGATTTGAATCTAATTCTAAATCCACATTTTTCTTTCCATTATTTATGTTATTGTTAGTATCTCCGTTTGTCTGAAACACTAGGAAATACCATCTGTTTCCATGGAGATTTACAATGGGCTTAACTTTCCTTGAAATACAATTTGTGTGGTGTTCAGGGGTGGAGGTGGGATTTGATGTTTAAACAAAATAGAAAATATAGAATTGTACATAGCATAAATCTTTATCCAGAAAGTCATTCAATCGAATGTAATATTTTGATATCCATTGAAGTCTTTTCTATTCGCCTTCTCTTCAATTTGGCTTCTCAAGCATTTCACATCTCATGCAGTAGTATCTACAGTACGTAGACCTTTGCTTTCTTGATATACTTTTGAAAATCAACCAGTTTGTCTTTTCACTTACCTGATTATTTTAATGTATGCAATCTAATTAATTACAATGATTGTAGTTAGGTAATCGTGTTTGTCTGACTCACCAAATGCCATTCTTAACCATCTCCTCCCCATGTGGTTCTTTCTGTCCGTTAGGTCGTCTCAGCGATTCCTACTCACCTGGATGGCAAGTCTGCTCCAGGGCAGGTGCCCACTGGCAGTGTGTGCTATGAGAGAAATGGGGTAAGACTGTCAAATGGCCTAAAGAAAGAGACTTGTCATGTCAAGGCTGGTAGTCAATGTAATGTAAAGTATGGATTCCTTCCCACGCAGGAGGTGTTTTACTTGACCTACACCCCAGACGACATAGAGGGCAACATGCACCTGGACACGGGAGACAAAGTCAGCTTCTACATGGAAACCAACAAGCAGTAAGTTTTTTTTCTTTAAGTGTCTTATTGTTTCCCAAACAAATTATCTTGAGTTTCACAATTTTTACAATGTTTAATTGCACAATACCTTAGCCCTTTTGCACAATACCTTAGCCCTTTCCTCATGCCTATCATCTTATGTGTGTTTCAGCACCGGTGCAGTCAGTGCACACAACATTGTCCTGGTTAAGAAGAAACAGATGAGGTGCCAGGGGGTTGTCTGTGCCACCAAGGTAAAGCCACACTACACTGTTGTGGATCCCTGGCTGGACATTGGCTAGTCTACCAGTGGCGGTTCTAGACCATTTCAACTGGGAGGGCCAAGCTGGGGCCAGTTGTACTGTTAGAGGCCAGTTACATTAGCCGTTATTGTTGTCATATCGTTTTCTTCACTGCATTAGCAGGCAAAAGACCATGTTCATAATCATTCAACAAGTTATTTGCATCTCCATTATAATTTTCATTTGCATTACATATTCAGTATCAGGTCACATCAACTGCATTCTCCGGTTGTTGTGTTTTTTGCAAAAAAGATCAGCAAATTCATCTAGACTCAAGGCCTTTGCCCTCCTTGACTCAATACACCTAAATTGCTTAATCTGACATTGTGGACCTGAGAAGTTTTCACCAGCTTTAATGCAGAAAAACTCTGTTCACGAGAAGCAGTACTAACAGGGTTTGAAACAGCTATCTTGCACAGTTTAAAGAGCTCAAAGAAAACTTCTTTATAAGGCTCAATGAATAATGCCAGCTCTACTACACTGGAGGGTCTCTGCATGCCACTCTGTATTTTCCTTTCTAAAATTCTTCTGAACTGATGTAGTTCATGCCCCAAGTCCTCAATATTTGATTCATACATTCTAGCAAACAGGGACTTCTCTTTGAGAAACACATCACTTGTAGGGTTTGGATGTCATTCATTATGTCACAGTGTTTGATAGGAAACCTTCTGTTAAGCTCACTGAGCATCTGATCTAAAACAGGGTTGTATGAAAACGGCCCTTTTCTTGTTCTGAATCTGACCTCTGACCCACTGTACTGAGTACACAGTCTCCATTAAATTGAGCTTAGCTTTTTTGGTCGTTTTGAAGGGGGTGTATTGCAGTATCACGTTGCTCAGCTGTGTTCAACACTTAATTTCATAGGTCATCAAAAAATTACTCATTCCTGTAGTCATTCAAAGTTTGAACTAAGGCTTCAACTAAATCAACAGCTTTTGACAGGTCAAGTGATGAAGACTGTAGCATATCTGATATAAATTTTGCTTCTCCAAACACTTTATGGAGTGTAACAAGGCACATAATGAATTGTAAATCTATCTGTGCAAGCAGACCTCGTGCCTCAACAGATCTGTCACCATTGTGTTCTTGGACTATGTCTTGTAGGTCTCGCTTAATGGCAGGTAATCTATCCATAATAGTATGTAAAGCCATATATCGAGATGCCCAGCGAGTGTCACTTAGTCTCTGAAGCTCTGTAGGTGCACCTGGCTACATCTCTTTTTGTATGCTAAGCCATTTTTGATGCACATATGACCCAGATGTAAAGTCTTTCTAGTAAGGAGAAGAACTGTCCGACCTCAGGGACAGCTTTGACTGTATCCACTAAAACTAAGTTTAGACCGTGTGCACTGCAGTGGATGTAAAAGGCTTTGCTTGTTCTTTAATGCGTGCCTGGACGCCTGAATGCGTACCATTCATAAAGGAAGTACCGTCATATGCTTGGCCTACTAGGTTGTTTTTGTATTCAAGACCATGACTTTCTAATATGTGTATGATTTTGTCAGTAAGCCCTGCTGCATCTAGTCGATCAGCCCATTCAAAGTGGAGAAAGCTCTCATGGACAGCTCCTCTGAAATAGTACCTGAGTACTAGAGATATCTGTTCCTTTTTTTAAACATCTTTTGTTTCATCTGCCATTATGCTGAAGACCTCACTGTCTTTCACTTCCTCTATCATTTTTGTTCGAACCATGTCTGCCAATCAACTCAGAACCTCATTCTGAATCTCTTTGCTTGTATATTTTGCATTATGAATGGAAGTCAACCTTTTTTTCACAGTTGTGTCATGCTTAGCTATTGTTTCTAGGATTGCCATGGAGTTCCCTTTATTATCTTACTCTGCAGACTCATCGTGTCCTCTTTGCAATGTTTTTGTGTGGCTGTAAGTAGTAGTACTTCTCCTATTGTTTTAGTCCCTATTTTCTTGAAGCTGTTTGTTGTGTTCCTTGTTTAGGGCATTTACCAGTGTTGCATTACTTTTTAGAGCTTTCTGATAGTATCTCCATATAATCATTGCTTGTTTGTGCTGCTCAGACCTTGCATGAATTGCAAATCCCCCATTTACATTACATTTACATTTAAGTCATTTAGCAGACGCTCTTATCCAGAGCGACTTACAAATTGGTGCGTTCACCTTAAGACATCCAGTGGAACAGCCACTTTACAATAGTGCATCTAAATCTTTTAAGGGGGGGTGAGAAGGATTACTTTATCCTATCCTAGGTATTCCTGAAAGAGGTGGGGTTTCAGGTGTCTCCGGAAGGTGGTGATTGACTCCGCTGTCCTGGCGTCGTGAGGGAGTTTGTTCCACCATTGGGGGGCCAGAGCAGCGAACAGTTTTGACTGGGCTGCGCGGGAACTGTACTTCCTCAGTGGTAGGGAGGCGAGCAGGCCAGAGGTGGATGAACGCAGTGCCCTTGTTTGGGTGTAGGGCCTGATCAGAGCCTGGAGGTACTGAGGTGCCGTTCCCCTCACAGCTCCGTAGGCAAGCACCATGGTCTTGTAGCGGATGCGAGCTTCAACTGGAAGCCAGTGGAGAGAGAGGAGGAGCGGGGTGACGTGAGAGAACTTGGGAAGGTTCCCCCCTCTTTGTAAGTTGCCTTCTTCCAGTTGTTAAACCCAATTGTGAATCAAATACAGTCTCTGAGACTTTGGCGGGGCTAAAATGCCTGCAGGCGTAACCAAACAGTCTGATTTTTAAAAATATATTTTTATTCAAGCCAGGGGTGGATATGGTGCCAGGTCGCCTTGAAGCTCCTCCTCCCGTCCCCATCAGAGTTCTTGGGTATATGTTCATCATTGGCTGCGCCAGTGGTTCCTCCTGGGATTTGCTGATGTCTGCCAAAGAAAAAAATATATAATTAAAAATATCTATTTGGGTAATTTTAGATATACCATTGCCATCAGGCAACTTCTGAAATCCATCTGATATCTATATCACAAGCCCAATAGCATGTTAAATAAGAATTCATTTCAATAACAAATCGACTCATTTCTATACACCATATAAATGGACTAATTGCACTGCTTTACAAGTAACCACAGATTTATTCAACATCACAAACCTGATGGTCCACTGCTTGTGGATGCACGAGGCTCCTCTGTTGGTGTCTCACTCTCAGCCTATACCTCAGCCTCAGTCTCTCCATCTGTCTCACTTTCCTGCTCTATGCCTTCACTCTCAGTCTCTCTCCAATGGATAAGTCTTCCTGCTCTCTCTCTGCAGGCTCTCTGCTCTCTCCACACCTGAACCATCTGTCTCACTGTCGGCCTTGTATTTTCTTTGGAAGAAGGACATGATGTCCTTTCTCTTCATTTTGGTGAAAACTAAAAAGCAAAAGCAATGGGGACCACACTTATTAATTCATTTACTTAAAATAACTGACTTGCTAGGTAACTACCCTTTTATGTCTAACCGTTTTACGTTACAATGCATTTACGGAGTGTGGTTTAAGTAAAAACACTCCGCACCATGAGTTTGTTGATCATATATTTGATCCTTTTTCATACTGCCACAAAGTAACAAACGGCCAGGTTAAGATAAGCTGATCTAAAGTTACACTTCTGTAATGCATTTAATACAAATACAACATATTAACAATTTTACACACCTCTATATTTCCTTTGTGCTTGAACTATAATATTCGTGCGGAATTTCTTACAACTTCTGAATAGAGAAAAACTTGCAGATGCATGTGGTACGATACTGTTGTGTTCCGCCTAAAGCTGTCCCTCTAGAAAATGTGTGGGTTAAATTAGTGTTCCGCGTTGCCACTGTCTAATACCGGATGTAAAAAAAGAACGATAGCAAAAATGTCATGTAAAAACCCCCCCAGAACCGCTAGTGTAGTCTACGTGCCTGATTATGCTCTATAACCCCTTGTGTTGTGTCTGGCAGGAGGCCTTTGGGTTCATTGAGAGGGCTGATGTGGTGAAGGAGATCTTCTTCCACTACAGCGAGTTCAAGGGCGACCTGGAGGCCCTGCAGGCCGGCGACGACGTGGAGTTCACCATCAAAGAGAGAAACGTAGGTGGCATCACATGGAACCGTTCTGGCAAAGTATAGAATATTAGGCCAGTATTGAATCATTGGAATCAAGTTGTTGTTCTTAAGATGTTGGGGATTTGTCAAAGCAGGCTTAGGTTTAATGGCAGTCAATATGTCTCAATAGGAAAAGCCATTCAACAGAAATGATTCCTGCTCATGTATATGTTCTCTACACATATTGATGCCATAAGCCTATAAAGATGCAAAATAATATCCTAATAGAGGAGGGAAAGCAACATTGAAGTAACTAAAGCATCTTGTTTTCTCTCATTTAGGGGAAAGAGGTGGCTACTGACGTGAGGCTGCTCGCCCAGGGGACAGTCATATTTGAGGACATCAGCATCGAGCAGTTTGAAGGCACTGTTATCAAGGTCATCCCTAAAGTTCCAACCAAGAACCAGGTCAGAAACTTAAACCATGCCTCTATGCTCATAAGTAACCTGAGTGTTTGGTATTTACTGAATCATATAGATTATTTTGATGAAAATTATACATCTTTTAAAATTGTTCCTCCCCATTTCAGAATGATCCACTACCAGGCCGCATCTGTGCCAGGATCAGTTACACAGACAAGGAGCTCCTGTTTGGTGAGAAGGACACCAAGTCCAAGGTGACCCTGCTGGAAGGCGACCATGTGCAGTTCAACATTTCCACGGACCGTAGGGACAAGCTGGAGCGGGCCACCAACATCGACATCCTGCCTGATACCTTCCACTTCACCAAGGAATCCCGTGAGATGGTAAGGACCCTGAGGAGATCCATGGTACGCCCTCTAGTTCATTTGAGGAAGCTTGTTTGTGGGGTTTTAATTGAATATGGCAACCTAGTTAAATTATCTGATGTTAGTCCATATTCCATACTGATGTGTAAATCCTACAAAATGCATGAGCAGAAACCTGGATTGGAACTTTTCAACATTGTATCTGCAGTGCACTGTCCTTTAAATGTTAGAGTCTACAGCATCTCTGCTGTGGTAACGGCTCTCCCTCTCCTCTCTGTCCTATAGGGTGTGATCGCTGCCATGCGCGACGGCTTTGGCTTCATCAAGTGTGTGGACCGGGATGCCAGGATGTTCTTTCACTTTAGCGAGGTCCTGGAGGAAAGCCAGCTGCACATCTCTGACGAAGTCGAGTTCACCGTTGTGCCCGTGAGTCCAGGGAAAAAATCCATGGTCCGTTTTTCAACATAAAAATGTTGTCTTTTAATTCCTTTACTCTCGCCTGCCCTCTTTCTGTCCATCTTCAGGGGTTGTGTTAGCGTTCCGAAATCTACATTTTCGAAATGGAGACCATACAAAAAAATCTGCATTTTAAATCATTTCACTTTTGTTTTTATATTGAAAGAAGTGGATTTTTTTCTTTTTCTTCTCTTCAATAGTGATCAGGGACTTGCAACTATAGTTTTCCTTCACAGAAAATTTGTGCAACACATTTGGCAGAAAAAGCTTAATTTTCATCAGATGACAACAGAAGTGCAGTGCTATTTGGCTAGCAGTCAAATAAGTAAATGTAACTTACAATGAATAAGCTAAGTCTTTTATTTTACGATGCATGTCTGTTGATCATAGGAAATGTAGCTGGCTACATTCTTTCTAATGTTTTGGTTGAAGTTAATGTTGCATTTTACCAGAGACAAGTAGGCTACAATGAGGAAAGTATAGGAGAAAAGTAATTACACATGAGTAAGTCTTCTGATATAATGCCCATTTGTGAATTCTCATCCAAGTGGAGAAGTGCAACTAAAGCACAAACGGAAGGGTCTGTCAGAGTACCAAACGTGTACATGCAGTGTTTTTAGAATTTTGGACCGTTGGCATTCATGCTTTTCGAATTCTCAACGCAGCGCTGCAACTGCCAACACATTCCAATGAATAGAGGGTGCGGCGCTTTGGTTGGGAATTGTGGGGAATTGCGCATTCGGCCTCTATGTCCCCGTGGCTGGTGGTCTTGGAGCCATGCATCTGTCACAATGGGTTGCTGGACTATCGTTTCCTAGTGTCTGTGATTTACGCTTAAGTCTGTCGAGCAGAAATGACAATAAGAAGCATTTTAGATCTGTATTTACAAAACGCAGCAAGATATTTCTTCTATGCGTTTTATCTTTTTTGTTGTGAAAAACACAGAATTCTGCTCTTCCAAGGGTGTTACTTTAGTAGGGAACTCTTGCTTTAGGAATGAACATGCAGTCAATTGTTTTAAATATTAAGAATTCTCACTCTTTGAACCCATTCAAATTTCCTAGGCACATTGTTCAAAATATATTTTGGTCTCTGGCTACCTCCACAATATAATCCAGACAATCTCAATGAGAGCTTTAACGAACACCATCACTAATTGAAAGGGGTGTTTTCTCCCACCACTCTCCTGTGCAGGACATGCTGTCTGCCCAGAGGAACCACGCTGTGCGCATCAAGAAGCTGCCTAAAGGCACAGTGTCCTTCCATACCCAGTCTGAGCAGCGCTTTGTGGGTGTGGTGGAGAAGGAGGCCACGGCAGCCATCACCAACAACAAGAGCGCAAGCCCCAGCAAGGCCAAAGAGAAGGTACGAGAGCACCCAGGGCAGCACTAGAAAGCCCACAGCAACATTGTCAACTTTTGTCCCTTTTTTGTTTTGTCTTTATTCCCTGCCTGATTTTTCTTTTACATTTATTTCCCCGTTTCCCTCGCCTCCTAGTCTGATCAGTATTGAAATTGAAAACCTCTCCGAGACGACACACACACACACTTCCCATTGTGTTTGCACATTTTTCAGACCACCAATTTTTGATGACCCCTCTTTTAGTTCTAATTCTCCTCTTTGCTTTCTCCTTTCACCCTTTCCCCCTCATGCTACTTCTCTCCATTAGAAAAAAGACAAGGTAGGCGTTCGGTCTGCATGATGCCATCACCCTGATCAATGCTTTATTTATGCCAATACGCCCCTTCTAATGAATTGTTTTCCCACGGGGTTGACACAAACTGCGGCACAGTACTAACCACTTGTTTTGGATAAGTCTCCTCAAATTGGCTAGATCTAACATTGATTTGCCAGAGTTTTTACATGGCTACCGCGAGAAGCTCCCCTAGTTATCTTAAATTCACAATGATTTGTTTTTTACTCGCTCTTTTTCATATTTCGGCACACATGCATAGTTGACATGTACGCTCAAATAGGTAGTCTGAATGTGTATATTTATCTTATTTCTCAAGGATAATGTAGTAGAAAAGGTTAGTGGTGTGGTCTATGTCCTGCTAAATGTGCTCCTCACCCAAGAGTTGACGGCATGGTTTCAGTCCACTAATTAAACTTTAAATCAATTCCTCTGTAAAAACACTTCACTTTTGAAGTCATGCTATTTGCTTTACTAGTTCCTAAGGAGATAGGACATTTAACACTTTGTACAAAGGTGTTGATTTCACACAGTTAAGGCTAATGCTAACCAAATACTACCAGGGGTGCTTTGGAATGTGTGCCAGTCATCTGCACAATTAGCTTTTCAAGGACTTGCTACTGCCGTTCATCTGATTTACTCCAAAGCTTATATCAAAGATGCATTCCTCCCTTCCTCTGAAGTAATCACTGATCTGCACTGGCTTGGATGAATTATTATTTTTTTTTTTTCCCCCGACCCATTTACTTTCACCTATCCAGCCTGTTCAGATCAGTAATACAAAACAAATGCCAGGAATGGTGCCTTTTCCTCTCTGGAAGTATTTTAACATTTCCCAATGCTCAGAACCACAGTAGGGTGCTACAGTTCAATGCCTGAGTTCTGGAGAGAAGAGCATTAGCCAACCTTTGACTGGAACTGCCAGTCTAATCAGTTTGCTGGTATGTCCTCCTGTAGGAAGCAGAAGAGGGAGTGATTTCATATGAGGATTGTGGAGTGAAGCTGACTGTGTCGTACCATGTCAAAGATCTGGAGGGAGCTGCCCAGCCACAGGCAGGAGACAAGGTACTGAAAACCAGTTTACAAGTTAAACCAGTAAAACAAATCAACACTGGCTCAAATGTGCTTTGTCAAAATGGCAACGTACCAACTCCAAAAATACATCCCGCAGTTGGTTGTTTCTATTTGGTGTAAATCCAACCTTGTCTTCAAGGTGGAGTTCTCCATCAATGAGGTAAAGAGGACAGGCCAGCAGAGCGCGGTCACCATTAAGATCCTCAACCGCACAGTCAACACCAAAAGGCTGCTGGGATACATCGCCACGCTGAAAGACAACTTTGGGTTCATTGAGACGGCCAATCACGATCAAGAGATCTTCTTTCACTACAGGTACAACTATTCAAGATAGGCAAGCTACAGTGTAAAAGATGTTGGTTGTTGGCACATTAGATGTGTCCAAAAGGGGAGGTCCCAAGTTTTTCATACTGCCTGTATCTCTCTGTACCAGTGAGCTGTGTGGAGACATGGAGAACCTGGAGCTGGGTGACACTGTGGAATACACCCTGTCCAAGGGCAAAGGAAACAAAGTCAGCGCTGAGAAGGTTATGAAGATGGCAGCAGGTAGGCAAGACAATGCTCTAGTCATTTGTTTGATTTTGCGCTACATTATGCTCTATAGTGAAGCATTTCTATATTAGTCATCAGTGTCTATGTTAATGGTGTGCTGTTATTGCAGTGAATAGTGTGGGACAGGATGTTGGTGAGGCGGTGATGCTGGGAAAGGTGGTGCGCCCTCTGCGTAGTGTGGACCCGTCGCAGACAGAGTACCAGGGGCTCATCGAGCACTCAGAGGAAGGCGAGTCCCCACTGGCAGTAGAGGGTTATGTCCATCAATTCAATGTTTTTACTCCTGCACATACTCTACAATAACCATTCCTCTTCTCCCACCTTGTCCCTCTAACCATTCAGAGGGCATGAAGGGCCAGAATTACTCATTTGGCATCATGGGCATGACAAACAAGGCAGACTGTCTGCAGAAAGGAGAGCTGGTGAAGTTCCAGCTGTGCACAGTGGCCCAGACAGGACAGAAGATGGCCTGCAACGTTATCCCCCAACGCAAAGCCTTAGTGGAGTGCGTCAAGGACCAGGTATGTGATCATGATTGTTGAAACGGGTGCAGGCACACATGATTTAATTGCCTTTCAAAATAATACTTTATAGATGTATTTTTCAAGTTTGCTAAGGAAACCTAATATGAAGAAATAAGGACGTATAATTTTTGGACTTTCTTAGTGTGGCTACCCAATTTGAATGCTATGCCTATTTAGTCTGTAATGTCTTGTCTCCCCAGTTTGGTTTCATCACATATGAAGTTGGTGAGAGTAAGAAGCTGTTTTTCCATGTCAAAGAGGTGCAGGATGGCTTGGAGCTCCAGACTGGGGATGAGGTGGAGTTCTCAGTCATTCTCAACCAACGCACAGGGAAATGTAGTGCCTGCAATGTGCGCAGAGTCAGGTAAAGACTGCAGGGGGGTGTACAAGTACCCATGAAGTGGGCTAAAATGTTTTGATTAAATCGTTTTTTCCCCCCCTCAATCTATACACAATACCCGATAATGACAAAGGAAAAACAGGGTTTTAGGAATTCTATGTATAAAAAACTGAAATCTCATAAGTATTCAGACCCTTTACTCTCTACTTTGTTGAAGCACCTTTGACAGAGATTACAAGGTTCTCCCATCTCCACAGAGGAACTCTAGAGCTTTGTCAGTGACCATCGGGTTCTTGGTCACCCCCCTTACCAAGGCCCTTCTTCCCCGATTGCTTGACCTGGCAGCCTGCTGGGAAGAGTCTTGGTGGTACCTAACTTCTTCCATTTAAGAATAATGGAGGCCACTGTGTTCTTGGAGACCTTCAGTGTTGCAGAAATGTTTTGGTACCATTCCCAAGATCTGTGCCTCGACACAATCCTGTCTCAGAGCTCTACGGACAATTCCTTCGACCTCATGGCTTAGTTTTTGCTCTGACTTACACTGTCAACTGTGGGACCTTATATAGACAGCTGTGTGCCTTTCCAAATCATTTCCAATCAATTACATTTACCACCGGTGGACTCCAATCAAGTTGTAGAAACATCTCAAGGATGATCAATGGAAACAGGATGCACCTGAGCTCAATTTCGAGTCTCATAGCAAAGTGTCCGAATACTTATGTAAATAAGATATTTCTGTTTTTTATTTTTTTATACATTTGCAAACATTTCTAAAAACCTGTTTTTGCTTTGTCATTATGGGGTATTGTGTGTATACTAAGGGGGGGGGGACTACTTAATCAATTTTAGAATAAGGCTTGTAAGGTAAGTATGGAAAAAGTCAAGTTGTCTTAATACTTTTCGATGGCACTGTAAATAAGTTAAATTTAACCTCAAGCCACCAGATTTACTAGTCATGTCTCATTTATGACCCAGTTATCCTAGACGGTATAGTGTTGGTTAAAAGCCATCTGGTTTCTCTACCCCCACAGTGAAGGGCCTAAACCGGTGGCAACCCCCCGTCCCGATCGTTTGGTCAACCGGCTCAAGAGCATCACCCTGGATGACTCTAGCGCCCCCCGCCTAGTCATTGTGAGACAGCCCCGTGGCCCTGACAACTCAAAGGTACACACATTTGGTAGCAAAATGCTGTATAATAGGTTCTGATTTATATTTAAGGTGTGTTAAGTGTGTTGCTTATAATGACCGGTCTTTGTTTTGTACCTAGGGCTTCAACGTGGAGCGGAAGACTCGTCAACCGGGTGTAATTGACTGAACAGTATATACCCCGTCTGGAATAGGTGGGCCCAGATTTAGAAATGCAATCCCAGAATGGAGGACAACAATGGAAAGGGAATTTTGCTGTCTTGCAGAAACATGCTCTTACACACATACATACTCTTGACAGGCACACAGAAATAAGCATGTGTAACACCTCTCCCTGTTCCATCACCTGCAATGGAACCCTCTCATTCCAATTGTTGTTCCCTGCCACCCACATATGTACTTGATACGGTTTCATACTGCAGTATACATTGCAGGTTTCTCTTCTGAGTGTGTGTGTGATTGTTGTGCATAAGGTGTTTTAGAAATGGTAGAAGTTACAGAGGTTTTTGTTTTAAAGGGTTTCTGCTCCCCTTAAAATCAGAGTGCTGGTTGTGTGGCATTGTCTTGTCCTCATCTTTGCTGAATCTGCTTAAATGTCTGGAATTCTGCACCTGCAACCTGTTGTGTATGTGGATATGTGTGAGTGTGGGCATGTATTAGAGCTCACCTGCTTCTTCCATTTGCTCTCCCTCATTTAAGGAAACGAAATGATTCTCATTTGCCAATGGTTTCCACTATGCTTTCCTACAAAATGCATAAAGCAAAGTTCCCTTCATAAGGAGGATCCTGTTTTTCATATGTGTGGGCTAAAACACGGAGGCTATTTCTCTGCTCGGTTTTTTGAGCAGTTTTGAAACACTTTATCCAAGAGCTGGAGTGAAAGCATGGTGTTGTGTGTTGTGATGTATGTGAATGTTTAAGTGACTGATTAGGATTTACTTTGACAAATCTGGAGCATTTCAATACCTTTTCAGTATTCACACGCTCCATAAGCAATTTCCCCAGGTGCAGAATTCCTAATGGCATCTTATATCCAGCAGTTATTTTATACAGTGTATTCTCTTTTTTTTTTTGCACATTTCTTTTTTTGTTCCATTGAATCTCTATCTGCTAATTAATAAAATGAAGTAAAAATAAGGTGCCTAAACACTACAAAGAAAACAAAAAAATTAGATGTATCCTCTGACCCCAGCCAACCGCCAAAATATTAAGAACAATCTTGGGATGGCTTTTTTTTCTAGTAGAAATAATACTGGTCTGCATCCCAAATACCTGTGGGTGGAAATATACTGTATGTAATGTGTGCTTTTTTTCTTAGTGAAAGATTAAAACATCACAATATAACAAATACATTTTACTTAAGTAAAATAGGGGGAAAAGTTAAAGTATTAGAATTAATCTTAAGGATCAGGATATCTATTATTGTGCTTTAGTGGCATTGGTGGGTGATCTGTTGTGCCTGAATGCACATATGGGAGTTAGTCTTAATGAATTTAAACTGGCGATCACTGGGTTCCTCCTGAACTGCATAGAGGCTCTCCTATGTACTTTTGTTAATGGTCTTGAATGAAACAATTGAATAAAAGTTTTATGAAAATTACATATGGCGTTTGTATTTATTTAAAAGAAAATCCAGGCAGTTGAATCTTTATTTCTTAATATATAGTTTGTAGAATGTATTTTACTCAATGGCAGTAAGATACTTATTTAAAATGTTTTCTTTTGTATAGGCTTGAAAATATCATTTGACAGTGCAGTAAAAAGGAAATGCTGTCCTTACCTCTTTTCAAACCAAGGTGCCTGAACAGTGGAACAAAATTAAGATTTAAAAGATATTAAGAAACTCTTGGTAGGACAAATTTTTAGCCTTTTTATTTTTATAGCAACAGAACAGTCAGTATAGAAATGTGAAACTGCAAACAAAATCATGTATTTATTATGGATCCCTATGGCAGCAGCTACTCCTCCTGGGGTCCAGCAAAACCAAGGCAGTTTATACAATTTTAAAAACATTACATTACATTCACATATTTCACAACACACTGTGTGCCCTCAGGCCCCTACTCCACCATTAACACATCTACAGTACAAAATCCATGTGTACGTGTGTCTATGCATGTCTGTGCCCATGTTTGTTGCCTCGCAGTCCTCGGTGAACGCTAAGGCTTTATTGTGCTTGGTTTTTACAGATAAGTTTCTGTTTTTTCTCAACCTCTTTTCAAACTCTGGTGCTGCCCAGATGTATCATTATTTCAGAGATATGCACAACCCTTGGTTGTGTTTCTGGATTTGGACTCTGAGCTTCAGACAAGCATGTCCACCAGTCCCTTAGCTGACTTGGCCCTGAGGGCTGCAATTCCTTGATCTGGTTTGGAAGAACTACAGCATGAGGATGACTGGTGTCCACTCTGGGCGCAAACTTCCTGTCAGTATTTACCACACTGACTGTAAGAGCTCTTGATTGATTCATGGCCTCATTCAGCCTTGTCCACCCTGCAGCAGCAGGAGATGTGGCATCTTGGCTTGGAATGTTCACTTGCTCCTCTTGAACAGTTCTCCTGTCCCTTGAAGAATCAAGACCTTGCATTTTGCGTTTGTACTCTTCTAACTTGGCCTTACACTCCACAGCTTTCACCTTCATCTCCAGGAACTGTTCCTGCAAGTCTTTCTCATATCCCTCCTCGGCCTTCAGCTCATTTTTCCAAAATTCCAGGTGCTCTGCCTCCTCCACTATTTTTTGCTGGGCCTCTTGGTCAGCTTGCCTGGCCTTTCGTTGCTCCTCCAGCTCATGAATTTGGCTATCCGTGCAGGTTATTTGGACCTGCAGCTCTTTCAGACTAGCCTGTTGGATAGCAACTAGTGCTCTTAACTTCCTTTTTTCATCAACCATCTTAAGGGCACTGGTTGGATTCTGCTGGCCCTCAGCTTTTATCTTTGCCATGCTAACCTCTGGGTGTTTCGTAACATGTTGGATATCATTACCTTCATCAGAATTGAAAAGGTTACTTTTCTCTCTGTCCCTGCCCTGGTCTCCCATGCAGCAGGAGATTCGCTGGTGCTCAGTGGACTTAGCACTCTTTTCTCTAAATTTGCTCTGCAAAACCCCAGGAGTGGAGGGATCCTTGGCAACAGTGACCGTAACATTCAGGGAACAACCATCCCTTTTAACCGTGTCCATCCTGCTACCCTTTTCGCGGCCTGATTGGTTCACTGTGCCCCTTCCTATGCTCTCCAGCCATCCCCAAGCCTCCTCCATCAGGGTCAGGGACTTTCTTTTGGGCTTTTTTGGTTCTTCCGGTCGCTGTTCGGCTTGTTGCCGCAGGCATGATAAGGGAGGTAGGCTTTGACGGTGTAAACTAAGCCCACCGCTAACCCTTTGTACCTTGCCCCCAGCATCTGCTCTCCTAAGCTGAGGGCCAGCCTCGTATCTGCCGCCTTTCCCTCTGCTAGGCCCTTCCCAGAGGGATGGCCCATTGTGCAGCAGGGTGAGCTGGATCTCTCTGGCCTGCTGGCCGTACTTCTCAAGAGACTCCAGAAGCCGTTCATTAGGCGTCATATTTCGCTCAAACTCTTTGAATTTCTCCTGAAGTGTGTAGCGCCCAGGACGACCTAAGCAGAGGAAGATAATTAGGATGAATTTATTACCTGAAAAGATTGATTTGTATGGGAAATCAAGTAAAGTATACAGTGAAATGAGACCCTAAAATGTAAATGCCGCCAGATGTGTACTCACCAAGGGATTGAGCCAAAGCTATGACTACTTCCTGGCATGTGGTTTTCTCAGTAACTCCACAGACAACACGTGGGACTCCCTCCACTGATACCTTAACCTCCATTCTTATTCTGTATTCAGAAAATTAAGGGATGAGAACAAAAATGAAGCGTTACTGTAGGTGCTGATATCTCTAGGTAAGAGCCTCCATTACTGTACAAACAGGGGATGTGGTGGGGACAGACTAATGACCCTCATTACCATTCTCTGTAAATAGTTTGTCTGCTCACTGTCTTGGCCAGCTTTGTGTCTTGAGGGCAGTCAAAATGACATATTTGTACGTTTAATGCAATCATCGAGTTGGAATTTACAGTATTTTCAAATAATGCTTAACGATACTCAAGGATGTAAACAAACAATTCATATATTGAGGGTAAAACTTAATAGTTGTATAAAATGTTATCAAAGGCATTAATGAACAAAGCATCCAGTTGCCAGCAAAATTCACCTATTTGGCGTCAAAAGTAGATGGTTCGAAGTTGGACATTTTCTCAAGATCATTGTAATAATCCGTTGGTTCCGATGCCAGAATATCACATGCATAGACTGTGAATAAAGTTCGCTTACCTACCTCTTAGATCCGATGCTGGGAGCCGTCCACTATACTGAAGGCACAATGCTCTGAAAGGGATGGAAACGGTCTTGTGAGGAGCACCGTGGAGTGAGTAAGGCCAATTTGAATTCCCTTGGGTAACTACTACTGCAGGGAAGTTTTATTATCCCACTCCTCTCAAAAAAAGATTGAGGGCTGATCTGTGTGAAAATTGCACAGATTAGACTCGGGAAGTTTATCAGTAGGTTTGCTATATTTATGCTTAAAATGGCATTTTGTTTGTCTTTTACGATACTTGAATACAATGGATAAATTGACAACTTTGTATGCATTGTGTTATTTATTTTCAAAATGGCATTGTTGCGTCAAGAAAAATAAATAGTCTAATTTGGGTATAAATTAAAATCCAAGTTGACATAAACTCTTAGCTACTTAGTTTGTTCGAGCTAACCAAATACTATCAACATTGGTTCACTTGCATCAGTAAACTGTCAGATATTTTTGGCTCTGGGTGTTTTTGTGTATCTTTCTGACAGGAAGGGGGATCCCTATCGGAACGGAAAATATAAACAGTCTGGTAAACTGTCCAAAGCTCCAGTACGCCAAGTTCTAGAGCATTCCACAACTGTTATATGATTTGCCTTCGATTGACCAAATACTTTTGGTTTTGAGTCTCCAGCCTTGTCGAACAGTACAGTAATCCCTTATTAGCTACTGACACTTGTTCATCATGAATCTTGACAGCAAAATGCTTGTAAATGTACTTCCACAGCACCCCTGACAAGTTATCCAAACTAGTGCTCTGATTAGATGTTGTAGGGAATGGATATTCTTAAATACATTTTGTTACTGCTAATAACACCTTCAACTGAATAGGATGCTCATACCATAGAAATAGAATCAAAAGAACAGGCTTGGAACCTCTAATCCTGGCAATTTTACTGGTAAACTAATGTGGTACACTCGCAATGGCTGTCTGGAATTGTGATGCAATCATTTCCATGGTAATGTAGATTGTTCATTGAAATGATGCTAACAAATGTGGCTCATGCAATGGAATGTATTTTTTTGTAATGTTGAGTTGATTCAACAAATTACAGCACAGATTGGTGGGTACAATTCCTGCTTTGCTCCTATGTGTGCACTCCCAATGGCCGCCAATCCACCTATTATGTCATATTTGACTTGAATGGGGACACTCACTCTATCCGTTCTATTTCTATGGCTCGCACTGTACAAATGAAGCTTGAACTGAAAATATGGTGTTGGATATCTAAGCTCGGTCACCCCACAAGGGGGAGCAAAGGTTTTGTCATTTTTCCACTCAAATTCTTAGTCTCAATAGTCAACAGATAAGTCGTTTGTATACCAAATAAAAATGGGTAGTTTACATTGTGTTTAGCACACATTCTAATTCACTCCTGCGCCAAAACTATTGGGACTGAGGTTGTATATTATTTTAAGTAGGCTACATGTGCTTTTGTTTTGGATAGTTTTGGGACAGGAGTGAATTAGGCTAGAATGTGCACTAGACTAAATACATAATGTAAACTGCTGGAGTAAAAGAAGTGGAACACCTGTTGTCAAACTTTTCTTCAGCCTGCCAGGCCCTCCTCCCGAGACGGGTTAATGTTAGGAGAAATGTGAGAGTTGAAAATTAGAACCCTTCCCATTCTGCAACGCAAACCACATGTCCAGCTGCTCCCAGCCTCATAGCTTAATGGTGAGCTACAGACCAGAACAGACAAGGAGGACAGATAGTTGAAAGAGGTCATGTTTGTTCATGTGTGTTTGTTTGCACTCGGTTGTTTGAATCTAAGTGGTGTCTGAGCTGTAATCAGTAGTGTTAAGTAGAAGATTAGAGGACTGTATTTCATGTAATAGAATTAAATCTAACCCAAATTAAAAGACTACTTATTGATATCAATTGTTCAGTTTTTTGGGGAAGTTGGTTGTTCAGTTGCATTGTTCATAACAAATTCTGACAGTTGTGATTTGTTGCTTAGAAGTGAGATGGTAAATTTAACTCCAGAATGTTGAGGTGCAAAAATATGGGCCCTCTATACAAGATATGCAATAGGCTAATTGGTACTATTCTCGCATAATGATGTATGTTGGGCTAGTGTGGCTCTTTAGTGCTATAGCTTAAACATTTTATGGGAAATTGTGAAATACATTTTTTCAGGACATTTTGGACATAATATTTCCAGGAAACCGTTGTTCATAAGGCTGTGCTCTGTTGTATATGCTTATTTTTACAATGTCATGCCATATTCCTTTGATAATTAGAAATTAATTTGAGTATATCATCCATGATTCATGATAATGACAATACAATGTACAGTACAGTTTTATATGTAGGCCGTCATTGTAAATAAGAATTTGTTCTTAGCTGACTTGCCTAGTTAAATAAAGGTTAAATAAAACATTTAATAAATATCACTTTGCCAATAATGCGGAAAGAGATCATGTGTATCGTTATTTCTAATCTGCTTCAAGATGACCAGTTGGGGCCAGGAATCAGTCCTAAGGAAAACTGCTGTGCCAATTCCCCCCACTGCCTACCTCCCTCCTCTCTACCCAATGTCCCCCACTGCCCACCCCCTCCTTCTCTACCCAATGTCCCCCACTGCCCACCCCCTCCTTCTCTACCCAATGTCCCCCACTGCCCACCCCCTCCTTCTCTACCCAATGTCCCCCACTGCCCACCCCCTCCTTCTCTACCCAATGTCCCCCACTGCCCACCCCCTCCTTCTCTACCCAATGTCCCCCACTGCCCACCTCCCTCTCTACCCAACGCCTCCCACGGCGTCTATTTGGCAGGATGTAATCTCTGTCAACTGCTAGTGAATCTTTGTTTTCACTTCAACAACTTTCTACTTGTGATGTGCAAGACGTCCTGTTTAGAGTGCAGTTTAATATCACTTTGCCAATAATGCGGACAGAACTCATGTTTATCGTTATTGGTAATCTGCTTCAAAATGACCAGTTGGGGCCAGGGATCAGTCCTTTATATGATCTGATATTCCTTTTTAGAGTATAGGGGAAACTGCTGTGCCAATGCTCGCACTGCCCACCTCCCTCCTCTCTACCCAATGTCCCCCACTGCCCACCTCCCTCCTCTCTACCCAATGCCCCCCACTGCCCACCTCCCTCCTCTCTACCGAAAGCCTCCCACTGCCCACCTCCCTCCTCTCTACCCAATGTCCCCCACTGCCCACCTCCCTCCTCTCTTTACCCAGTGCCTCCCACGGCCCACCTCCCTCCTCTCTACCCAATGTCCCCCACTGCCCACCTCCCTCCTCTCTACCCAATGTCCCCACTGCCCACCTCCCTCCTCTCTACCCAATGTCCCCCACTGCCCACCTCCCGCCTCTCTACCCAATGTCCCCCACTGCCCACCTCCCTCCTCTCTACCCAATGTCCCCCACTGCCCACCTCCCTCCTCTCTACCCAATGTCCACCACTGCCCACCTCCTCTCTACCCAATGCCTCCCACTACCTACCTCCCTCCTCTTTACCCAATGCCTCTCACTGCCTACCTCCCTCCTCTTTACCCAATGTCCCCACTGCCCACCTCCCTCCTCTCTACCCAATGTCCCCCACTGCCCACCTCCCTCCTCTCTACCCAATGTCCCCCACTGCCCACCTCCCTCCTCTCTACCCAATGTCCCCCACTGCCCACCTCCCTCCTCTCTACCCAATGTCCCCCACTGCCCACCTCCCTCCTCTCTACCCAATGTCCCCCACTGCCCACCTCCCTCCTCTCTACCCAATGTCCCCCACTGCCCACCTCCTCTCTACCCAATGCCTCCCACTGCCCACCTCCCTCCTCTCTACCCAATGCCTCCCACTGCCCACCTCCCTCCTCTCTACCCAATGTCCCCCACTGCCCACCTCCTCTCTACCCAATGCCTCCCACTGCCCACCTCCCTCCTCTCTACCCAATGTCCCCCACTGCCCACCTCCCTCCTCTCTTTACCCAATGCCTCCCACTGCCCACCTCCCTCCTCTCTACCCAATGTCCCCCACTGCCCACCTCCCTCCTCTCTACCCAATGTCCCCCACTGCCCACCTCCCTCCTCTCTACCCAATGTCCCCCACTGCCCACCTCCTCTCTACCCAATGTCCCCCACTGCCCATCTCCCTCCTCTCTACCCAATGTCCCCCACTGCCCACCTCCCTCCTCTCTACCCAATGCCTCCCACTGCCCACCTCCCTCCTCTCTACCCAATGTCCCCCACTGCCCACCTCCTCTCTACCCAATGTCCCCCACTGCCCACCTCCCTCCTCTCTACCCAATGTCCCCCACTGCCCACCTCCCTCCTCTCTACCCAATGTCCCCCACTGCCCACCTCCCTCTTCTCTACCCAATGCCTCCCACTGCCCACCTCCCTCCTCTCTACCCAATGCCTCCCACTGCCCACCTCCCTCCTCTCTACTCAATGTCCCCCACTGCCCACCTCCCTCCTCTCTACCCAATGTCCCCCACTGCCCACCTCCTCTCTACCCAATGTCCCCCACTGCCCACCTCCCTCCTCTCTACCCAATGTCCCCCACTGCCCACCTCCCTCCTCTCTACCCAATGCCTCCCACTGCCCACCTCCCTCCTCTCTACCCAATGCCTCCCACTGCCCACCTCCTCTCTACTCAATGCCTCCCACTGCCCACCTCCCTCCTCTCTACCCAATGTCCCCCACTGCCCACCTCCCTCCTCTCTACCCAATGTTCCCCACTGCCCACCTCCCTCCTCTCTACCCAATGTCCCCCACTGCCCACCTCCCTCCTCTCTACCCAATGTCCCCCACTGCCCACCTCCCTCCTCTCTACCCAATGTCCCCCACTGCCCACCTCCCTCCTCTCTACCCAATGTCCCCCACTGCCCACCTCCCTCCTCTCTACCCAATGTCCCCCACTGCCCACCTCCCTCCTCTCTACCCAATGTCCCCCACTGCCCACCTCCTCTCTACCCAATGCCTCCCACTGCCTACCTCCCTCCTCTTTACCCAATGCCTCCCACTGCCTACCTCCCTCCTCTTTACCCAATGTCCCCCACTGCCCACCTCCCTCCTCTCTACCCAATGTCCCCCACTGCCCACCTCCCTCCTCTCTACCCAATGTCCCCCACTGCCCACCTCCCTCCTCTCTACCCAATGTCCCCCACTGCCCACCTCCCTCCTCTCTACCCAATGTCCCCCACTGCCCACCTCCCTCCTCTCTACCCAATGTCCCCCACTGCCCACCTCCTCTCTACCCAATGCCTCCCACTGCCCACCTCCCTCCTCTCTACCCAATGCCTCCCACTGCCCACCTCCCTCCTCTCTACCCAATGTCCCCCACTGCCCACCTCCTCTCTACCCAATGCCTCCCACTGCCCACCTCCCTCCTCTCTACCCAATGTCCCCCACTGCCCACCTCCTCTCTACCCAATGCCTCCCACTGCCCACCTCCCTCCTCTCTACCCAATGTCCCCCACTGCCCACCTCCTCTCTACCCAATGCCTTGCTCTACGTTCTTCTTGTGATGTGCTAGACGCACTGCTTAAGATAAAAATAAATCCATTGGGGCTGATTTGCTTGATCCTTTCTTGCTGCAGCTTTCTGCTCCCTAATTGTGGAATCATTGACACATTTTTAACCTGATAACTATCTCAGGTGCTACCGCTAGGGTCTGGAAGGCTGCCCATGTGCTGCCTCTCTACATAAGTGGTGACCCATCTAACATGAATAATTATCGCCCAATCTCTCAAACTGTCTTGCCTAGCGAAAATTTGATATTTTCAGCTTAGATCTTTTCTAACTTTAAAATGTTTTCTAAGTGTCAATCAGCCAGGTTTAGGCCAGGTCATAGCACTATTTATGTTCCTTCTTTGGGTGGTAAATTACATTGTAAATGGCATGGACAAAAGGCAGCATTGTGCTGCCCTTTTTATAGACCCGCCGAAGGCTAAAGACACTTGACCATTCGTTATTAATTCTTAAACCGTCTGAAATTAACCTGGGTCAGGCAGCCTACATTTGGTTGGAAAACTACCTGGAAGACAGGACACAATGTGTTTCTTCTGATGGTCTTAAATCCATTTTGGGCCCTGTACCTTTTACTGTCTACAGTGGCAAGAAAGTGTATGTGAACCCTTTGGAATTACCTGGACTTCTGCATAAATTGGTCATAAAATTTGATCTGATCTTCATCTAAGTTACAACAATAGACAAACACATTCTGCTTAAACTAATAACACACAAACAATTATAAATGTTCATGTCTTTATTGAACACACTGTGTAAACATTCACAGGGCAGGGTGGGAAAAGTATGTGAACCCTTGGATTTAATAACTGGTTGACCCTCCTTTGGCAAACATTTTCTGTAGTTGCAGATCAGACCTGCATAACGGTCAGGAGGAATTCTGGACCATTCCTCTTGACAAAGCTGTTTCAGTTCAGCAATATTCTTGGGATGTCTGGTGTGAACCGCTCTCTTGAGGTCATGCCACAGCATCTCAAGCGGGTTGAGGTCAGGACTTTGACTGGGCCACTCCAGAAAGCATATTTTATTTTTATTTTTTCTCCACAAATATAGTGTTGTGTGTTCCTTCCAAACAACTCAACTTTAGTTTCATCTGTCCACAGAATATTTTCCCAGAAGCTCTTTTTCGAACTTCAGACGTGCAGCAATGTTTTTGGACAGCAGTGGCTTCTTCCATGGTGTCCTCCCATGAACACCATTCCTGTTTAGTGTTTTACGTATCGTAGACTCGTCAACAGAGATGTTAGCATCTTACAGAGATTTCTGAGCTGACACTCTAGGATTCTTCTTAACCTCATTGAACATTCTGCGCTGTGCTCTTGCATTCATCTTTGCAGGACGGCAACTCCTAGGGAGAGTAGTAACAGTCCTGAACTTTCTCCATTTATAGACAGTTTGTCTTACCATGGACTGATGAACATCAAGGCTTTTAGAGATACTTTCGTAACCCTTTCCAGCTTTGTGAAAGTCAACAATCCTTAATCTTAGGTCTTCTGAGCTCTCTTTTGTTCGAGGCATGGTTCACATCAGGCAATGCATCTTGTGAATAGCAAACTGAAATTTTGTGAGTGTTTTTATAGGGCAAGGCAGCTCTAAAGTTCTTCCTCTGTAAAAAGGCTGCCTAAGTATGATCCCCAATCAGAGACAACGATAGACAGCTGCCTCTGATTGGGAACCATACCCAGCCAAGAAAGAAATAGAAAAAACTAGAATGCCCACCCAAATCACACCCCGACCTAACCAAATAGAGAAATAAAACGTCTCTCTAAGGTCAGGGCTCTCTAAGGTCAGGGCGTTCACCACCCCATTCCTTTTTCCACACAACTTCATCTAAGGATGTAGAGTGAGTTTCCTGTAAACAGTATATGCTATATTCCTTTTTCCACACAACTTCATCTAAGGATGTAGAGTGAGTTTCCTGTAAACAGTATATGCTATATTCCTTTTTCCACACAACTTCATCTAAGGATGTAGAGTGAGTTTCCTGTAAACAGTATATGCTATATTCCTTTTTCCACACAACTTCATCTAAGGATGTAGAGTGAGTTTCCTGTAAACAGTATATGCTATATTCCTTTTTCCACACAACTTCATCTAAGGATGTAGAGTGAGTTTCCTGTAAACAGTATATGCTATATTCCTTTTTCCACACAACTTCATCTAAGGATGTAGAGTGAGTTTCCTGTAAACAGTATATGCTATATTCCTTTTTCCACACAACTTCATCTAAGGATGTAGAGTGAGTTTCCTGTAAACAGTATATGCTATATTCCTTTTTCCACACAACTTCATCTAAGGATGTAGAGTGAGTTTCCTGTAAACAGTATATGCTATATTCCTTTTTCCACACAACTTCATCTAAGGATGTAGAGTGAGTTTCCTGTAAACAGTATATGCTATATTCCTTTTTCCACACAACTTCATCTAAGGATGTAGAGTGAGTTTCCTGTAAACAGTATATGCTATATTCCTTTTTCCACACAACTTCATCTAAGGATGTAGAGTGAGTTTCCTGTAAACAGTATATGCTATATTCCTTTTTCCACACAACTTCATCTAAGGATGTAGAGTGAGTTTCCTGTAAACAGTATATGCTATATTCCTTTTTCCACACAACTTCATCTAAGGATGTAGAGTGAGTTTCCTGTAAACAGTATATGCTATATTCCTTTTTCCACACAACTTCATCTAAGGATGTAGAGTGAGTTTCCTGTAAACAGTATATGCTATATTCCTTTTTCCACACAACTTCATCTAAGGATGTAGAGTGAGTTTCCTGTAAACAGTATATGTTATATTCCTTTTTCCACACAACTTCATCTAAGGATGTAGAGTGAGTTTCCTGTAAACAGTATATGTTATATTCCTTTTTCCACACAACTTCATCTAAGGATGTAGAGTGAGTTTCCTGTAAACAGTATATGCTATATTCCTTTTTCCACACAACTTCATCTAAGGATGTAGAGTGAGTTTCCTGTAAACAGTATATGTTATATTCCTTTTTCCACACAACTTCATCTAAGGATGTAGAGTGAGTTTCCTGTAAACAGTATATGTTATATTCCTTTTTCCACACAACTTCATCTAAGGATGTAGAGTGAGTTTCCTGTAAACAGTATATGCTATATTCCTTTTTCCACACAACTTCATCTAAGGATGTAGAGTGAGTTTCCTGTAAACAGTATATGTTATATTCCTTTTTCCACACAACTTCATCTAAGGATGTAGAGTGAGTTTCCTGTAAACAGTATATGCTATATTCCTTTTTCCACACAACTTCATCTAAGGATGTAGAGTGAGTTTCCTGTAAACAGTATATGTTATATTCCTTTTTCCACACAACTTCATCTAAGGATGTAGAGTGAGTTTCCTGTAAACAGTATATGCTATATTCCTTTTTCCACACAACTTCATCTAAGGATGTAGAGTGAGTTTCCTGTAAACAGTATATGCTATATTCCTTTTTCCACACAACTTCATCTAAGGATGTAGAGTGAGTTTCCTGTAAACAGTATATGTTATATTCCTTTTTCCACACAACTTCATCTAAGGATGTAGAGTGAGTTTCCTGTAAACAGTATATGCTATATTCCTTTTTCCACACAACTTCATCTAAGGATGTAGAGTGAGTTTCCTGTAAACAGTATATGCTATATTCCTTTTTCCACACAACTTCATCTAAGGATGTAGAGTGAGTTTCCTGTAAACAGTATATGCTATATTCCTTTTTCCACACAACTTCATCTAAGGATGTAGAGTGAGTTTCCTGTAAACAGTATATGCTATATTCCTTTTTCTTTAGCCATGTAAAGATTGATCTTCTTTTTTTACAATCTGCTAAACCGTTACAATTATAACTGGCTATACTTATTTCACCCCTTACCATAACTAGATACTATTCTCAGTCTAAATTGACCATAATTAGTGCTTGTAGATTCAATAAATAGTACCCGCAAAACACCAGTCTCAACGTCAACAGTGACGAGGCGACTCCGGGATGCTGGCCTTCTAGATAGAGTTCCTCTATCCAGTGTCTGTGTTCTTTTGCCCATCTTAATCTTTTCTTTTTATTGGCCAGTCTGAGTATGGCTTTTTCTTTGCAACTCTGCCTAGAAGGCCAGCATCCCGGAGTCGCCTCTTCACTGTTGACGTTGACACTGGTGTTCTGCGGGTACTCTTCATTGAAGCTGCCAGTTGAGGACTTGTGAGGCATCTGTTTCTCAAACTATACACTCTAATGTAAGTAGTACACAGTGTTGTACGAGATCTTCAGTTTCTTGGCAATTTCTCGCATGGAATAGCCTTCATTTCTCAGAACAAGAATAGACTGACGAGTTTCAGAAGAAAGTTATTTGTTTCTGGCCATTTTGAGCATGTAATCAAACCCACAAATGCTGATGCTCCAGATACTCAATTAGTCTAAAGAAGGACAGGTTTATTGCTTCATTAATCAGAACAACAGTTTTCAGCTGTGCTAACATAATTGAAAAAAGGTTTTCTAATGATCAATTAGCCTTTTAAAATGATATACTTGGATTAGCTAACACAACGTGCCTTTGGAACACAGGCGTGATGGTTGCGGATAATATACGCCTATGTAGATATTCCATAAAAAATCGGCCGTTTCCAGCTACAATAGTACTTTACAACATTAACAATGTCTACACTGTATTTCTGATCAATTTGATGTTATTTTAATGGACAAGAAATGTGCTTTTCTTTCAATAACAAGGGCATTTCTAAGTGACCCCAAACTTTTGAATGGTAGTGTGTATTGGATGATGCCCCCCAAAAAAGCTATCTTTCAAAAAGCATATTGATGATTTAGGTATTCAACTCCTACCCTATGAGGTCTGGAGCCTGCTGGTTTTCTTTTCTACCTGATAATCAATTGCAGAAACCTGGTGTCCCATGTCTAAATCAGTCCCTGATTAGAGGGGAACAATGAAAAAAGGTAGTGGAACTGGCTTCGAAGTCAAGGGTTGAGTTTGAGGGGTCTATATGAATGCAGCTGCCACTATTGAAGCCATTGAGTACGGTCTATCATAGCGCACTACACTTTATTACGTGCAATAGGTTCAGTAGACATCACTGCATTCTGTATCAGAAAGTAGGGTAGCCCCTCTTAAGTCACGTAAATCAATCATTACCTGTTGCAAAAGCAGCAGCTACTCTTCCTGGGGTCCACACAAAACATAAAACAGAACATCAATAGACAGCTCAAGGACAGAACTACATTGTTTTTTAAATTAAGCCACACATAGCCTACATATCAATGCATACACACAAACTATCAAATCAAGGTCAAATAGGGGAGATTCGTTGTGCAGGGAGGTGTTGCTTTATTTGTTTTTTGAAACCAGGTTTGCTGTTTATTTGAGCAATATGAGATGGAAGGAAGTTCCATGTAATAAGGACTCTATATAATACTGTACGCTTTCCTGAATTTGTTCTGGATTTGGGGACTGTGAAAAAAACCCTGGTGGCATGTCTGGTGGGGTAAGAGCTGTGTGTAAGTGGACTATGCAAATCATCTGGGATTTCCAACACATTCATGTTTCTTATAAAAGGAAGAGGTGATGCAGTCAGTCTCTCCTCAACTCTTAGCCTAGAGAGACTGGCATGCATAGTATTTAAATCAGCCCTCTGATTACAATGAAGAGCAAAATGTGCAACTCTGTTCTGGACCAGCTGCAGCTTAACTAGGTCTTTCCTTGCAGCACTGGATCACACAACTGGACAATAATCAAGATTAGACAAAACTAGAGCCTGCAGAACTTGCTTTTTGGAGTGTGGTGTCAAAAAAGCAGATCATCTCTTTATTACGGACAGACCTCTCCCCATCTTTACAACCATTGAATCTATATGTTTTGACCTTGACATTTTACAATCTAACGTAACACCAAGTCATTTAGTCTCCTGAAGTTGTCCAACAGCCACACCATTCATTATCAGATTCAGCTGAAGTATAAGAATATAAGGAATGATTTGTACCAAATACAATGCTCTTAGCTTTAGAGATGTTCAGGACCAGTTTATTACTGGCCATTCCAAAAAAAAGACTGCAACTCTTAAGGGTTTCATTGACTTAATTAGCTGTGGTTGCTAAAGCGTATATGGTTGAATCATCAGCATACATGGACACACAGGTCATTGGTAAAAAATAGAAAAGAGTAGAGGGGCTAGAGAGCTGCCCTGTGATACACCACACTTTACATGTTTGACATTAGAGAAGATTCCATTAAAGAAACCTTTTGAGTTCTATTAGATAGATAGCTCTGAATCCACGATATGGCAGAGGTTGAAAAGCCATAACACATACGTTTTTTTCAACAAACAGGTTATGGTCAATAATATCAAAGGTTGCACTGATATCTAATAGTACCGCTCCAACAATCTTCTTATTATCAATTTCTTTCAACCAATCATCCGTCATTTGTTTCAGTGCAGTACATGTTGAGTGCCCTTCTCTATAAGCATGCTGAAAGTCTGTTGTTATTTTGTTTACAGAGAAATAGCATTGTATTTGGTCAGTTTGCTTAGAGAGAAGGGCACTCAACATGTACTGCGCTGAAACAAATGACGGATGATTGGTTGAAAGAAATTGATAATAAGAAGATAGTTTGCTAAGAGCTGGCAGCAAGCTTATAGGTCTGCTGTTAGAACTAGTAAAGGCTTTTACCACTCTTGAGTACCGGAATTACTTCCCTCCAGGCCTGAAGACAAAGACTTTCCTCTAGAACCAGATTCAAAATATGACAGATAGGAGTGGCTATAGAGTCAGCTACCATTCTCAGTGCTCTTTTTTTGTTTATAAATCCCTCTTGTACAAACTTCCACCATAACTTGCTTCAGTGTTTAGCAACTCCAGTCCTCCAGTTTCCCCAACAGCATACATTTTTGTCGTAGCCCCAGACAAACTCACCTGATTAAACTTAACGAGGGCTTGATGATTCATTGTCAAGTTCAAAGCGGTGTGCTTGTCCAGGGCTACAATAAAAATGTTGGGAGTACTGGAGAACTGGAGTTGGGAAACGTTGTCTTACGTCGTTGTTATATTACAGACATACGAGTCACCAGACCCGATCACAGGGATAGCTAACTCTGGAGATCCCTTAGGTTTCCACTGAGTTAGGGAGATTGCATTTATTTAGACTGGATGGCTTTATTATTATTTTTTACTGAAGAATGTTTGTTTTTCATGATCCTGTTTTGTTAGTTACTTGTATTAAATTGCTTGTAAATATTGTATGTTTTATGGTGTTGGAATTGTAAATATTGTGAATTTGTATGATTATGTGCAGGGCTCCCTTGTAAAAGAGACCTTGGTCTCAATGGGATTTCCCTGTTTAAAAAACATTTTCACAAAATAAAACCTCTCTCCTCTATACCCAATGTTCCCCTACTTCCCAACTCCCTCCTCTCTTTACCCAGTGCCCCCCGCTGCCCACCTCCCTCCTCTCTTTACCCAGTGCCCCCCGCTGCCCCCTCCCTCCTCTCTTTACCCAGTGCCCCCGCTGCCCACCTCCCTCCTCTCTTTACCCAGTGCCCCCCACTGCCCACCTCCCTCCTCTCTTTACCCAGTGCCCCCACTGCCCACCTCCCTCCTCTCTTTACCCAGTGCCCCCACTGCCCACCTCCCTCCTCTCTTTACCCAGTGCCCCCCACTGCCCACCTCCCTCCTCTCTTTACCCAGTGCCCCCACTGCCCACCTCCCTCCTCTCTTTACCCAGTGCCCCCACTGCCCACCTCCCTCCTCTCTTTACCCAGTGCCCCCACTGCCCACCTCCCTCTCTTTACCCAGTGCCCCCCACTGCCCACCTCCCTCCTCTCTTTACCCAGTGCCCCCCACTGCCCACCTCCCTCCTCTCTTTACCCAGTGCCCCCACTGCCCACCTCACTCCTCTCTTTACCCAGTGCCCCCCACTGCCCACCTCCCTCCTCTCTTTACCCAGTGCCCCCACTGCCCACCTCACTCCTCTCTTTACCCAGTGCCCCCACTGCCCACCTCCCTCCTCTCTTTACCCAGTGCCCCCACTGCCCACCTCCCTCCTCTCTTTACCCAGTGCCCCCCACTGCCCACCTCCCTCCTCTCTTTACCCAGTGCCCCCACTGCCCACCTCCCTCCTCTCTTTACCCAGTGCCCCCACTGCCCACCTCACTCCTCTCTTTACCCAGTGCCCCCACTGCCCACCTCCCTCCTCTCTTTACCCAGTGCCCCCACTGCCCACCTCACTCCTCTCTTTACCCAGTGCCCCCACTGCCCACCTCCCTCCTCTCTTTACCCAGTGCCCCCACTGCCCACCTCCCTCCTCTCTTTACCCAGTGCCCCCACTGCCCACCTCCCTCCTCTCTTTACCCAGTGCCCCCACTGCCCAACTCACTCCTCTCTTTACCCAGTGCCCCCACTGCCCACCTCCCTCCTCTCTTTACCCAGTGCCCCCACTGCCCACCTCACTCCTCTCTTTACCCAGTGCCCCCACTGCCCACCTCCCTCCTCTCTTTACCCAGTGCCCCCACTGCCCACCTCCCTCCTCTCTTTACCCAGTGCCCCCCACTGCCCACCTCCCTCCTCTCTTTACCCAGTGCCCCCCACTGCCCACCTCACTCCTCTCTTTACCCAGTGCCCCCACTGCCCACCTCACTCCTCTCTTTACCCAGTGCCCCCACTGCCCACCTCCCTCCTCTCTTTACCCAGTGCCCCCACTGCCCACCTCCCTCCTCTCTTTACCCAGTGCCCCCCACTGCACACCTCCCTCCTCTCTTTACCCAGTGCCCCCACTGCCCACCTCCCTCCTCTCTTTACCCAGTGCCCCCCACTGCCCACCTCCCTCCTCTCTTTACCCAGTGCCCCCACTGCCCACCTCCCTCCTCTTTACCCAGTGCCCCCACTGCCCACCTCACTCCCCTCTTTACCCAGTGCCCCCACTGCCCACCTCCCTCCTCTCTTTACCCAGTGCCCCCCACTGCCCACCTCACTCCTCTCTTTACCCAGTGCCCCCACTGCCCACCTCCCTCCTCTCTTTACCCAGTGCCCCCACTGCCCACCTCCCTCCTCTCTTTACCCAGTGCCCCCACTGCCCACCTCCCTCCTCTCTTTACCCAGTGCCCCCACTGCCCAACTCACTCCTCTCTTTACCCAGTGCCCCCACTGCCCACCTCCCTCCTCTCTTTACCCAGTGCCCCCACTGCCCACCTCACTCCTCTCTTTACCCAGTGCCCCCACTGCCCACCTCCCTCCTCTCTTTACCCAGTGCCCCCCACTGCCCACCTCCCTCCTCTCTTTACCCAGTGCCCCCACTGCCCACCTCCCTCCTCTCTTTACCCAGTGCCCCCCACTGCCCACCTCACTCCTCTCTTTACCCAGTGCCCCCACTGCCCACCTCACTCCTCTCTTTACCCAGTGCCCCCACTGCCCACCTCCCTCCTCTCTTTACCCAGTGCCCCCACTGCCCACCTCCCTCCTCTCTTTACCCAGTGCCCCCACTGCACACCTCCCTCCTCTCTTTACCCAGTGCCCCCCACTGCCCACCTCCCTCCTCTCTTTACCCAGTGCCCCCACTGCCCACCTCCCTCCTCTCTTTACCCAGTGCCCCCCACTGCCCACCTCCCTCCTCTTTACCCAGTGCCCCCACTGCCCACCTCCCTCCTCTTTACCCAGTGCCCCCACTGCCCACCTCCCTCCTCTCTTTACCCAGTGCCCCCACTGCCCACCTCCCTCCTCTTTACCCAGTGCCCCCACTGCCCACCTCCATCCTCTCTTTACCCAGTGCCCCCACTGCCCACCTCCATCCTCTTTACCCAGTGCCCCCACTGCCCACCTCCCTCCTCTCTTTACCCAGTGCCCCCACTGCCCACCTCCCTCCTCTCTTTACCCAGTGCCCCCCACTGCCCACCTCCCTCCTCTCTTTACCCAGTGCCCCCACTGCCCACCTCCCTCCTCTCTTTACCCAGTGCCCCCCACTGCCCACCTCCCTCCTCTCTTTACCCAGTGCCCCCCACTGCCCACCTCCCTCCTCTCTTTACCCAGTGCCCCCCACTGCACACTTCCCTCCTCATCTCTCTGACTTGATGTCTTTAACTGGCTGCACACGGAAATAAGCTTTGACATTTGGGATTGCATTCTCTAAATAGATTGGTTGTGTCTTTGGGGGAGGGGAGGGGGTGGCATTGGAGATTCGGGCATGAGGTTGGGGCAGGGGCTCAGTTGTTCAGTGTGTTCTTGGCCTCTATCCCAGTACCATCTCAAAAGTGTACAAAAAAAACGATGTCCTCAAAAAGCTTCCATGAGCTGCCACTCCAAACAAATTTCCAAACTCTGAGATATGTGTTAACTTGTCTTTTCAAGGTTACTCAAAATACATTTCAGAACGTTTTGTTTATTCTCAATACGTCCTTTATGTTGTAAAAGTATCTGGTCAGATTGGTTTACTTTGCTGAGCAAGTTTAAGTCCTATTAGCTCAATTGTTGAGTTTTGGCACCCTTTCAGAGCATGACAGTGGGCGAAAGGAGAATATTTTATACTTCAGATTACATTATCTTTTCCTCAGTGAACATTTTCTTACATGTTTTAACCCTTACCCTGTCAGGAAGTGGAGGATGTCAATTATGCAGTGCAAGACAAGCAGGACCATTGCATGATCCACACACCCATAAAATCATGTGATATCAAATCAAATGTATTTATAAAGCCCTTACATCATCTGATGTCACAAAGTGCTGTACAGAAACCCAGCCTAAAACCCCAAACAGCAAGCAATGCAGGTGTAGAAGCACAGTGGCTAGGAAAAACTCCCTAGAAAGGCCAGAACCTAGGAAGAAACTGAGAGAGGAACCAGGCTATGAGGGGTGGCCAGTCCTATTCTGGCTGTGCCCGTTGGAGATTATAACAGAACATGGCCAAGATGTTCAAATGTTCATAGATGACCAGCAGGGTCAAATAATAATAATCACAGTGGTTGTCGAGGGTGCAACAGGTCAGCATCTCAAGAGTAAATGTCAGTTGACTTTTCATCGCCGATCATTCAGAGTATCTCTACCGCTCCTGCTGTCTCTAGAGAGTTGAAAACAGCAGGTCTGGGACAGGTAGCACGTCCAGTAAGCAGGTCAGTGTGCCATAGCCGCAGACAGAACAGTTGAAATTGGAGCAGCAACACGGCCAGGTGGACTGGGGACAGCAAGGAGTCATCAGGCCAGGTAGTCCTGAGGCATGGTCCTAGGGCTCAGGTCCTCCGAGAGAGAGAAAGAAAGAGAGAAAGAAAGAAAGAAAGAACGAGAGAGAGAATTAGAGAGAGCATACTTAAATTCACACAGGACACCATATAAGACAGGATAAATACTCCAGATATAACAGACTGACCCTAGCCCCCCAACACAAACTACTGCAGTATAAATACTGGAGGCTGAGACAGGAGGGGTCGGGAGACACTGTGGCCCTATCTGACGATACCCCCGGATAGGGCCAAACAGGCAGGATATAACCCCACCCACTTTGCCAAAGCATAGCCCACACACCACTAGAGGGATACTTCAACCACCAACTTACCATCCTGAAACAAGGCCGAGTATAGCCCACAAAGATCTCCGCCACGGCACAACCAAATGGGGGGCTCCAACCCGGACAGGAAGATCACGCCAGTGACTCAACCCACTCAAGTGACGCAAATGAGTGTGTGCTTTTGAACTTGTAACACCAGACCCTCACCCTCTCTCCCGCTATGTGTACTTGTCAGTGAAACTTGGCATGTTAAAACTTAAAATAGAGTGGTGACGCGGAATCCTCTGTCATGCATCCAGTGTGGGCACAGCAAGCTCTGGTTACACAGCGCAAGCACAGTTTCATATTGCATTGGAGAGGCAGAGGGCTCCACACTTCCCGCTACACCAGACCATTAGCTGACCAGCTTTGCCAGGCCTCAGGGATCGAGTTTGTGGAAGGGAACCATGCCTAAAGTCAATATGCCAGGTGAGTCGTCTGGTGGGTGCCACTGCTGCCACAGACTGCTGCCCCACTTCCAAGCCATGCCCAGGCCTGAGATTGTTGGTAGTCCTGTCATGCAGCATTGTAGCCAGTAGAACACAGGTTTCCAGAGTGCAGTGTTTTATATATGAAAACGTAGTTCTTTCGTAAATAGCCTTTATTGAAGTACAATGATTTCTCGCTCTAATCATAATCTTCCAGGGTTTATATTTATTTAAAAGCTTGTTATTAAAGGGTGACTGCACTTCCTGATTTAACCTAGTGTTTCAACAATGATCATTAAGAAATGCTAGCAAGTTCATTTTGCGTGACCTGGGTGGGCAGGGTTTGCTTATTTTTGACCATTCCATTGGTCATCCTAAGGAGAGGTCTCTGCCCACCCGGGGCACCGGGCCATGCAAAGCGAACCTGAGTTGTCGTTTAACAGAAAACCACCACACATGTAAATAGGCAAAAGGGGGAATTAATTGTTGACATAATTGTAATCCAAACCAAATCCTCAAGTAAGTCATGAAGCAGTGACTAACCATACTCCGTTTTGGACGAGACTGACTTTATAACCAAAATGATCCTATTTACACTTTGTAGTACATTTTGACACTAGTATAAATGTTTGGCTCCTATCGATGCCACATAGGCCAGTAAAGGGCAGTTGACCTTTAATGGACTACTCATATTTTATTGTGAACGTCAAACTCTAAATATGTGTTGGTAACTCAAATTTGATGGTCACTTACCTCTGCTGATTTTGTCAGAATCATTTTTCTTTCAGACAATCCATTCAGAAATGTTACTTGTAAAGATTTATACAGGATAAAAGTTCCTAATCTCAATTTGACTCAATATCAGAAAGCTTTGATATGTTGACTGACTAATCCAGTCGCACCAGGTCATAAGCACAGACTAGCCAACAGTTCAGGTGATAAATTCCCATTGAGGCACTTGTTTGTCTGTCAGTACCACTCTGACGTTATAATTGGTGGGCAGAGAATTGGCTTGACAGCTTTAATACGAAGTCATTAAGGCGTAATTTGAGCCTCTACCTATGGACAAGCAATCCAAAATTACAAAATACTTCAGAGTGTTGGGGAGTCTTCCCAGGTCCAGTATTTCTGTTATATATAGACATGACTATATGTTACATTGAACATGGATGTGGACCAATATGCATGTGGACCACTACAGTTGAAGTCGGAAGTTTACATACACCTTAACCAAATACATTTAAACTCAGTTTTTCACAATTCCTGACATTTAATCCTTGTAAAAATTAGGATCACCACATTATTTTAAGAATGTGAAATGTCCGAATAATAGTAGAGAGAATGATTTATTTCAGCTTTTATCTAATTCATCACATTCCCAGTGGGTCAGAAGTTTACATACACTCAATTAGTATTTGGTAGCATTGCCTTTAAATTGTTGAACTTGGGTCAAACGTTTTGGGTAGCCTTCCACAAGCTTCCCACAATAAGTTGGGTGAATTTAGGCACATTCGTCCTGACAGAGCTGGTGTAACTGAGTCAGGTTTGTTGGCCTCCTTGCTTGCACACGCTTTTTCAGTTCTGCCCACACATTTTCTATAGGATTGAGATCAGGACTTTGTGATGGCCACTCCAATACCTTGACTTTGTTGTCTTTAAGCCATTTTTGCCACAACTTATTGCCACAACCTATTGTATTCTTGGGGTCATTGTCCATTTGGAAGACCCATTTGTGACCAAGCTTTAACTTCCTGACTGATGTCTTGAGATGTTGCTTCAATATATCCACATCATTGTCTTTCCTCATGATGTCATCTATTTTGTGAAGTGCACCAGCCCCTCCTGCTGCAAAGCACCCCCACAACGTGATGCTGCCACCCCCGTGCGTCCTGTTTGGGATGGTTTTCTTCAACTTGCAAGCCTCCCCCTTTTTCCTCGAAACATAACGATGGTCATTTTGGCCAAACAGTTCTATTTTTGTTTCATCAGACCAGAGGACATTTATCCAAAAAGTACGATCTTTGTCCCCATGTGCAGTTGCAAACCGTAGTCTGTCTTTTTTAATGGCAGTTTTGGAGCAGTGGCTCCTTCCTTGCTGAGCGGCCTTTCAGGTTATGTCGATATAGGACTCGTTTTTATTGTGGATACGTGTACCTGTTTCCTCCAGCACCTTCACAAGGTCCTTTGCTGTTGTTCTGAGATTGATTTGCACTTTTCACACCAAAGTATGTTCATCTCTAGGAGACAGAATGCATCTCCTTCCTGAGCGGTATGACGGCTGTGTGGTCCCATGGTGTTTATACTTGCGTACTATTGTTTGTACAGATGAACGTGGTACCTTCAGGCGTTTGGGAATTGTTCCCAAGGATGAACCAGGCTTGTGGAGATCCACAAAAACAATTCTGAGGTCTTGGCTGATTTCTTTTGATTTTCCCATGATGTCAATCAAAGAGGCACTGGTTTTGAAGGTATGCCTTGAAATACATCCACAGGTACACCTCCAATTGACTGAAATTATGTCAATTAGCCTATCAGAAGCTTCTAAAGCCATGACATCATTTTCTGGAAATTTCCAAGCTGGTTAAAGGCACAGTCAAGTTAGTGTATGTAAACTTCTGACCCACTGGAATTGTGATACAGTGAGTTATAAGTGAAATAATCTGTCTGTAAACAGCTGTTGGAAAAATGACTTGTGTCATGCACAAAGTAGATGTCCTAACTGACTTGCCAAAACTATAGTTTGTTAACAAGAAATTTGTGGAGTGGTTGAAAAAAAGAGTTTTAATGATTCCAACCTAAGTGTATGTAAACTTTTGACTCAACTGTATGTGTGTCTGTAAACAATTGTTGGAAAAATGACTTGTGTCATGCACAAAGTAGATGTCCTAACTGACTTGCCAAAACTATAGTTTGTTAACAAGAAATTTGTGGAGTGGTTGAAAAAACGAGTTTTAATGATTCCAACCTAAGTGTATGTACACTTCTGACTCAACTGTATGTGTGTGATGCCTTTTAAGCTGTGTTTGGACAATTAGCCCATTTCTGATCTTTTTTGTTCTTAGGCTATTGTTATCCAAACATTATGTTAAACAGCTGGGTCATGTGATGTCTTCCTTGGAATACCGGTACTGAATAGAACTGTATCATCACCATCAGCACCCTGTAAGACTAACAAGTTACTGAGTGTCATTCTAATCATAAGAGGGCATTGCTGCCTAACAGAAAATCTGCAGAATTGCTCCAGCAATGTATTCAAGGCATGGTCATGGCATTCCGCCAAGGTCTGGAATCCTTCCATAAGATCTCGAAGTAACTCCTTGTGTCTCCCAGTGGTGGCTCCTAGATAGGAGATGGCGTTGCGGAGCTGGTCCGAGTCTGCTGGGTCAGTCATGGCCAGTTCGCACTATCAAGGCTCAGGATAAGACCCAGATGCAGACAGTTCGACTCACAGATGTTTATTAACAAAATAGGGGTCAGGCAAATGACAGGTCAAGAGCAGGCAGAGGTCAATAATCCAGGGCAGAGTCAGTAAGGTACAGAACAGCAGGCAGGCTCGGGGTCGGGGCAGGCAGAGGTCAGTAATCCAGGGCAGAGTCAGTAAGGTACAGAACAGCAGGCAGGCTCGGGGTAGGCAGAGGTCAGTAATCCAGGGCAGTCAGTAAGGTACAGAACAGCAGGCAGGCTCGGGGTCGGGGCAGGCAGAGGTCAGTAATCCAGGGCAGAGTCAGTAAGGTACAGAACAGCAGGCAGGCTCGGGGTCGGGGCAGGCAGAGGTCAGTAATCCAGGGCAGAGTCAGTAAGGTACAGAACAGCAGGCAGGCTCGGGGTCGGGGCAGGCAGAGGTCAGTAATCCATGGCAGTGTCAGAAATGTACAGAACGGCAGGCAGGCTCAGGTAGAAAGGTCAAAACTGGAAGAACTAAACTCAGCAAAAATAAATAAACGTCCCTATTACAGGACCCTGTCTTTCAAAGATAATTCATAAAATTCCAAATAACTTCACAGATCTTCATTGTAAAGGGTTTAAACACTGTTTCCCATGCTTGTTCAATGAACCATAAACAATTCATGAACATGCACCTGTGGAACGGTCATTAAGACACTAATAGCTTACAGACGGTAGGCAATTAAGGTCACAGTTATGAAAACTAAAGAGGCCTTTCTACTGACTCTGAAAAACACCCTGCTCATCTGTGTGAACGTGCCTTAGGCATGCTGCAAGGAGGAATGAGGACTGCAGATGTGGTCAGGGCAATAAATTGCAATATCCATACTGTGAGACGCCTAAGACAGCGTTACAGGGAGACAGGACGGACAGCTGATTGTCCTTGCAGTGGCAGACCACGTGTAACAACACCTGCACAGGATCAGTACATCCGAACATCACACCTGCGGGACAGGTATAGGATGACAACAACAACTGCCCGAGTTACACCAGGAATGCACAACCCCTCCATCAGTGCTCAGACTGTCCGCAATTGGCTGAGAGATGCTGGACTGAGGGCTTGTCGGCCTGTTGTATGGCAGACATCACTGGCAGCAATGTCGCCTATGGGCACAAACCCACCATCGCTGAACCAGACAGGACAGGCAAAAAGTGCTCTTCACTGACGAGTCGCGGTTTTGTCTCAACGGGTGATATTCGGATTCGCGTTTATCGTCAAAGGAATGAGCGTTACACTGAGTTCTGTACTCTGGAGCAGGATCGATTTGGAGGTGGAGGGTCCGTCATGGTCTGGGGTGGTGTGTCACAGCATCATCGGACTGAGCTCGTTGTCATTGCAGGCAATCTCAATGCTGTGCATTACAGGGAAGACATCCTCTTCCCTCATGTGGTACCCTTCCTGCAGGCTCATCCTGACATGACCCTCCAGCATGACAATGCCACCAGCCATACTGCTCGTTCTGTGCGTGATTTCCTGCAAGACAGGAATGTCAGTGTTCTGCCATGGCCAGCGAAGAGCCCGGATCTCAATCCCATTGAGCACGTTTGGGACCTGCTGGATTGGAGGGTGAGGGCTAGGGCCATTCCCCCAGAAATGTCCAGGAACTTGCAGGTGCCTTGGTGGAAGAGTGGGTTAACATCTCACAGCAAGAACTGGCACATCTGGTGCAGTCCATGAGGAGGAGATGCACTGCAGTACTTAATGCAGCTGGTGGCCACACCAGATACTAACTTTTACTATTGATTTTGACCCCCCCCCCCCCCCCCCCTTTGTTCAGGGACACATTATTCCATTTCTGTTCGTTACATGTCCGTGGAACTTGTTCAGTTTATGTCTTTGTTGTTGAATCTTGGTATGTTCATACAAATATTTACACGTTAAGTTTGCTGAAAATAAATGCAGTTGACAGTGAGTGGACGTTTCTTTTTTTGCTGAGTTTAGAAAACAGGGACTAGAGAGAAAATGCGCACGGGATAAAACACGCTGGTAGACTTGACGAGACAAGACGAACTAGCAACAGACCAACAAAAAACACCGATATAAATGCACAGGGGATAATGGGGGAAATGGGTGACACCTGGAGGGGGGTGGAGACAAGCACAAGAGAGGTGAAAAACATTTTTTCTTCATCCAAGGATAACGTATAGAGCAGGAGTACTCAAGTACTATTTGAGAAGTTCCGGTCACACACATTTCCTAGGTGGCAAACGTCTGGATGGATAATGTCAATTATCGGCGTAGTAACAGACCCCCACCTCGCCAACCCATGCAACCCCAAACTCTTCACACCCCTCTTGTTGGAGAGAAAATGTTATTGTTTTAAAGCTCATTTTCTGCAATTCTATGCATTCTTCCATGTCTAATGTGTGTTTATATGATTTTTAATTATTTACCGGCCTATTGACCCTGTTCTGGGTCCGTATCCGGTCTGCCAGTTGAGTATAGGGGGGTATAGAGAATAAATGAATCAAAGGTGGCCTGTCTCAGTCACTGTACATGGGAATGCATGACAGGAAACTCAACAGACACAATGCTCTTGGTTCTCCAGACTTGTTTGTGCTGTGAAGGGATGAGTAAATGTTTTCTTTCCCCCGTCCCCTGAATGTTGGGAATCTCATGGATGATTCTACTCTTTGCATGGATCTTAGAGATACAACATTAATAATTACATTAAGCATACTACTGGACTAAAATGCATGCTCAATAGAGAATCTATATTAAAAGTTGGGTTTAAAGGAGAAGTTCAGTATTTTACAACTCATCTCGTTGGATGGTTCCTCACCCTGAAAGTAGTCAATGGGCTAGGAGATACTGTAATCCATGGTTCGGTTTTCATTAAACTACAAACTTCAGCTAACTTTAGCCAACGCTAGCTAAAACTCCATGTAAGTGATAGGGGTACATTCCATAGGGGTACATTCATAGTGGTACATTCCATAGGGGTACATTCCATAGGGGTACATTCATAGGGGTACATTCCATAGGGGTACATTCCATAGGGGTACATTCATAGGGGTACATTCCATAGGGGTACATTCCATAGGGGTACATTCATATGGGTACATTCATAGGGGTACATTCCATAGGGGTACATTCCATAGGGGTACATTCATAGGGGTACATTCCATAGGGGTACATTCCATAGGGGTACATTCATATGGGTACATTCCATATGGGTACATTCATAGGGGTACATTCCATAGGGGTACATTCATAGGGGTACATTCATAGGGGTACATTCCATAGGGGTACATTCCATAGGGGTACATTCCATAGGGGTACATTCATAGGGGTACATTCCATAGGGGTACATTCATAGGGGTACATTCCATAGGGGTACATTCCATAGGGGTACATTCATAGGGGTACATTCATAGGGGTACATTCATAGGGGTACATTCCATAGGGGTACATTCATAGGGGTGCATTCATAGGGGTACATTCCATAGGGGTACATTCCATAGGGGTACATTCATAGGGGTACATTCCATAGGGGTACATTCCATAGGGGTACATTCATAGGGGTACATTCCATAGGGGTACATTCATAGGGGTACATTCCATAGGGGTACATTCCATAGGGGTACATTCCATAGGGGTACATTCATAGGGGTACATTCATAGGGGTACATTCCATAGGGGTACATTCATAGGGGTACATTCATAGGGGTACATTCATAGGGGTACATTCCATAGGGGTACATTCCATAGGGGTACATTCCATAGGGGTACATTCATAGGGGTACATTCATAGGGGTACATTCCATAGGGGTACATTCATATGGGGACATTCATAGGGGTACATTCCATAGGGGTACATTCCATAGGGGTACATTCATAGGGGTACATTCCATAGGGGTACATTCCATAGGGGTACATTCCATAGGGGTACATTCCATAGGGGTACATTCATAGGGGTACATTCCATAGGGGTACATTCCATAGGGGTACATTCCATAGGGGTACATTCATAGGGGTACATTCATAGGGGTACATTCCATAGGGGTACATTCATAGGGGTACATTCCATAGGGGTACATTCATATGGGTACATTCATAGGGGTACATTTCATAGGGGTACATTTCATAGGGGTACATTCATAGGGGTACATTCCATAGGGGTACATTCCATAGGGGTACATTCATAGGGGTACATTCATAGGGGTACATTCCATAGGGGTACATTCCATAGGGGTACATTCATAGGGGTACATTCATAGGGGTACATTCCATAGGGGTACATTCCATAGGGGTACATTCCATAGGGGTACATTCATAGGGGTACATTCATAGGGGTACATTCCATAGGGGTACATTCATATGGGGACATTCATAGGGGTACATTCCATAGGGGTACATTCATAGGGGTACATTCCATAGGGGTACATTCCATAGGGGTACATTCCATAGGGGTACATTCATAGGGGTACATTCATAGGGGTACATTCATAGGGGTACATTCCATAGGGGTACATTCCATAGGGGTACATTCATAGGGGTACATTCATAGGGGTACATTCCATAGGGGTACATTCCATAGGGGTACATTCATAGGGGTACATTCATAGGGGTACATTCATAGGGGTACATTCCATAGGGGTACATTCCATAGGGGTACATTCATAGGGGTACATTCATAGGGGTACATTCATAGGGGTACATTCATAGGGGTACATTCCATAGGGGTACATTCCATAGGGGTACATTCATAGGGGTACATTCATAGGGGTACATTCCATAGGGGTACATTCCATAGGGGTACATTCCATAGGGGTACATTCCATAGGGGTACATTCCATAGGGGTACATTCATAGGGGTACATTCCATAGGGGTACATTCCATAGGGGTACATTCCATAGGGGTACATACATAGGGGTACATTCCATAGGGGCACATTCATAGGGGTACATTCATAGGAGTACATTCCATAGGGGTACATTCATAGGGGTACATTCCATAGGGGTACATTCATGCAATGTTAAAAAAAAAAGTTTTAAAAAAAGAAGAAAAGGCCAAATCACCACGTCAAACCAAGTTGATTTGAAATCATTTGGCCATATGGATTTTAGAAAATTGAACGCATGCCCCTATCATTTTGATTTTATCTAGCATTGGCTAAATTTAACTTACGTTTTTAATAGCTGGTAAAAAACAAACAAGCAAACCATAGATTACAGTTCATCTTGGCCCATATGCTACTGTCAGGGGGAGGAACCATCTAAACATTAGAAATGAACCAGTGTCTGACTGGCCACTATTTTAGAACCATGACATACTGTTTTGCAATAACCTTAATTTAAACGTAACGTGTTCCCTAAATATCGTGATTCATATTCTACCAAAAACAATGACCGGTTGCCTTACTTCTGTAAGTAATTTCATGCTTGTTAATTAATGTTTAACCTCGATAAACATCCATTGCCACTTTAGTTGATTTTGTTGTGTCTTTTCAGTCATTTTGTGATTCATTGTTAGTATTTCATCAACACATTCATGAGTTAACTCAATTGACTATCATGTTCATTATCTCATGCTGAATCCTTGGATGGTTACATGTTGCATCTCAAAATGGGAAAAGGGTTTTCCGTCGTTTGATCAAATAAAACAGACCAGGGAAGGGTGTCTCATTCATTTTAATGTGTATTAACATTATCTAACTCATTCATTTAATCCATAACCTGACTTTTATTTTGTTTCATTGGTTGCCTTTTGGTTTATCCTCTTCTCTCCTGCTGTGGAATGGAGTATCAGGTCAAAGTAAGTATGAAGGGTGAGAAGAAGACAGCAATCCTAGAGTAGCCTGACCCTGCGTCTATGTCCCACCATTGAAATGTGTGACTGCCAACATTCATTCACTCACTTATTTGTCATAGAATAGAGTTTGCAGTGGATGCTAGACAAATGAATAAGTCAATAAATGTATCAGTCTGATGGCGCATGAGGTTTCTGGGCCTTGTTGAGTCCAGAGATACTCTGACTCCATGAACAGAATAGGCCAAGAGTTTCTGCAGTTGTGTAGTATCACAGCCTCTTTTGTCTTGTTTGGCTCTAGAAGGCTGTTTTGTTTGTACTGTAGATATTGGCTGTATCAGTAGAGCAAGCCTTTGAGTGTTTATGTGAGTCGTCGGGCCCTATTGTTTGTGCTGGATTACTGTAGCTCTGTGTGCATGGAACCTTGTGTTACCGGTCCAAGCTAGTGATCAGAGCTGTGGGAGTTGACATTGGACCAAGTTCTGCTTGGTCTTATACACACACAAAGCATGCGCTGCTGGAGAGTGTTTTCAACTGCAGTAAGGTATGTCTAATATTTCCCTCTGTGGTACTACCTTGTTGTTTACAAGATGATTTCAACCAATTATTTAAATCATGATGGATTTGACCATCTTAGCTTTCTTGATCATTCACACCTGTTGTATCTATGCTGTTGATAGCTTGTTTCATGTTCAGTGCTTGTTTCAGGTCAGCGCTTCATGTTGTCCATTTCATTGCATCGTGTCCTGTGTAGTACACTTAAAAGCTTTTGGGAAACAAAATGTGATGTGGCATGACATAAGAAAAGTGCACACTTAGTAACTTGCTATTACCTTACAGAAAAACGGCGTGGGTAACACGTTTGTAAATGTTTCTGCCAGAGACCGATGAGCACATGCGTGCCTTTGCAGAGGAAGTCTTTGCATCGGAGACCAAAGGTGAGGGCGTCCGCGATGAGATTTCCTTGTTTGAAGAGCAAGATGACTGTCCCATCCTTAAACAGGAAATGGCCTACCACCTGCAGACTGAAGAAGACACTGAGAAACGGTGGGTATTAGCAGAGAGGAAGATGTGAAATAGAGGGTTTACTCCTGATATAAGTGGACGCACATGGCATTTCATCAACTTATATACACTACCGTTCAAAAGTTTGTCCTTGTTATAGAAAGAAAAGCGCATTTTTTGTCCATTAAAATAACAGTGTAGACATTGTTAATGTTGTAAATGACTGTTGTAGCTGGAAACAACAGATTTTTTAAATGGAATATCTACATAGGCATACAGAGGCCCGTTATCAGCAACCATCACTCCTGTTGTGTTAACTAATCGTTGTGTTAACGTTGTGTTAACTAATCCAAGTTTACCATTTTAAAAGGCTAATTGATCATTAGAAAACCATTTTGCAATTATGTTAGCACAACTGAAAACTGTTGTTCTGATTAAAGAAGCAATAAAACTGGCCTTCTTTAGACTAGTTGAGCATCTGGAGCCTCATCATTTGTGGGTTAAATTATTGGCTTGAAATGGCCAGAAACAAAGAACTTTCTTCTGAAATTTGTCAGTCTTTTCTTGAACTGAGAAATGAAGGCTATTCGATGTGAGAAATTGCCAAGAAACTGAAGATCTCGTACAATGCTGTGTACTACTCCCTTCTCAGAACAGCGCAAACTGGCCCTAACCAGAATAGAAAGAGGAGTGAGAGGCCCCGGTGCATAACTGAGCAAGAGCACACCTTCGAGTGTCTAGTTTGATAAAGCGCTGTTCTGTGAAGGGAGTAGTACACAGCGTTGTACGGGATCATCAGTTTCTTGTAAATTTCTCTCATGGAATAGCCTTCATTTCTGTGGTAAACACAGGCTTAGATCTTATACGTTTTGTTCTATGATCATCTTCATCAGATAACGTAACTTTTTGTGAATTTTGAAGCATGTACGTAATTGTGAAAAGCACGTAAAGCACAAAGGCTTCATAATTCATAAAGGTCATGGTAACTGACTTATATTAAAGGACAAAACTTATAAGATTTCCTAAGCCTATGTTAACCTCGGCGTTTATCTCAAAAACCATAGGAATGGCTGAACCATAGAGGTAACTCGTTTCCGTTTTTTAGGACTACAACAAGCTCTATGTCACGCTTGAATGGTGATGAACAAATTCAATTCAGTCAGTCGTTCTAATGACATTAGCTACCGCCAGCGACGTGATACAAATGCCCAGTGGGAAGCACTTAGAAAACAGACCTTTGCACTGGTCATTCGCACCAGCTTGTCGTTACGTTAGCTAATCAAATCAAACTTTATTTGTCACATGTGCCGAGTACAGCAAGTGTAAACCTTACTGTGAAATGCTTACTTACAAGCCCTTAACCAACAGTGCAGTCCAAGAATAGTTAAGAAAATATTTACCAAACTAAAGTAAAAAGTAACACAATAACGAGGCTATTTACAGGGGGTACCGAGTCAGTGTGCTGGGGTACAGGTTAGTTGAGGTAATTTGTACATGTAGGTTGGAGTGTCAATGTAGCAGCAGTGTACAAAACAAATGGAGAGGGGGTGTCAAATTAAATAGTCCGGTGGCCATTTTATTAATTGTTCAGCAGACTCATGGCTTGGGGGTAGAAGCTGTTAAGGAGCCTTTTGGTCCTGGACTTGGCACTCCAGTACCGCTTGCAATGCGGTAGCAGAGAGAACAGTCTACAACTTTGGTGACTGGCTTTCCTCTGACACTGCCTATTATATAGGTCCTGGATGGCAGGAAGCTTGGCCCCAGTGGTGTATTGGGCCGTATGCACTACCCTCTGTAGCACCTTACGGTCAGATCCCGAGCAGTTGCCATACCAGGCAGTGATGCAACCGGTCACGATGCTCTTGATGGTGCAGCTGTAGAACTTTTAATTGGCATGTCACGGTGATATCCAGATGGTGACCAATACAAGTTATTTCTCCCTCGCCGATTGAACTAAATATCACTTTATATTAGCAGTTTTATCTAGCGCCATGCTGCTGTTGTTGCCAAGCCAGCTAACCAGCATAAACTAACTAGCTGGGATGGGCTCATCAGGACAACGGTATGACTGACTGAACCGAATCCATTCGTCTCAGCTGGGTGACATATGTCATCAATTTGGGTGTACCAGGCATGTCTATATAGTCTCGCCCTTTACCTTATCACTAAATCCACTCTTTGTCTGTCGCACCTCCCCTGTCGCTCGGCAGTAAGAAGAGACTACAAAAGTGTCTTATGACTCCCCATCCCGGATCCGGGATCGTGACTACGGCTCAAGCTCATTACCATAACGCACAATGCAAAAAAATATTCCTAGAAATATTTAACCTCCACACATTAACAAGTCCAATAGCTCAAATGAAAGATAAACATCTTGTTAATCTACCCAGCAAGTCAGATTTCTAAAATGTTTTACGGCGAAAACATAGCACATATTTATATTAGATCACCACCGAAACAAAAGACAAGCGGCGGCCATTTTGTCCCAGAAAAATAACATTTTAAAGTAGGATTAAAAAATAAATAATTCACTAACCTTTTGAAAATCTTCATCAGATGACAGTAATATTACATGTTACACAGTACATTTAATTTTTTTCAATAATATGCCATTTATATCCATAAATCTCGGTTTACAATGACGACATTTCAAAAATGCTCCTCAAATGTCCGGAGAAATGATGATAGCTCCGACAGATAACGTCAGATAACAAGCAATAAACATGACTAAATATACATGTTCTACATATATTTACAAAGATACACTTCTTCTTAATGCAACCGCTGTATTACATTTATTTTTAACGTTACAGACATCGTTCACTGGGCTATACTATGAGTCGGCGCTCAGATATTAGCAGTATGTCTCCTCTACGTTTGGAGTCCACAGAAACCCAAAATAACCACATAAATATTCCCTTACCTTTGATGTTCTTCCATCAGAAGACGTAGAAGGAGTCATACTTACCCAATAAATCGTTTGGTTTCACCTTGTGTGTCCCTGTATTAGCATATGCTAACAGCTTCAGCTGAAATGCATCAAAAATGACTTCTGGTCCAGCACTCTTGCGCATCAAAACTTCCAATTTACATATTATATGTCGATTAAACTGGTCAAACGATGTGCAAAATCGAGCTTTATGATGTTTTTAGCATGTAGAACAAAGAACAGCGCTAACAGACAAACCGGCTTCAAATGCTGGATCATGGAAAAAGACGTACTCCAAATCGGCGCGCGCGCAATAGAGTGCATGTTTTTCAGAGGGACACGAGCAATTTCGCCCGCCAAACGTGCAGGGCTCGTGGGATTCTCACAATGAACGTGCCATTTGAAAGCAGGCATTGCGCTGAACAGATAGAGACTGTTCCTGGATCGGTAGCTGCCTGGGAAGGGTGGGGGCGATGACGTCAAAGTTGACCCAACTTTTCTCTTCACAAGAGAGAGTTTGGGAGAAAGGCTGCCCTGAGAGTTCTGCTTTACATACAGACATAATTTAAACGGTTTTAGAAACTTTAGAGTGTTTTCTATTCAATAATAATTTTTATATGCATATATTAGCAATTTTGGGAAAAAATATTTTCAGTTTACTATGGGCACGCACTTTCTCCAACGGGGGCAGTATAGAGGGGGAGTCATAAGAGGATTTATATAGGTCCTGGATGGCAGGAAGCTTGGCCCCAGTGGTGTATTGGGCCGTATGCACTACCCTCTGTAGCACCTTACGGTCAGATCCCGAGCAGTTGCCATACCAGGCAGTGATGCAACCGGTCACGATGCTCTTGATGGTGCAGCTGTAGAACTTTTAATTGGCATGTCACGGTGATATCCAGATGGTGACCAATACAAGTTATTTCTCCCTCGCCGATTGAACTAAATATCACTTTATATTAGCAGTTTTATCTAGCGCCATGCTGCTGTTGTTGCCAAGCCAGCTAACCAGCATAAACTAACTAGCTGGGATGGGCTCATCAGGACAACGGTATGACTGACTGAACCGAATCCATTCGTCTCAGCTGGGTGACATATGTCATCAATTTGGGTGTACCAGGCATGTCTATATAGTCTCGCCCTTTACCTTATCACTAAATCCACTCTTTGTCTGTCGCACCTCCCCTGTCGCTCGGCAGTAAGAAGAGACTACAAAAGTGTCTTATGACTCCCCATCCCGGATCCGGGATCGTGACTACGGCTCAAGCTCATTACCATAACGCACAATGCAAAAAAATATTCCTAGAAATATTTAACCTCCACACATTAACAAGTCCAATAGCTCAAATGAAAGATAAACATCTTGTTAATCTACCCAGCAAGTCAGATTTCTAAAATGTTTTACGGCGAAAACATAGCACATATTTATATTAGATCACCACCGAAACAAAAGACAAGCGGCGGCCATTTTGTCCCAGAAAAAATAACATTTTAAAGTAGGATTAAAAAAATAAATAATTCACTAACCTTTTGAAAATCTTCATCAGATGACAGTAATATTACATGTTACACAGTACATTTAATTTTTTTTCAATAATATGCCATTTATATCCATAAATCTCGGTTTACAATGACGACATTTCAAAAAATGCTCCTCAAATGTCCGGAGAAATGATGATAGCTCCGACAGATAACGTCAGATAACAAGCAATAAACATGACTAAATATACATGTTCTACATATATTTACAAAGATACACTTCTTCTTAATGCAACCGCTGTATTACATTTATTTTTAACGTTACAGACATCGTTCACTGGGCTATACTATGAGTCGGCGCTCAGATATTAGCAGTATGTCTCCTCTACGTTTGGAGTCCACAGAAACCCAAAATAACCACATAAATATTCCCTTACCTTTGATGTTCTTCCATCAGAAGACGTAGAAGGAGTCATACTTACCCAATAAATCGTTTGGTTTCACCTTGTGTGTCCCTGTATTAGCATATGCTAACAGCTTCAGCTGAAATGCATCAAAAATGACTTCTGGTCCAGCACTCTTGCGCATCAAAACTTCCAATTTACATATTATATGTCGATTAAACTGGTCAAACGATGTGCAAAATCGAGCTTTATGATGTTTTTAGCATGTAGAACAAAGAACAGCGCTAACAGACAAACCGGCTTCAAATGCTGGATCATGGAAAAAGACGTACTCCAAATCGGCCGCGCGCAATAGAGTGCATGTTTTTCAGAGGGACACGAGCAATTTCGCCCGCCAAACGTGCAGGGCTCGTGGGATTCTCACAATGAACGTGCCATTTGAAAGCAGGCATTGCGCTGAACAGATAGAGACTGTTCCTGGATCGGTAGCTGCCTGGGAAGGGTGGGGGCGATGACGTCAAAGTTGACCCAACTTTTCTCTTCACAAAGAGAGTTTGGGAGAAAGGCTGCCCTGAGAGTTCTGCTTTACATACAGACATAATTTAAACGGTTTTAGAAACTTTAGAGTGTTTTCTATTCAATAATAATTTTTATATGCATATATTAGCAATTTTGGGAAAAAATATTTTCAGTTTACTATGGGCACGCACTTTCTCCAACGGGGCAGTATAGAGGGGGAGTCATAAGAGGATTTATATAGGTCCTGGATGGCAGGAAGCTTGGCCCCAGTGGTGTATTGGGCCGTATGCACTACCCTCTGTAGCACCTTACGGTCAGATCCCGAGCAGTTGCCATACCAGGCAGTGATGCAACCGGTCACGATGCTCTTGATGGTGCAGCTGTAGAACTTTTAATTGGCATGTCACGGTGATATCCAGATGGTGACCAATACAAGTTATTTCTCCCTCGCCGATTGAACTAAATATCACTTTATATTAGCAGTTTTATCTAGCGCCATGCTGCTGTTGTTGCCAAGCCAGCTAACCAGCATAAACTAACTAGCTGGGATGGGCTCATCAGGACAACGGTATGACTGACTGAACCGAATCCATTCGTCTCAGCTGGGTGACATATGTCATCAATTTGGGTGTACCAGGCATGTCTATATAGTCTCGCCCTTTACCTTATCACTAAATCCACTCTTTGTCTGTCGCACCTCCCCTGTCGCTCGGCAGTAAGAAGAGACTACAAAAGTGTCTTATGACTCCCCATCCCGGATCCGGGATCGTGACTACGGCTCAAGCTCATTACCATAACGCACAATGCAAAAAATATTCCTAGAAATATTTAACCTCCACACATTAACAAGTCCAATAGCTCAAATGAAAGATAAACATCTTGTTAATCTACCCAGCAAGTCAGATTTCTAAAATGTTTTACGGCGAAAACATAGCACATATTTATATTAGATCACCACCGAAACAAAAGACAAGCGGCGGCCATTTTGTCCCAGAAAAATAACATTTTAAAGTAGGATTAAAAAAATAAATAATTCACTAACCTTTTGAAAATCTTCATCAGATGACAGTAATATTACATGTTACACAGTACATTTAATTTTTTTTCAATAATATGCCATTTATATCCATAAATCTCGGTTTACAATGACGACATTTCAAAAAATGCTCCTCAAATGTCCGGAGAAATGATGATAGCTCCGACAGATAACGTCAGATAACAAGCAATAAACATGACTAAATATACATGTTCTACATATATTTACAAAGATACACTTCTTCTTAATGCAACCGCTGTATTACATTTATTTTTAACGTTACAGACATCGTTCACTGGGCTATACTATGAGTCGGCGCTCAGATATTAGCAGTATGTCTCCTCTACGTTTGGAGTCCACAGAAACCCAAAATAACCACATAAATATTCCCTTACCTTTGATGTTCTTCCATCAGAAGACGTAGAAGGAGTCATACTTACCCAATAAATCGTTTGGTTTCACCTTGTGTGTCCCTGTATTAGCATATGCTAACAGCTTCAGCTGAAATGCATCAAAAATGACTTCTGGTCCAGCACTCTTGCGCATCAAAACTTCCAATTTACATATTATATGTCGATTAAACTGGTCAAACGATGTGCAAAATCGAGCTTTATGATGTTTTTAGCATGTAGAACAAAGAACAGCGCTAACAGACAAACCGGCTTCAAATGCTGGATCATGGAAAAAGACGTACTCCAAATCGCGCGCGCGCGCAATAGAGTGCATGTTTTTCAGAGGGACACGAGCAATTTCGCCCGCCAAACGTGCAGGGCTCGTGGGATTCTCACAATGAACGTGCCATTTGAAAGCAGGCATTGCGCTGAACAGATAGAGACTGTTCCTGGATCGGTAGCTGCCTGGGAAGGGTGGGGGCGATGACGTCAAAGTTGACCCAACTTTTCTCTTCACAAGAGAGAGTTTGGGAGAAAGGCTGCCCTGAGAGTTCTGCTTTACATACAGACATAATTTAAACGGTTTTAGAAACTTTAGAGTGTTTTCTATTCAATAATAATTTTTATATGCATATATTAGCAATTTTGGGAAAAAATATTTTCAGTTTACTATGGGCACGCACTTTCTCCAACGGGGCAGTATAGAGGGGGAGTCATAAGAGGATTTATATAGGTCCTGGATGGCAGGAAGCTTGGCCCCAGTGGTGTATTGGGCCGTATGCACTACCCTCTGTAGCACCTTACGGTCAGATCCCGAGCAGTTGCCATACCAGGCAGTGATGCAACCGGTCACGATGCTCTTGATGGTGCAGCTGTAGAACTTTTAATTGGCATGTCACGGTGATATCCAGATGGTGACCAATACAAGTTATTTCTCCCTCGCCGATTGAACTAAATATCACTTTATATTAGCAGTTTTATCTAGCGCCATGCTGCTGTTGTTGCCAAGCCAGCTAACCAGCATAAACTAACTAGCTGGGATGGGCTCATCAGGACAACGGTATGACTGACTGAACCGAATCCATTCGTCTCAGCTGGGTGACATATGTCATCAATTTGGGTGTACCAGGCATGTCTATATAGTCTCGCCCTTTACCTTATCACTAAATCCACTCTTTGTCTGTCGCACCTCCCCTGTCGCTCGGCAGTAAGAAGAGACTACAAAAGTGTCTTATGACTCCCCATCCCGGATCCGGGATCGTGACTACGGCTCAAGCTCATTACCATAACGCACAATGCAAAAAAATATTCCTAGAAATATTTAACCTCCACACATTAACAAGTCCAATAGCTCAAATGAAAGATAAACATCTTGTTAATCTACCCAGCAAGTCAGATTTCTAAAATGTTTTACGGCGAAAACATAGCACATATTTATATTAGATCACCACCGAAACAAAAGACAAGCGGCGGCCATTTTGTCCCAGAAAAAATAACATTTTAAAGTAGGATTAAAAAAATAAATAATTCACTAACCTTTTGAAAATCTTCATCAGATGACAGTAATATTACATGTTACACAGTACATTTAATTTTTTTTCAATAATATGCCATTTATATCCATAAATCTCGGTTTACAATGACGACATTTCAAAAATGCTCCTCAAATGTCCGGAGAAATGATGATAGCTCCGACAGATAACGTCAGATAACAAGCAATAAACATGACTAAATATACATGTTCTACATATATTTACAAAGATACACTTCTTCTTAATGCAACCGCTGTATTACATTTATTTTTAACGTTACAGACATCGTTCACTGGGCTATACTATGAGTCGGCGCTCAGATATTAGCAGTATGTCTCCTCTACGTTTGGAGTCCACAGAAACCCAAAATAACCACATAAATATTCCCTTACCTTTGATGTTCTTCCATCAGAAGACGTAGAAGGAGTCATACTTACCCAATAAATCGTTTGGTTTCACCTTGTGTGTCCCTATATTAGCATATGCTAACAGCTTCAGCTGAAATGCATCAAAAATGACTTCTGGTCCAGCACTCTTGCGCATCAAAACTTCCAATTTACATATTATATGTCGATTAAACTGGTCAAACGATGTGCAAAATCGAGCTTTATGATGTTTTTAGCATGTAGAACAAAGAACAGCGCTAACAGACAAACCGGCTTCAAATGCTGGATCATGGAAAAAGACGTACTCCAAATCGGCCGCGCGCGCAATAGAGTGCATGTTTTTCAGAGGGACACGAGCAATTTCGCCCGCCAAACGTGCAGGGCTCGTGGGATTCTCACAATGAACGTGCCATTTGAAAGCAGGCATTGCGCTGAACAGATAGAGACTGTTCCTGGATCGGTAGCTGCCTGGGAAGGGTGGGGGCGATGACGTCAAAGTTGACCCAACTTTTCTCTTCACAAGAGAGAGTTTGGGAGAAAGGCTGCCCTGAGAGTTCTGCTTTACATACAGACATAATTTAAACGGTTTTAGAAACTTTAGAGTGTTTTCTATTCAATAATAATTTTTATATGCATATATTAGCAATTTTGGGAAAAAATATTTTCAGTTTACTATGGGCACGCACTTTCTCCAACGGGGGCAGTATAGAGGGGGAGTCATAAGAGGATTTATATAGGTCCTGGATGGCAGGAAGCTTGGCCCCAGTGGTGTATTGGGCCGTATGCACTACCCTCTGTAGCACCTTACGGTCAGATCCCGAGCAGTTGCCATACCAGGCAGTGATGCAACCGGTCACGATGCTCTTGATGGTGCAGCTGTAGAACTTTTAATTGGCATGTCACGGTGATATCCAGATGGTGACCAATACAAGTTATTTCTCCCTCGCCGATTGAACTAAATATCACTTTATATTAGCAGTTTTATCTAGCGCCATGCTGCTGTTGTTGCCAAGCCAGCTAACCAGCATAAACTAACTAGCTGGGATGGGCTCATCAGGACAACGGTATGACTGACTGAACCGAATCCATTCGTCTCAGCTGGGTGACATATGTCATCAATTTGGGTGTACCAGGCATGTCTATATAGTCTCGCCCTTTACCTTATCACTAAATCCACTCTTTGTCTGTCGCACCTCCCCTGTCGCTTGGCAGTAAGAAGAGACTACAAAAGTGTCGCACCATGACTTTGCCTCAGTCCATGAGTGACCAGGCCAGGAAGGTGCTGGCACCTGTGGCGGAGGTGTTGATGGACACCCCAACCTACCTAGAAGTACCTGACTTCCAGAGAGTGGCCATCATTGGAGACTACGCCTCTGGGGTATTATATCTTAGCTATGTAGCCTATGTTTCTCTCTTATCCAGGTTAGACTTATTGAGATCAAATCCCCTTTGCAAGAGAGACCTGGTCCAACAGGATGGACCCGCTCATAAACTCATACATAACACACTATCTATGCTGCCTCCTCCCTCTCCCCCTCAAAAAGCAGCAAATGTCTTGTGGCTCGGGTGTGAACTTGACCACTATGGCTAGTATGTGTCTATGGGTCTGGGTCATTAACCTCTTGTAGGGAAGCCTCCTCAAGGAATAGATCTCTCTACACTGGAGACTAGGAGCCCACAGCAGATGCCTGGGTTTAAGTTTAAAAAATGTCTCTGACATTTACAGAGAGAAATCATAAGGAGGACGTGGGGCCTGCTTATCAAACTGTTCACTTTCCCCTCAGCCAACTTAAGCATTACTACCTAACCCACTTATGAATATTATCAAATTATTTGGTCCCATTGTAAACTGACAACTTGCTGACAATTATCCGTTTGTGTTAGATCAGTGATTACTTCAAGGGATGGAAGGATGCATTTTTTTATTTTTAAGTATTGGAACAGGGCACTTATTCCATCATTCCCCTCGCTACTCATAGGTGACCATGGATGACTTTGAGCTTTCCTGTAAGGGTGTGTACCGTGCTCTGACCATCAGAGAGAAGTACATGAGGCTGGCCTACCAGCGCTTCCCCCTCACCACATCCCAGTACCTGAGGGACATTGAGGGAGAGCCCTTTAAGCCTGAACACTCCGTGCAACCAGGTAAGTGAATAGGCTGGCAAGTGTGAATGTAAATGTCTGGGGTATGCATGCAGTAGTTTCTCGTGACAGATGATTACTGCCAAGAAAGTATCTAACAGCTACCATTTTGTTTGCCAGTCTTCACATCCCCACCCAAGGAGGGCGAGGACCCCTTCAACACCAAGTGCCTGCCCGAAAACCTGAGCTGGGTAGCGCGTATGAAGGACGGTGTCATCTACGTGTACAAAGACGCAGCAGAGGCCGACCAACACAAACCCATCGAGAACATGCCCGCCCCCCACTACGAAACCTTCATCGACGACATGAACTTCCTCATTGCTCTGATTGCACAGGGCCCAACGTGAGTTTTACTGCACAATGAGAGGTCAACTCCAACCTAATCTCATTACAAGACACTTCCGGCCAAATGCGAAGAGTCTGGTGGACCAAAGCGGAAAACTTGGCCTTGGTTAACCAATACAGAACTTATTCAATGAGGTTTAACGGCGGTTGGCATCCAATACATTTTGCATTACCGCCACCTACTAGACTGGAGTACAACTCCCTTATACTTTGCTTGAAAGAATAAATAAATAAACAAGTACCCTACCATCTAACACTACACTCACAAAAAAATACAAATAATACAAAAGGACACCACACTTCTCTACTATTTAAATCTATTAAGTCCTACCTCAGGCCAACAACCTGAAAGGATGGGACACCACCACTTAACACACCCTGTAACTCTTCTGATGTCAAGTCTCGCACAACCAAATACCTCTCTGCAGCTGCCACCACAACCTCAACTTTCTGTGACTTACGTTCCATCCCTGCAGGACAGTTGATAACCATTACTGTAAATGCAAAAAAATCAAATTTTACGGAATAATATATATCACTTGTTGTCCTATCCTTCTGTACTGGTACAGATCTACTACTCACACCACTCCTCCCAGGATCCCTCCTCTTTGACCCATCTTCCTCTACTTTCTTCACTGCCTCAGCATATGACAACTTCTGCATTACCCTAACCCTGGAAACCTCAACCTGCCTCTCTCACACAGGACATTTCTGACCCCCACCCCCATGGGCACCCCTACAATTAACACATACCACTACTTTCCCCAATGCTATACATTCCTTTGTCTCATGCCCTTCTGCACACTTCTCACACCTAAGAGCCTCCCTCCTACACACTGCTGCCACATGCCCATAAGCTTGATACCTGTAACAACGTAATGTATTCAGCACAAAGTTTTGTACAGGATAACTTATACAGTGGGGCAAAAAAGTATTTAGTCAGCCACCAATTGTGCAAGTTCTTCCACTTAAAAAGATGAGAGAGGCCTGTAATTTTCATCATAGGTACACTTCAACTATGACAGACAAAATGAGAAAAAAAATCCAGAAAATCACATTGTAGGATTTTTTATGAATTTATTTGCACATTATGGTGGAAAATAATTATTTGGTCAATAACAAAAGTGTATCTCAATGCTTTGTTATATACCCTTTGTTGGCAATGACAGAGGTCAAACGTTTTCTGTAAGTCTTCACAAGGTTCTCACACACTGTTGTTGGTATTTTGGCCCATTCCTCCATGCAGATCTCCTCTAGAGCAGTGATGTTTTGGGGCTGTTGCTGGGCAACACGGACTTTCAACTCCCTCCAAAGATTTTCTATGGGGTTGAGATCTGGAGACTGGCTAGGCCACTCCAGGACTTTGAAATGCTTCTTACGAAGCCACTCCTTCGTTGCCCGGGCGGTGTGTTTGGGATCATTGTCATGCTGAAAGACCCAGCCCTGTTACATCTTCAATGCCCTTGCTGATAGAAGGAGGTTTTCACTCAAAATCTCACAATACATGGCCCCATTCATTCTTTCCTTTACACGGATCAGTCGTCCTGGTCCCTTTGCAGAAAAACAGCCCAAAAGCATGATGTTTCCACCTCCATGCTTCACAGTAGGTATGGTGTTCTTTGGATGCAACTCAGCATTCTTTGTCCCCCAAACACGACGAGTTGAGTTTTTACCAAAAAGTTATATTTTGGTTTCATCTGACCATATGACATTCTCCCAATCTTCTTCTGGATCATCCAAATGTTCTCTAGCAAACTTCAGATGGGCCTGGACATGTACTGGCTTAAGCAGGGGGACACGTCTGGCACTGCAGGATTTGAGTCCCTGGCGGCGTAGTGTGTTACTGATGGTAGGCTTTGTTACTTTGGTCCCAGCTCTCTGCAGGTCATTCACTAGGTCCCCCCGTGTGGTTCTGGGATTTTTGCTCACCGTTCTTGTGATCATTTTGACCTCACAGGGTGAGATCTTGCGTGGAGCCCCAGATCGAGGGAGATTATCAGTGGTCTTGTATGTCTTCCATTTCCTAATAATTGCTCCCACACTTGATTTCTTCAAACCAAGCTGCTTACCTATTGCAGATTCAGTCTTCCCAGCCTGGTGCAGGTCTACAATTTTGTTTCTGGTGTCCTTTTACAGCTCTTTGGTCTTGGCCATAGTGAAGTTTGGAGTGTGACTGTTTGAGGTTGTGGACAGGTGTCTTTTATACTGATAACAAGTTCAAACAGGTGCCATTAATACAGGTAACGAGTGGAGGACAGAGGAGCCTCTTAAAGAAGAAGTTACAGGTCTGTGAGAGCCAGAAATCTTGCTTGTTTGTAGGTGACCAAATACTTATTTTCCACCATAATTTAAAAATCCTACAATGTTGATTTTCTGGATTTTTTTCATCTCATTTTGTAAGTCATAGTTGAAGTGTATCTATGATGAAAATTACAGGCCTCTCTCATCTTTTTAAGTGGGAGAACTTGTACAATTGGTGGCTGACTAAATACTTTTTTGCCCCACTGTATATCCTAACATTACTTTGTCGGGCAAAGACTCAACATCAAAATTCAAAAGAACAGACAATGACTCTTTTGTTTCACCACTCACGCCACCCCGTCTGTGAAGAGCATCACAAACTCTGGGAATCTTCCCCTTCAGTTGGCCAACTTTGACATGTCCTGCTACCCCAGTAATCACTCCTTTCAATGGTACCCTTTTCTCGAGAGCAAAACAATTCACATTTTTTGCCCCCATTAGTTTAATGCGGAGCACCTTCTGCCTCTGACCAGCAGAAACACAAACAATTATCAAAAGACCACTTCTGGTTACCCTCACCAATTCCACAGCACCCAACTCACACACCCTGAAACCACAAATGGATCAGCCAAAAGGCCAGGGGCCACTTTTTCCAAAAACTTCACTCCTACTGTCACAGACTCATCTTTATCCTGACCCTCGGCGCAAGCCTCGGGCTCCGAGAATTTCACCACACCGACCATCTCCGATACTTTGACCTCATGCACTTTCATTTGTCCTCCTGTCTTCAGCTCACTCTGCTTACACTTTCTACCATTCTTCTTTAACAAACCATCTCCCTTTTTCCTGCTATTTTTAACCTACTCAAGCTCACCCTCTTCCTCCCTCTCTCTCTTAGACCTCCTCTGCCTGTCTTTTTCCCTCCATTCCTCCTCCGTATTCCAAGTATACGTCTCCTTATGATAATACTGCACTGACATCTTGACATACATCTTGATCTTGCCTTCTCAAGGGATGCCATTTAACCAGCTGTCACAATCTCCGTATAATCAGCACAAACCCCTCGGGATCACCAATACAGAAAGATCAGGAGAAACTCCTGACACACAGGCATTGGCTTAATCTACCAACCAATCATCTCCCACAACCCCTTCCTCTTCACCCTCCCCGGTACGTGTCTTGTGCGCAACACAAGTTCCTGCCTGGGTCTTGCCTCCATTTGGAGCCACGCCAAGCAGTCGTGTGATTCGTTAATTTAATTACAAATACTTTAATCAGTGAGGTCACGCCCATTGAATTCTGTTGTCACTCCCACTAAGCTAACTTTTAAACGTTGATGTTTTTACATTTTTAGTCATTTAGCAGACGTGCTTATCCAGAGCGACTTTGAGTGCATACATTTTCCTATTTGTTCATACGAGTCCCCCATGGGAGTCAAACCCACAACCCTGGCGTTGCAAGTGCCATGCTCTACCAACTGAGCTCACGGGACTATGTCCTATGCTTATCTGCACTTAGTCCAAGAATGTACTCTTAAGGAGTGTAGGCGAGCCCACCGTTACTCCTTAAGGTCCTAACTCTATAAAGGTGTGTAGTAATTGTTTTTTTGAAAATGATTTCTCGCTGATATCAAAGATATGTTCCACAAGCTATGCGTGTTCATGTTCAGACAGAGTATCGAGCATTTTAACACATAAGTCTCCCTAGGAGAGGATACCTTCATCAATAGACGCTAAAGGTAGTTAGCATCTATGAATTTGGTAATATGTGCTGTGTGCAATAGCCTGGGAGCGAGGTTAACTCCAACCCAGCAGAGTCACAGTAATGTGTATGTGGTGGCTTTTGATCCAACCCTGCTTAAACACTTGCATCAAGTGAGCTAGGCTGCGTTTACACAGGCAGACCATTTCTGATCTTTTTTTTCTTTCCACTAATTGGTCTTTTGACCAATCAGATCAGCTTTTGCCAATAACTGGGCAAAAGATTAGAATTGGGCTACCTGTATAAATGCAGCCTTAAGGCTGGTCTGGAACAAATAATCCAACATATGGACTACATATCACACCATGAAATGCCTAACAACTTACAAGATCCACATTACATTTTTGTCTGTCTTTCCTGGGTGGCAGTAAGACATACAGTCACCGTCGTCTGAAGTTCCTCATGTCCAAGTTCAACGTGCATGAGATGCTGAACGAGATGGAGGAGATGAAGGAGCTGAAGCTGAACCCCCATAGGGACTTCTACAACTGCAGGAAGGTAGACAGCTGCCACCTTACAAAACATATTAGTATTGGCCTAGCTTATTAAATCTAAGACCTCTTGGTGTAATGGTTAAGGTGCTGGCTTAACACACATGCACAACCAGACATTGATTTATTGATCGGAAATTACAGAACAATTACTAGGATTTTCTGCCTGTAGCAACAATAGTGGATAATGCTGAAAATACCGGTAAAAGCAGGTTTTGGCTAGGTAGTATACAGTTTGTCAGAGTGTACTTTTTGTAGCCGGTTAGGAGAATTAGATCAAAGTTAGGAAAATCACATTTTTGGCATCAATTTGACATAAGCTGTATCCTCCCTAGTCATGAACGTAAAAGCACAGTGCCTCCATTTCTGCACCTAAAAGTAGGGCCCTAGACATGGTCAATCACAGAGCACATTCAACACTGAAAAGAACTGCCTGTAACAGGGAAATATTCACCCTGTTACACCAGTTTCATTTCATTGATAAAAATGACAGCAATAACAAAATTACAAAAAATACCTTTCAACAGATATCTTATATTTGTGAATGCATAAGACGTCTATGGGCTTTAGAGTAGGCTACTTTAACTTCCTACAACCTGGGTGCGACTTCCACTTCTGCTCGCAAATAGCAAATGTTGTGTGCCCTGCTCCCCCTGTTGTTCAAGCAGTGTCAGTACACCACAAAGAGAACTCATAATAACTTGTAAGTAACTCATAACTATTTTTTCTCATAACTCCTGTGTGTGCTGTTGTAGGTAGACACCCACATCCATGCAGCTGCCTGCATGAACCAGAAGCACCTCCTGCGCTTCATCAAGAAGTCATACAGGGTGGACGCTGACCGTGTAGTGCAACATATTAAGGGCAAAGATGTGACCATGAAGGAACTGTTTGCCAACCTCAACCTACACCCCTATGATCTCACTGTCGATTCCCTGGATGTGCACGCTGTGAGTCCTACCTCTAGCTAGTGTAGCGTTCAAAGGGGAAATGCAGTCCTGTGGCCAAAGTGAAAGTGTGATACGACCTCCTGTGTAATAAAGTTCCAGACCTCTTGGCAGAAGCTGTAGATTGCTTATATAGTCAAATGCATATAGTGAAACAATATGCAGCTTTGATATTTGTATTATTTTTCCATTGCCAGTGTGTACATTCCCTGGTCTTACTACATGCTTCTCTCACCCTCTTCTCTCAAGGGCAGACAAACCTTTCAGCGTTTTGACAAGTTCAATGCCAAGTACAACCCTGTGGGAGCCAGTGAGCTGCGTGACCTGTACATGAAAACAGAGAACCACATCGACGGAGAGTACTTTGCCAGGATCATTAAGGTTAGACTGCTATGGCTGAGTTAGTATCCCTTTTGTAAACACTGCTTAATTACAATCAGCTAATTCTCCATTCTTTTCGCGCCCAGGAAGTGGCATCTGACCTGGAGGATGCCAGGTACCAATATGCTGAGCCCCGTCTTTCCATCTATGGCTGTAATCCTAACGAGTGGACCAAGCTCTCCGGCTGGTTCAACAAGCATAGAGTCTTCTCCCCTCAACTCAAGTGGATGATTCAAGTGCCCAGGATCTAGTAAGTTCTATCCCTCTGTTCATCAGTGAATGTACTTCCCTCTTTCTGTACCCTTTTTACCATTAGATTCTTCAGGAAGTGTTAGAAATACTTGTTTGGCAAACACAGTAAACAATTATACTATTTTATGAGCGTCATGTTGGCACTCAAAGTAAAAAACAAAACCTGAACAGAATATATTTTTAAACGGCTCTCTAATGAATGATATTCGTGCATTTAGAATAATGTCTGACTAACTTCTAACTGCTCATTCTCTGTACTTCCACCTCAGTGACATCTTTAGAGGCAGGAACTTTGTGCCCCACTTTGGAAAGATGCTGGAGAACATCTTCATGCCTATTTTCCAGGCCACCATCGAACCCCACGCCAACCCTGAGCTCAGCATCTTCCTCAAGCATGTGAGTGAGACTGGCATGAGAGACCAGGGATAAAGGAGGTTTACATTTTTTATTTATAATTTCAAGGGGTATTTCACTCGAATGTCCTAATTCATGATTGTTCTCCAGCCTTGATGGAAATGTTTTCAGAGGGGAGAAATTAGATTTTTTAAATTTGACATTTTCAATCACTTTATAAAAAGACAGATTGGTATGTCGAAAATGCATTGAATATCAAGGCGATCTCTTAATTCTCCATCTTTCTCTGTTCTGTAGGTGACAGGTTTCGACAGTGTGGATGACGAGTCCAAGCACAGTGGTCACATGTTCTGCACCAAGAGCCCCAAGCCAGAGGAGTGGGACATTGTCAAGAACCCCTCCTACAGCTACTACATCTACTACATGTATGCCAACATCACTATGATCAACCAGCTACGCAAGTGAGTATCACATGTCAAATCACAATCACACACTTGTCCTTCAAGAAATTGTTTCAGAAAAAGTAAAAATCAAACATGATACACCCGTGTCATTATCAGTGTCTTAGAGTGCATGGCCATCATTCTGTCTGTGTTTATGTTTGCTTCCTAGAGCTAGGGGAATGAACACCTTCCAGTTCAGGCCCCACTGTGGAGAGGCTGGAGCCGTCACCCATCTGCTGGCCTCCTTCATGACCGCTGACAACATCTCTCATGGCCTCAATCTCAAGAAGGTCAGTAACCTCTCCAAACAAAATAGCCTTCTCTCTTTGGCACCATCAACACATGACACAACTAACTCCTACGGTCTTAATGTTGATGTTTGTATTTAACACTCCCACCCAACAGAGCCCAGTGTTGCAGTACCTCTACTTCCTGGCCCAGATTCCCATTGCCATGTCTCCACTCAGCAACAACAGTCTCTTCCTGGAGTATGCCAAGAATCCTGTTCTGGAGTTCCTCAAGAAGGGCCTGGTCGTCTCCCTGTCCACTGATGACCCTATGCAGTTCCACTACACCAAGGTGAGGCCAAATTGGGTTCCCGTCCGGTACTGTCTGTGTTGTGTAGGATGATATGTATGTTTGGGGCTCTCTTGGTTCATGTTGGTGCATTACGTGCCAATCAACTGACCTAGGGTGCCGTTCATTGGTTTAATCTTTAAGTTTAAAATGGCAATGGTTGATAGAGAGTAAGCAAGATGCCCAGCTCACTCTGCTCTGACTGTGTCCTCAGGAGCCCCTGATGGAGGAGTACGCCATTGCAGCCCAGGTGTTCAAGCTCAGCACCTGTGACATGTGTGAGATCTCCAGGAATAGTGTGCTGCAGAGTGGCCTGTCTAATGAGGTAACAAACCCAACAGACGACAAACAGGATAAACAATACACTGCCTCAGAGACCCACAATTTATCCACGCTGTGGCCTGAATTGTCAGTATATATATATACAGTTGAAGTCAGAAGTTTACATACACTTAGGTTGGAGTCATTAAAACTTGTTTTTCAACCACAACCACTAACAAACTATAGTTTTGACAAGTCGGTTAGGACATCTACTTTGTGCATGACACGAGTCATTTTTACAACAATTGTTTACAGACAGATTATTTCACTTATAATTCACTATATCACAATTCCAGTGGGTCAGAAGTTTACATACATTAAGTTGACTGAGCCTTTAAACAGCTTGGAAAATTCTAGAAAATTATGTCAAGGCTTTAGAAGCTTCTGATAGGCTAATTGACATAATTTGAGTCAATTGGAGGTGTACTTGTGGATGTATTTCAAGGCTTACCTTGAAACTCAGTGCCTCTTTGCTTGACATCATGGGAAAATCAAAAGAAATCAGCCAAGACCTCAGAATAAAAATTGTAGACCTCCACAAGTCTGTTTCCAAACGCCTGAAGGTACCACATTCATCTGTACAAACAATAGTACGCAAGTATAAACACCATGGGACCACGCAACCGTCATACTGCTCAGGAAGGAGATGCGTTCTGTCTCCTAGAGATGAACGTACTTTGGTGCGAAAAGTGCAAATCAATCCCAGAACAACAGCAAAGGACCTTGTGAAGATGCTGGAGGAAACAGGTACAAATGTATCTATATCCACAGTAAAACGAGTCCTATATCGACATCACCAAAAACACTCACAAACTTTTACAGATGCACAATCGAGAGCATCCTGTCGGGCTGTATCAACGCCTGGTACGGCAACTGCTCCGCCCATAACCGTAAGGCTCTCCAGAGGGTAGTGACGTCTGCAGAACGCATCACCAGGGGCAAACTACCTGCCCTCCAGGACACCTACACCACCCAATGTCACAGGAAGGCCAAAAAGATCATCAAGGACAACAACCACCCGAGCCACTGCCTGTTCACCCCGTTATCATCCAGAAGGTGAGGTCAGTACAGGTGCATCAAAACTGGGATCGAGAGACTGAATAACAGCTTCTATCTCAAGGCCATCAGACTGTTATACAGCCATCACTACCATTGAGTGGCTGCTGCCAACATACTGACTCCACTACAGCCACTGGAAAAATGGATGTAATAAATGTATCACTAGCCACTTTAAACAATGACACTTCATATAATGTTTACATACCCTACATTACTCATTTCATATGTATATACTGTACTCTATACAATCTACTGCATCTTGCCATCTTGATGTAATGTATCACTAGCCACTTTAAACAATGACACTTCATATAATGTTTACATATACACAGCATCTTGCCTATGCCGTTCTATACCATCACTCATTCATATATATTTTTTTATGTACATATTCTTATTCATTCCTTTACACTTATGTGTTTAATGTAATTGTTGTGAAATTGTTAGGTTAGATTACTAGTTGGAAATTACTGAATTGTCAGAACTAGATGCACAAGCATTTCGCTACACTCGCATTAACATCTGCTAACTATGTGTATGTGAAAAATAAAGTTTGGTTTGATTTGACAGGCCGAAAGGCCGCTCAGCAAGGAAGAAACCACTGCTCCAAAACCGCCATAAAAAAGACAGATTACAGTATGCAACTGCACATGGGGACAAAGATCGTACTTTTTGGAGAAATGTCCTCTGGTCTGATGATACAAAATAGAACTGTTTGGCCATAATGACCATCGTTATGTTTGGAGGAAAAAGGGGGAGGCTTGCAAGCCGAAGACACCATCCCAACCGTGAAGCACGGGGGTGGCAGCATCATGTTTTGGGGGTGCTTTGCTGCAGGAGGGACTGGTGCCTTTCACAAAATAGATGGCATCATGAGGTGGGAAAAGTATGTGGATATATTTTGAAGCAACATCTCAAGACACCAGCCAGGAAGTTAAAGCTTGGTCTCAAATGGGTCTTCCAAATGGACAATGACCCCAAAGTTGTGGCAAAATGGCTTAAGTACAACAAAGTAAAGGTATTGGAGTGGCCATCACAAAGCCCTGACCTCAATCCCGTAGAAAATTTGTGGGCAGAACTGAAAAAGTGTGTGCGAGCAAGGAGGCCTACAAACCTGACTCAGTTACACCAGCTCTGTCAGGAGGAATGGGCAAAAATTCACTCATTATTGTGGGAAGCTTGTGGAAGGCTACCCGAAATGTTTGACCCAAGTTAAATAATTTAAAGGCAATGCTACCAAATACTAATTGAGTGTAACTTCTGATCCACTGGGAATGTGATCAAATAAATAAAAGCTGAAATAAATCATTCTCTCTACTATTATTCTGACATTTCACATTCTTAGAATAAAGTGGTGATCCTAACTGACCTAAGACAGGGAATGTTTACTAGGATTAAATGTCAGAATTGTGAAAAACTGAGTTTAAATGTATTTGGCTAAGGTGTATGTAAACTTCCGACTTCAACTGTAAATATTTTTACCAAGACATGCCACGATTCATGGTTAATTTCAGGCTTTTCAAGCATTTTGTTACGTTACAATACACAATAAAGCAATGTGTTGGATTACACAACACTGTCGTAGATTGCCATGGCTAAATTTCCTCTGAACCTTGTTGCCTTGGGTTTTTATCTACAGGAGAAGACTCACTTTCTGGGTGCCGACTATCTGAAGGAGGGCCCTGAGGGCAACGACATCCGCAAGACCAATGTGGCCCAGATCCGTATGGCCTATCGCTACGAGACACTGTGCTATGAGCTCAACCTCATCAAGGAGGGTCTGAAGACTGACTGATAAATCTTAGATATTATGTTTTATGTTGACAGCCCCTGCTAAATGTATCGATTATTTAAGACAAACCCTTATTGTGTACTAGTGTTCTCTCCATGGCAAACCACATGGTCTATTTATTAGAATGGGTCGTGTGCTTTTAGTGTTATCTTGTGGCTATGTTCAACTCCGTTCAATTTAACATATGTTTAATTTAACATAAATGTAACGTAAGTGTTGCATATGTAGTGATCATCCTGTATGATGTATTCCATCTTTTCATTTAATTGGTTTCACTGGTCTTTTACTTGTTTATGTGAAAACACATTTCATGCTTAATGTGCCATATTGTGGGATGACACAATTACAATAAGGATTTAAAACAAATAAATAAAATGTCAAATAGTTTAATTTGATTTCTGTATGAATCTCTTTTGTCAAACCAAACCATGACTGAATTGATGCCCTTGCCCCGTCAATTGCTTATTTCAGAGGGGATACAAATGACATATTCCTGTGATTGTGTCAATCTGCCTCCTCCATCCAGTCGTCGATGACAGCAGGAGCTGGTGACGATTTAGCTCCCATGATCAATACGGAGCCCCCTAAAAACTCTCACTTGGTTCGAGTTGTGCCACTAGCTAATTTTTTGGTGCCTGCTTATTCCTTGCTGTCCAAGATTGGTGGACGGTAGTTGGAAGAAAACAATTTTTTGGTCTAAAATAAGACATTTTGGTGATACAGTAGTTAGCTATTGCTAGCTTTAGCGGCTAATCAACTAACTAGGACTAGTGTGTGGCTAACTAGCTCGCTCGCGAACTAGCGACTGAAATAGAACACCCGATTTGGAAGGCATCGTGATTTGCTTCTGTGGGAAACAATTGTAATGAGTCAACTAAGACGGAAAATATAGGTAACACTGATGTCGAAAACTAAACCTAGGGAACAGGTCTAATTTGCTACTTACAGTACTTGATTTGCTATTTAAGAAGTTGGGTTTGCTGCAAGCGGACCTCGAAAGCAACACACTGGTAACGTTAATATATTTTCCTACGATTCAGTGGATTAAAAGTAAAGCAAAATATTAACTGTCAGAGATTAGGCGTTTTGCTTGGTGTCACCGTTATCTGGTCTCATGTTTAATTTGCTGATGAGCTGCTACTAATGATCAGTAACGTATTGCTGCTGATCCTTTTGTCACAATCAATTAATAAAAAATGAGTGCTGGTGTTATTGAAAGAAAGTCCTAAGAATTATCTTAATTTCAGCTAATTCACCAACAAACCATGCACGGTGTGATGGATATATTTTTGTTGAGTTAATCTATGTAATTAAATATCCTGGTTAGGATAATCTTAATTGGATGTAAACAGCACAACTCCTCTCTTCATGAATTTACAAATAAATGATGGCAGGCCTGAGATCAGAGAGCTATACTACAAAGCAAGATCAATGAGTTAGCTATCCCAAGGCCGGTATATAGCGATATTGAGTCGTTTCATTTTACTGTAGAAACACATTATATGCAGCCGGCAATACATTCTTATCCCTAGTGGACCAGTTAGTACCTAAAACATTAAACGTTCAGGCTGCATAGGCTTCAATTTCCTCAGAAACTTTATTTAATGGGGCTAAGAAAAATCAAACGGGGAAAATATTCATACTTTCCATATGAAACACCATTTCCAGCACCATGCTAGTGGCTAAATGTTCATTCCGGATGGTGTGCATCGTGTTCAGCCAATCTGGTTGAAACTATCAGATCAAGGGTGCTTTTTCTTTTACACCTGCTGGTTGTAGCTAGATACTGTAACGACCCTGGGTTTATAAGCACGGAAATCGATGCACGAGCATGCTTTTGCAGCACAGTCGATAGCGCGTCGGACCTCAGGTTAGAAGGTCAAGGGTTCGAGACCTGCTCCCTGCCTGTATCGTTACAATACGTTTTGAGCAAAGATTATGGATATACTGACAAGATACTTGTCTCTCCGCCCCAAAAATGGGAGTCTTTGTCCACAAAGCTGCACAGCGTGCTGTCTAGCTCCCGCCTATCCTTTGGATTGGTGGATACATCTCATTATTGTAATCCTTTTTGGAATATTCGATGATGTGGTCGAAGTAGTCTCATTGTCTGTAACTGAGTGGGTTCTGTATAGGTGTTCTGTATAGGTTACGGATGTTAGGTCTCCACACCTGGTAGGCTGGCTGTCCAAGTGTGCCATAGGTTAGTATGCCCCTTGGTTTTTGGATCTGTTGGGATCTTCTGACATCCATCCCTTCCTATACGCACTGCTGATCTGAATCAGTGAGGTCATTCATACATGTGGAACCATTCAAATCAAACCAAAGTTGACTTGTCACGTGCGCCGAATACAACAGGTATTACAGTATTACAACCTTACGGTGAAATGCTTACTTACAGGCTCTAACCAATAGCGCAAAAAAGGTGTTAGGTGAACAATAGGTAAGTAAAGAAATAAAACAACAGTAAAAAGCCAGGCTATATACAGTAGCAAGGCTATAAAAGTAGCGAGGCTACATACAGACACCGGTTAGTCAGGCTGATTGAGGTAGTATCTACATGTAGAAATGGTAAAAGTGACTATGCATATATGATGAACAGAGAGTAGCAGTAGCGTAAAAGAGGGGTTGGCGGGTGGCGGGACACAATGTAGATAGCCCGGGTTGGCCAATGTGCAGGAGCACTGGTTGGTCGGCCCAATTGAGGTAGTATGTACATGAATGTATAGTTAAAGGGACTATGCATATATGATAAACAGTGAGTAGCAGCAGCGTAAAAAGGGGGGTTGGGGAAGGCACACAATGCAAATAGTCCGGGTAGCCATTTGATTGCTTGTTCAGGAGTCTTATGGCTTGGGGATAAAAACTGTTGAGAAGCCTTTTTGTCCTATACTTGGCACTCCGGTACCGCTTGCCATACGGTAGTAGAGAGAACAGTCTATGACTGGGGTGGCTGGAGTCTTTGACTATTTTTAGGGCCTTCCTCTGACACTGCCTGGTATAGAGGTCCTGGATGGCAGGCAGCTTAGCCCCAGTGATGTACTGGGCCGTACGCACTACCCTCTGTAGTGCCTTGTGGTCAGAGGCGAGCAATTGCCGTACCAGGCAGTGATGCAACCATTCAGGATGCTCTCGATGTTGCAGCTGTAGAACCTTTTGAGGATCTCAGGACCCATGCCAATTTTTTTTCGTTTCCTGAGGGGGAATAGTCTTTGTTGTGCCCTCTTCACGACTGTCTTAGTGTGTTTGGACCATTCTAGTTTGTTGTTGATGTGGACACCAAGGAACTTGAAGCTCTCAACCTGCTCCACTACAGCCCCATGAAATGAGAATGGGGGCGTGCTCCGTCCTCCTTTTCCTGTAGTCCACAATCATCTCCTTAGTCTTGGTTATGTTGAGGGATAGTTTGTTATTCTGGCACCACCAGTCCAGGTCTCTGACCTCCCTATAGGCTGTCTCGTTGTTGTCGGTGATCAGGCCTACCACTGTTGTGTCGTCTGCAAACTTAATGATGGTGTTGGAGTCGTGCCTGACCATGCAGTCGTGGGTGAACAGGGAGTACAGGAGGGGACTGAGCATGCACCCCTGTGGAGCTCCAGTGTTGAGGATCAGCATGGCAGATTGTCTTTTTGTCTCATTGTCTTGAGTTTTGGGAGCATCATATCTCCTTTCCACATGATCTTCTCTCCCTTTGGCATTGACCCCATCCTCATTGTTTGTTAGGATCTCTGATTCTTGCTCCATGTTCTCATACCTTCTGTATCCTGAAAACGGGGATGAAACGCATAGACCTGTTCTGTCAGGGATTTTTGTCTGAGGTCTTGGGTGCTTGCAACTGGGTTAACTCCTTGGGACCAGATGGCTTCCTCCTCATCAGTCTGCTGAAGTTTCATCCCCATCTCCTCCACGTACTGTGTTTGACATTCTTTTTCAAGCAGGCTGTTTCCTCTCTTCCAAGGTCTCATGTGCCACAGGTAGGTCATTCATTAACATCAACATATTGCGATGGAGCACTCTGATGTCCTTGGCACCATTCTCCTTTTCCACCTTGTAGACTGGTCCTTCCCAATCTTCTCTACCACCCTGCCTCCCAGTAGGCCTGCAATTTGCCCGGTCCTCCTCTCTCTGACATATTCTTCACCAAGATTCTGTCTCCAGGTTGGAGGGCCACTGCCTTTTCACCATGGTCGTAGTGTCTTGTGCTTTTAGCCGAGGACTTTTGACTGTTTTCAGATGCAACTCGGTAAGCTTCCTACATTTTGGTGGCCCAGTTCTGAGCATAGACTGGGTGTGACACCTGTTCATCAGTCTGATTGAGGCCAAACAACCGGTCAATGGGCAGTCGAGGTGGCTGGCCAAAAAGAAGGAAGTGTGGTGACAAGCCTGTTGCTTCGTTACGAGTGCAGTTGTTTGCATGTACGATATGAGGTAAGTGGTTTTTCCATTGTGATTCATTTTCTTCAGGAAGAGTGGGAAGCATCTGTAGCAGCGTACGATTCATCTGTTCCACTAGGTTTCCCTGAGGAGGATCTAGCGTTGTGCGGGAGTGGCCGACCCCTGCCAGCTCCTGAAGTCTTCCAAAGAGTTTGTTTTCAAATTCCCAGCCTTGATCGTGGTGGCGCCTCTTGAGGATATCCGGTTTTCTCCGCTGCTGTCTTTGCAGACTTGTTGCGGGTGGCGTAGGTCTGTGTAAACCTTGTGAAATTATCGACTGATACTAAGATGTATTCATACCCCCCCTCCCCTCCCTCCCTCCCTCCCACACACACACACACACACGTAGAACAGTATTTTGAGACCAACTCAAAGGGAGCAATTGTTGCCCATTGGAGCTTTCCGTGGCACATTTGGTATTTTTTGCTTGATGCAACTACATTTCTTTGTGACATAGTCCTCAACTTCTTCTTGAATAAATGGCCAATAAAATTGCTCTCTCGCCAGGTGAGTAACCTTATCTGCACTCACACGCCCCATGTCATTATGTAGGTGTTTCAACACAGTGGCCTTGAATGTTCTAGTGATGACTAACCAACCTTTCTGTCAAGGATTCCATTCTTAGTCTGCAGTTTGGTACACTCATGCAGCAAGCGTTTGGCTCTCACACACAGTTGCCTTTTCTCTGTGTCTATTGGTTGTCGCCTCTTTAACATGGCCATCTCGAGGCAACTCCAATATAAAATGTTTTTTCTCAAATTTGCCGGGATGTCACATGTCATCCTACTTCTGAGGAACACTTGTAACAACTTAAGCATTACAAAACTTATATTCGATCAAATAAACCTCATGTAGAAAAAAAGCCATTAATTGACCTCCATACAATTTTTTATTTTTAAATTTAACCTTTATTTAACTAATTCTTATTTACAATGACGGCCTACCCCGGCCAAACCCAGACGACGCTGGGCCAATTGTGCACCGCCCTATGGGACTCCCAATCACAGCCGGATGTGATGCAGCCTGGACTCAAACCGAAGCCTATGCATCCTTAGTGGATAATGTATTGCCGGCTGCGTAAAATGCATTTGGATGGTAAGATAAACGACTCATTATTGCCATCTGTCGGCTTTTGCTCTATAAGTTAGCCAGCTAACTTGCCTAAGTGTTCTGAAACAACTTTTTTGTTGTTGGAATATAATCATTAAATGGGCATGGTCTCATTGACTCAACAACCAAAAACACATCTAAGTTTAGCTTTCTTAATGAACCAGAAAATCAATAGTAGTTTCTGGTGGTTCATCAAAGTTAGCTGGCTAACCCATTGATCCTGCTCTGTAGTATACCCCTCTGTCCAGTGTGAGACGGAAAATAGATTCCACATGACCTAATAGAAGCTTAATTGACTGTTTAAGAGAAACCAGACTCCTTACCCTTTCTCTGGTACCCCACCTAGGGCAAGTTCAGTCATGCAGCAATTATTGGAGAGGGCGGTTTAGCTGTGGTTATTTTGAAGGTGCAATTAGGATTTATCTTGGTAGGTTTGGGTCTTGATGATCCCTGTTTGGATTCTACTGGGGTGACACTACAAGTTCAAAGGTACCCTGGAATGACAACCTGACCATCCTTCATGACTGTTAAAATTCTAATTATAGCTGGTAAACAATTCTGAAACCAAAGCTTCTAACTGGATGCAAGTCTCCTAACCATAATTATGGACAGTCGGTTGATGCTTTCTTCCTTAGTCTCAGGAAATGCAGGATAGGCCTTCCTGTATAACACACAGTTTTCAGTGTGGGATGTCCTGGCTGTGAGAGTACACTACATACATTAGATTTATGTCAAACCAAACAAAAGGCATAATTTGCGAAGCCTGAATAACGACTGTCTCTGGTCAAATTGATTCCCTAGCCTCCTCCTAGCTGGCTCTGCTGGAATGCAGCACATAATTATTATTATCACGAGCAGCACTGTGGAATTTCACCATGTCTCCCTTTTCTAAATGCTTTCAGCTTTCAAAAAAATGTGCAAGGTGTCCAAGAACTTTGCTTCCAGCAAACAGAGTACGGTAACTCAATTGGAAAGGAATCTGCCCGGAACAGGAGTCTGAATATATTTAGGGAAGATTTCACATAGGGACTTGCGCCTCACAATACAATGAGGAGGCTGTGCAAGATCATGAATATGAGTATTGCATGGCAAACTGTTCAGTTGTAGTTTTAGCACAAGCTAAACCCAATATGGAGCAATTCACTGTAAAGGACTCAAAATGTCAATGTTTCAATTGTCTGTTCCTATCAAATAGGAATAGCAATATATAACACATTTTACAGTAATACAACATTACTGTGGTTGTGATATGGGTTAACCGGAATCCTCAATAGTTTATCTTAATTGTTTGTCACGGGCCCTTTGTCCGTCATTGCTCCTATCTTCAGTTAATGTTTTCACGGCTTTAAGGCCTAGATGTGCTGAAGTCGGCATAAGCATTCTTGAAATATCTGTCCTTCCTCATCCACTGAAAGAGATGTTTGAGATAAGAGTAAATTAGATCAAATGTTTTAATCTATCATGGTGTTCTGTAATGGGACAGCTGTGGTTAATGATGGGACTGAGGGACAACCAACTCCCCGGGGGGGGGGGGGGGGGGGTGGCTCCCAGACTGACTGACAGACACCCCTCTGGCTGCTAAAAGCTCCAGCGCCTTGTTCCTGTCGTTGCCTTCTTTTCTCCTCCGGGTTTTATTTTTGGCTACTGACCTTGACAGGAGCCTATCCTTTCCTGCTTCCTCCAGCCAAACACATCCCGTACGCCTTCCACTACATCAGGAGTGTGCTGTTGAAATAGTGTTGTCCTTCTCACTAGATTGTACATTCTCTTCGACAGGTTTCTCTTTGCTTTCTCTTCGGAGTGTTTTAACTTGTTTTGAAGCGTTAACGGATAAGTAACTTGTGTCCTTTGCTTTGTAGGTCTTTCTTTAAGAGGAAAGGAGGGAAAAGAGCAGACTCTGTTTAAAGGAAGAGTGGTTTAAAAAGAAAAGGATAGAACACAGACCCCTGTAAAACTCATTGCCTTCCATAGGCTACTGTGGCTAAACCAATCGCTGGACAGACTCACTGTATTTAACAGTGTCTGTCTGTACACCGGAAGGGCCTTCATGCCTACATCAACCATGCAGTGAGGGTGAGCTGGCAGTGTGCTCACTCCCTCCACGCTGGCTTTGGGCCTAGAGCAGGGGAGAGGGGAGAAGTGGACGGAAAGTTGGATCCCCCTCAGAATCACTCCTGTTTCAGTAAGACTTCAACTGCAATACCAGAGTCCAAACCATTTATAGAGCCTTTGCAATCTCTTACAACAGACACTACAAACATTTTCCAATTAGATAGGATGATCCTCAACAATGGTGAACTGAATGTGGGTGGTGTGTTGGAAGTTAAGTTGACCAAACACCTACCTCTGTCAGTGGATGACCATGGAGAGAGCCTGCCCCCAGGGAATTTCTATACCTCAAGGGGCTTCTGGCGGAGGCTGGAGGGAGACGAGTTGTTCTGGGAGAAGGGAAGAAATACCTCAGCAGAGCCTCAGAGTCATCTATCTCCCTCACCTTTGACCATGTCCAGCTGAACACCTGACTAGAGACAACACATATGAGGATGTCAAGCCATCTCCTACTATGTGTCTCCCCATTGTGTGTCCCCGACCCTGGACCATGGCACAGAGACAGAACCCTCTCACCCCAAAGGTAGTAATGACAGCTGTTACAGGAAATGTGAAACAATAGTATAATATATATAAATTTATAAACATGCTTTAATCTTTCATTAACACCTTGTCTCCTGTGTCACAGCTTCCTCCCAAGCCTCTCACGTTGCGGCTGGAGAGGAAGGACTCACTGGCAGCAACACAATCCTCACCTACAGAAGCCCCCCCTAGACCTGCTTTACCCAAGCGACCCACAACCATCCATAAAACACACAGACTGCCTCAGGTAAACACACACAAGCATTTCATAAGCGTTTTCTACAAGGTGGAAATTGTATTTCTTCAAACTACTATGGCGGTTGTATATAATTTTGACTCTGAGTGGGAAAAGCATGCTATTAGGTGGATTGGTCTGTTTGTATGACTACACATAAAGAAGCCAAGCTAGTGTTGTAGGCCTACACTCCGTTGTCAATTTGGAGATGTCTGAGCTTCCTGTGTGCTTGGCTCTGGATCCAGGTCACTCATTCTACTACTCAAGTTGAAACTTGACTGATGGCCCTATCCAATCCAAACCAGTGCCCATTAGAAAACAATGTTTTTCAGTGCAACAAGGAAGTGTGCTTAAATCACATTTATTTGATTGGCCACAATTTTATTACTAGTTTAAGTGGCCAGACATGATTTTTATTTGTATCAGATCAATATGTGTGTGTGTGTGTGTGGTTTCCGTGATGCAGTATGTCAACAAGATTCATGTGATCTTCGACACCAAGCGAGTGAAGAGCCAGGGAGGTTCAGCGCATGGTATGACAATTACCCTTCAACTTGTCTAGAAGATAGATAAACTACTCACTGTAAAGACCCAGTTTTGAGATACATTACATCACTGTTACAAATACAGTACAAAGACACTGTCAGTCTCCTATGATGTCTCTTTCTTTCATCCCTTTATTACACTCCTGTCTCGCTTTTTCTCTCTGTCTATGTATCTCGCATGCGCACACTCACTCAAGGCATGGATCTGGGAAAGGGTACCAAAATATTTCTGTGGCATTGGAGGTCCCCAATAACACAGTGGTCTCCATTATTCTTAAATGGAAGAAGTTAGGAACCACCAAGACTCTTCCTTGCAGGCTGCCAGGTGAAACTGAGCAATCGGGGGAGAAGGGCCTTGGTAAGGGGATGACCAAGAACCCAACGGTCACTGACAAAGCTCTAGAGTTCCTCTGTGGAGATGGGAGAACCTTCCAGAAGAACAACCATCTCTGTAGCACTCCACCAATCAGCCCTTTATGGTAGTGGCCAGATGGAAGCCACTCCTCAATAAAAGCCACATGACGGCACTCTTGGATTTTGCCAGAAGGCACCTAAAGACTCTCGGAACATGAGAAACAAGATTCTCTGTTCTGATGAAACCAAGATTGAACTCTTTGGCCTGAATGCCAAGCGTCACGTCTGGAGGAAACCTGGCACAATCCCTATGGTGAAGCATGGTGGTGGTAGCATCGTGCTGTGGGGAGGTTTTTCAGCGGCAGGGACTGGTATACTAGTCAGGATCAAGGGAAAGATGAACTGAGCAAAGTACACTGAGTCAGAACTGTACAATTGAAAACCACAACTGTCATGAGTGTCTGTCTGTCATGTGTGAGTTATGATCAATTAAAAAAATATATATATATACTGTCTCCTCCCTATGTCACATGACAGTTAAATCAAAAACCTGCTCCAGAGCACTCAGGACCTCAGACTGGGGTGAAGGCTCACCTTCCAACAGGACAACAACAGTAAGACAACGCAGGAGTGGCTTCAGGACAGCCAAGACAATGTAGGAGTGGCTTCAGGACAAGTCTCTGAGTGGCCCAGCCAGAGCCCGGACTTGAACCCGATCGAACATCTCTGGAGAGACCTGACATAGCTTGAGAGGATCTGCAGAGAAGAATGGGAGAAACTCCCCAAATACAGGTGTGCCAAGCTTGTAGTGTCAAGAAGACTCGAGGCTGTAATTGCTGCCAACAGTGCTTCAACAAAGTACTGCGTAAAGGGTCTGAATACTTACGTGAATATATATTTCAATTTTTTATATACATTTGCAAAAATGTCTAAATCAATCAATCAATCAAACGTATTTATAAAGCTCTTTTTACATCAGCCGACTGTTTTTGTTTTGACATTATGGGGTATTGTGTGTAGATTTTGGGGGGGTGGTAACATAACAAAATGTGGAAAAAGTCGAGGGGTCTGAATGCTTTCCGAATGCACTGTAGCACAAACCCCTGAGGTTCCTTACTGCTATTATAAACTGGTTACCAAAGTAATTAAAACCATGGCTTTCTGCCAATCAGCATTCAGGGCTCAAACCAGTTTATAAAATACATTTTAGCCTGCCTGTACACATAGATTCAAAGAGTTCAAACTAAAGTCTATTAAAATGTCTTAGCAAATCAGAATGGTGTGTTTTGAGAATGATAATTTATATATTTTAGGATGTGTTATGTTCCACCCATTTTCGAGTCGTGTGAATTTATTGTAAATAAAAGTTTTGTTCATAGACAATGAAACAAGCAGCTAGTATGTTATGTAATCCTGGTGTAGTCCCTTGTTGATACTTGTCATCAGGATATTCTTTGTGTTTAGGGGTGTAGTTATGGAGTTATATACTGTAGGCTTGTCACGAAGGCAACATTTGACAAACTATACGATACCAGGCCAAGTATCACGGTACCGAGTAGTATTGAGATACTACGGTGTAAAAATAATCTGTGGCCTAGCTCTTTCTAAACGTTCTCCAAAAACCTCCCACTGAAATTCACACTTATATTCAATGTTTTGAATAGAATTTCACACTGTTCAGTGTACAGTTCAAGTCAAAAGTTTGGACACCTACTCATTTCTCTTAATTTTTAGCAAAGGGAAATGACGATCCATCATTACTTTAAGACATGAAGGTCAGTCAATCCAGAACATTTGAAGAACTTTGAAGAACATTTTTTCTTAAAGTGCTGTTGTTAAAAACCCATCAAGCACTATGATGAAACTGTCTCATGAGGACCGCCACAGGAAAGGAAGACCCAGATTTACCTCTGCTGCAGAGGATAAGTTCATTAGAGTTAACTGCAACTCAGAAATCGGCAACTAACTGCACCTCCAGATTGCAGCTCAAATAAAGCTGAAGTAACAGACACATCTCAACATCAACTGTTCAGATGAGATCGCTTGAATCAGGCCTTCATGGTTGAATTGTTGCAAAGAAACCACTACTAAAGGACACTAATAAGAAGCAGAGACTTTCTTGGGCCAAGAAACACGGGCAATGGACATTAGACCGGTGGAAATCTGTCCTTTGGTCTGATGAGTCCAAATGTGAGATTTTTGGTTCCAACCTCCGTGTCTGTGAGACGCAGAGTAGGTGAACTGATGATCTCTGCATGTGTGGTACCCACCATGAAGCATGGAGGAGGAGCTGTGATGGTGTGGGGGTGCCTTGCTGGTGACACTGTCAGTGATTTGTTTAGATTTCAAGGCACACTTAACCAGCATGGCTACCACAGCATTCTGCAGTGATACGCCATCCCATCTGGTTTAAGCTTAGTGGTACAATCATTTGTTTTTCAACAGGACAATGACCCAAAACACACCTCCAGGCAGTGCAAGGGCCATTTGACCAAGAAGGAGAGTGATGGAGTGCTGCATCAGCTTATTAAAGAGCAGCGATCCTATCGAGCAGTGTACGGATTTCTTTTTTTTTTCTCATCTTGGTCAACTGTTACCTTGCACCTGCAGAGGAGATGGCTCAGATGTTCGAGTGCATTTTTGAATTTTGAAAACGTTAGGCACCAAACAGAATTGAAGGAACACCAGAAATAAATATATTTTTGATATAGTTTACTTACATTAGGCCTGAATTAATCCTACCTTTTGAAGCACATCTCATGAGTAGTACAGTTTTCCTTTCTTCCTGTGCCAATCAAATTTGCCTAAACCTACTGTCATGTTACCAGGTTGTTAGCTGTTGTTGGGTAACATGACTGAAAACGTTGTTTGTTATCAAACCAATAATTAGCGACCCTGGATTAGTTTCAAACGGCCTGTGACATGGTTTGTGAAATTATATAAAATGCGTGTGAATCCCAATAGAAAGAAAATGGCATGTCCGGTAATACGGGTCATTAAAATATATATATATATACATAAATGGTTTAGGCTAGAGACAAGCTGTTTTCTTTGCTGTAAAGCTGCAATCAATTATGTCACAAAGCAGTGCTCCATTTTCCCTCTGACACTGAGGCTACATGACAGTGACCTTGCCTAGTCTACTTAGACTGATCTGTGCTCTTGGTTATAAAAGGCGACGCAATTATACAATGTGTCAACATTGCTCGCTGCTCCAAAGTTACAAATGAAACAACTGAAGACTCGTCTGGGTCTGCATCCCCCCTCGCTATCACTGCTAAATTATATATATTTTTTAAATGACGGCGGAATAGACACGCATGAAGAGTGGACGGAGAGAAGTAGGTGAGGAACTGATAGGGGATGAGGATGGCTGATTACAGCTGCCACTCGTGATATGCACATGAAAGTTAAGTGGATATTATTGGACCTGCACATACAACAGACTAGTGGTTGCTTCAGTTCAAACATTTTAGAAAAAAACTGTAGTATCATATGAAACTGTACTACGGTATTCTAAAATGTTTGTATCAATGACGTTTTTGTACCGTGATATTACAGTGGTAACGGTATACCATGCAACACTAATATACTGTGTGTGTGTTTTCCGATCTTGGAGGAGGTAGAGGCGCAGGGAGATCTGGCCAGCCCTGGTGTCCCCCTTCATGCGTAGCGTCATGGAGGCTCCTTTTCCCGCCTCTGGACGCACCATCACACTCAGGAGCTTCCTCCCAGGCTCAGGAAATGAGGTAACACATTCACACCACTAAGAGGACCTCTAGGACTCCATGTAAAGAGTAACTACAGGGGAAGATGGGGCAAAAGTCTGTCCTCTCCTCCGTGACCCAGAAACTGAAAAGTGGTCGCCGTATGTAGGAGAGTGTCAATTCATTAATAGGCGAACAGGGGAGTCTTCTCTTCAGTGTGCTGTCTCGTTGTGGCCATGCCGCGCTGGCGCTGCTCTACCCGTTCACCTGTGTTGATAAAAGGATATTAGAAGGGTGAGCCGGTTAAGGATCGATTCAGACCAGGTGTTAAAATTGTACGACAAGCGACAGTTTATTTCAGAGGGAGAATATCTGGTACACGTAAATACGGCTCTTCCGTTAGTTCGTGTTGGAACAGCAGGCAGAGAGCGAGTAAACAGTCAGCACAGCCGTTATATACGTCACAGAAAGTAGGTTGACTCTAGGAAGATCGGATCTCCGGATTGGTTCAGCTGGTTGTAGTCTGTAGTCTTCCGCCATTGGCTCAGTTGTCTGTCCGTCATCGTAGAATCTTCTTCGGGCACACAGTGTTCGTTTAAAAGGGAGATTATGTGTGTAATGTGGGAGCTATCCTGTAGGGGACCCCACAGGCTTTACTGTGAAAATACGTTGCTATGTGTTGTCTCAGTTATAACAATGCAATAGCCACGTATTTAGCAGTAGATTGGTCTCCTGCATAATAGCAATTCTTTACACCTGGCAGCATACATTTGTGCCTGTGCTGCCCGCTAGCATGCTAGACATCAGCTGCTCTCCCACTCCCTTCCTCATGGGGGCGCTGGCGCCCTGCCTGCCCAAACTTCTGGAGCTGCCCATAGAGGAGGTCAGTGACAAAGGTCACCGTCTGATTCCCAGTGGCTAGTCACTAGATGGCCATGCTACAAAAAAGAAATGTATATATATTTCGTCAGAATTGATGATCAAGTACCCGACTGACTAGTTCTTTGATATAGGGTTAGGGTTACTTAGAATTCTGTTGCGTACAGTTGTTTACCAGACTTAAAGGTAGACTCTGCGATATGATGATGTAGATGCAGAAAGTAAACCGCATAGGGGGTCAATTTTCACAACAACTAAGAGAGGTTAAGCGCAAGGTTCAACTTCTCCGCTGTTTTGGTCCTGTGGCTACCACGCTGTTTCAGCGTGATGTTGGCGAACCATTGCACATGCGCAGATACTGTGGGTGACCTGTGTGAGAGCGAATTGTTGCATCTCGCTCATCTCAATATCTGGTGCTATTCGTGGCAATGTCATTTCGCTGAGTACCTTTTTAATAAAGTATTTTACTGCCACCTAATGGTAGTTCTATGAACGTCTTTACAGTAGGACTAACAAACTGCAATATCAATCTGCAAACACTTACCAACAGTTAATGGTAGAAAGTCTCCGATGTCTAATTCAAAGCCCAATACATTTGACCTGCGTTCATTTTGTCATTGATAATTTAAAGATTCTGTCTCTGTTTTGCATTCTAGGTGCTTATTGTGGATTTAAGTACGGACAAATTTGTCAAACAGGTGTGTATTTAATTGCAACTCATGAAAGATAGGTGTGGTTCCAAAACACAACTGAATAGGGTATGAGGAACACTTTGTGCATGTCTGCGTCTGTGCATGTCTGCGTTCCAAGTGACAGTGTTGAATATTAATGCAACTTGATGATTTCACACATACCAGAGCTTGACTTTATTTTTTGGACTGTAATCCAAGTTCATATAGTGAGACTATTTAATAGTAGTAGCTATGGAGTTTCGCTTCTTTCTTACTCAGAGATCCTATTGGGCTGCTGATATTGGTGGCTAGTTTCGACAACAACCGTTTTTATTGCATAGGCCAGGAATGTTCAACGTTGATGGGGGTGGAGGCCACAAAAAAATTGGAACTCATCATGAGGTGCTGCAGTGGCACGCGGGTCTGCAAACCCACATATGCAGTCAGAGTGAAAGTACATTTACATTACATTTAAGTCATTTAGCAGACGCTCTTATCCAGAGCGACTTACAAATTGGAGTACATAGTGTAGTCTTAGTGAATGGTATTATACAGGCCCTAGCCTTTTGGGGGCCCTTGTTAGACTAACTTACCCAATCTAAAAAAAATGTTTTTGCTGACATAGGCTAATTGTGTGACTGTCAGTGACTGACATAACAAGATAAAAACAGCTGATGCACAACCAAATTTCTATTTTGAACCTTGTACATTCTACTAATCTAACTCAACGGTAATTTGAAACACTGACTGACACCAATACCCCCGACCCCCTAACAACAAAATTGATTTTGCAGGTCACCAGTTGCGCATCCCTGGCATAGGTGAATCACAGTACACGGGTAGCCAGTTGCCTTGTTTCACATAAGTAGTAGGCCATCTCTTGCATGATGTGAGTTTCCCTGGGCTGTCCTGTTAACTACTTCTTGTTTCCAAGCTTGGTGATGAGGACTGTATCTTGCCCAGTAAGCTTCAGGCTGCACTGCTGGAGATCCTGGAGGAGAGATAGCAGATACTGAGGCAAGATGAAGGAGATTGCACAGGAGGTTTGCACAGCTACCTATTACTACATATTCATCTTGAAAAGGGCCTCGCAGCCAAAACATTGAAGAAACAATGTCTCCTTTCAGTCCCCTTGTCTCTCTGTCCATGTGTTGGCTATAGGGTAATTGTATAGAAAGCCAATTCTTGAAGCATTCTTCACTCGCATCTTCATTTTAACACCATCTACATTATTAGTGACTGTCCCCCTCCCTATCTGTCCGTCAGGGCGGCAGGCCAGTAACCGAAAGGGCTAGTTCGAATACCCAAGCTGTCAAGAAGAAACATCTGTAGACGTGTTCTTGAGCAAGGCACTTGACTTTAATTTGCTCCAGGGGCGTCATACTACTATGGTTGCCCCAGTAAAACAACACATTTCACTGCACCTATCAGGTGTGTGTGTGTGTGTGTGTGTGTGTGTGTGTGAATGTTGCTTCCAATGTAATTGACTACATCATTTCCAATCCCCCATATTTTTTGGGTAAATATATATATCCCATACACGCATGCATATATATATATACATACACATACCTATATAGACATACATACTTTTTAAAAGAATATACCTTTATTATTATTCCCAGCAAACCCTACCGCCGATCCCCCAATTGAAGTAAACTAATAAACACTTCTGCTTCTACCTTCAATCCATACATCTTATACACATTCTACAGTCACAAGTCTACTTTACAATAGTTCTATAGGTAAATCATTTTGTCCATTTTATTTTCAGGGATGAAATTCCTACCGAAGAAGTGACAATGTCTTTCTGGTTGAAAATGCTTCTGTAGGAGAAGATGAGGATCTTCCGCGGGATTGGCCAAGACGTGTGCAAATTATGTCACGGATATAGATATGTACTTGAATCGATCAGAACATTTCAGCTACAAAACTAACCCGTGCCTATTTCTGTTTTTGCTGTTAATTTTTAAAATGTTTGGTTTTAATCAAGTGTTTTGAGTGTTTGCTCTCAGTATTATGGATATAGTTTTTTAAATTTAGTTTTGAACTTGTCTATTTGGAGAAAAATAAGGTAGGCTACACTTTTTACCCTTCAGCTCTCTGTTACAAAACAATGTAAGAATAATTGTATTGTGTGCATGATTGTAACTTTAAATATGACATCATTTTTTAAACTGAGGTTAATGTATGTTTTCCCTGACATTTTGATGTCCTTGACAATTGTTCCAAGTAATGTTTGGATCATTAAGATAATACATTATATTGACATTTCTAACAGATTTTGAAAAGCTCAGTTCTGTATAGCTCATTCTGTAACAAAATATTTTGTTTACAAAGTTTAGCTACTCTTATGCATTGTTCGCATTGTGAACTTAATGTGACATTGTATGAACCTGTTTGAATACCTTAGCAATTTGATATGACAGATGAAAGCGCTTCACAAAGTTTGATAAAAACATGTTCCCATGTGGGTTTAGAAAGCCATAAACAGAGAACCAGAAACTAGTCACACCTCTATCCTATTGACTGAAGTACTTTTATATATATATATATATATACACACACACACACAGTTGAAGTCGGAGGTTTACATACAGCCAAATACATTTAAACTCAGTTTTTTCACAATTACTGATATTTAATCCAAGTAAGAATTCCCTGTTTTAGGTCAGTTACGATCACCACTTTATTTAAAAAATGTGAAATGTCAGAGTAACAGTAGAGACAATGATTTATTTCAGCTTTTATTTCTTTCATCACATTCCCAGTGGGTCAGAAGTTTACATACACTCAATTAGTATTTGGTAGCATTGCCTTTAAATGGTTTAACTTGGGTCAAATGTTTCAGGTAGCCTTACACAAGCTTCCAACAATAAGTTGGGTGAATTTTGGCCCATTCCTCCTGACAGAGCTGGTGTAACGGATTCAGGTTTGTAGACCTTGCTCGCACACGATTTTTCACTTTTGCCCACACATTTTCTATAGGATTGAGGTCAGGGCTTTGTGATGGCCACTCCAATACCTTGACTTTGTTGTCCTTAAGCCATTTTGCCACATCTTTGGAATTTGTGCTTGGGGTCATTGTCCATTTGGAAGACCCATTTGCGACCAAGCTTTAACTTCCTGACTGATGTCTTCATATGTTGCTTCAATATATCCAAATAATTTTCCTACCTCATGATGCCATCTATTTTGTGAAGTGCAACAGTCCCTCCTGCAGCAAAGCACCCCCACAACATGATGCTGCCACCCCCATGTTTCGTGTTTGGGATGGTATTTTTGGCTTGCAGGCCTCCCCCTTTTTCCTCCAAACATAACGATGGTCATTATGGCCAAACAGTTCTATTTTTGTATCATCAGACCAGAGGACATTTATCCAAAAAGTACCATCTTTGTCCCCATGTGCAGTTGCAAACCGTATCCTGGCTTTTTTTATTGCGGTTTTGGAGCAGTGGCTTCTTCCTTGCTGAGCGACCTTTCAGGTTATGTGGATATAGGACTCGTTTTACTGTGGATATAGATACTTTTGTACCTGTTTCCTCCAGCATCTTCACAAGGTCCTTTGCTGTTGTTCTGGGATTGAGTTGCACTTTTCGCACCAAAGTACGTTCATCTCTAGGAGACAGAACACATCGCCTTCCTGAGCGGTTTGACGCCTGCGTGGTCCCAGAGTGTTTCTACTTGCGTACTATTTTTTGTACAGATGAACATGGTACCTTCAGGCATTTGGAAATTGCTCCCAAGGATGAACCAGACTTGTGGAGGTCTACATTTTTTTCTGAGGTCTTGGCTGATTTCTTTTGATTTTCCCATGATGTCAAGCAATGAGGCACTGAGTGTAAAGGTATGCCTTGAAATACATCCACAGGTACACCTCCAATAGGCTAATTGACATAATTTGAGTCGATCAGAAGCATCTAAAGCCATGTCATTTTCTGGAATTTTCCAGAAAGCTGTTTAAAGGCACAGTCAACTTAGTGTATGTACACTTCTGACGCACTGGAATAGTGATTCAGTGAAATAATCTAAACAATTGTTGGAAAAATGACTTGTCATGCACAAAGTAGATGTCCTAACTGACTTGCCAAAACTATAGTTTGTTAACAAGAAATTTGTGGAGTGGTTGAAAAGCAAATTTTAATGACTCGAACCTAAGTGTATGTAAACTTCCGACTTCAGCTATATATATATATATATATACACACACACACATATCTCAGTACAACTCAAAAGTTTAGATACACCTACTCATTCAAGGGTTTTTCTTTAGTTTTGCTATTTTCTACATTGTAGAATAATCATGTAGTAATCAAAAGTGTTCAACAAATCTAAATATATTTGAGATTCTTCAAAGTAGCCACCCCTTTGCCTGACAGCTTTGCACACTTTTGGCTTTCTCTCAACCAGTTTCATGAGGAATGGTTTTCCAACAGTCTTGAAAGAGTTCCCACATATGCTGAGCACTTGTTGGCTGTTTTTCCTTCACTCCGTGGTCCAACTCATCCCAAACCATCTCAATTGAGTTGAGGTCGGGTGATTGTGGAGGCCAGGTCATCTGATGCAGCACTCCATTACTCTCTTTGGTCAAATAGCTCTTACACAGCCTGGAGATGTGTTTTAGGTCATTGTCCTGTTTAAAAATAAATGATAGTCCCAGTAAGCGCAAACCAGATGGGATGGCGTATCGCTGCTGAATACTGTGGTAGCCATGCGGGTTAAGTGTGCCTTGAATTCTAAACAAATCACTGACAGTGTCACCAGAAAAGCAGCACCACACCATCACACCTCCTCCTACATGCTCCATGGTGGGAACATCACATGCAGAGATCATCAGTTCACCTACTCTGCGTCTCACAAAGACACTGAGGTTGGAACCAAAAATCTCACATTTGGACTCATCAAACCAAAGGACAGATTTCCACCGGTCTAATGTCCATTTTTCGTGTTTCTTGGTCTACGCAAGTCTCTTCTTCTCATTGGTGTCCTTTAGTAGTGGTTTCTTTGCAACAATTCAATCATGAAGGCCTGATTCACGCAGTCTCCTCTGAAGAGTTGCTGTTGAGCCGTGTCTGTTACTTGAACTCTGAAGCATTATTTGTTCGGCTGCAATATATGAGGCTGGTAACTCTAATGAACTTATCCTCTGCAGCAGAGGTAACTATGGGTCTTTCTTTCCTGTGACGGTCCTCATGAGAGCCAGTTTCATCATAGCACTTTAAAAAAAAAAAAAATTTACCTTTATTTTAGGCAAGTCAGTTAAGAACAAATTCTTATTTTCAATGACGGCCTAGGAACAGTGGGTTAACTGCCTGTTCAGGGGCAGAACGACAGATTTTGTACCTTGTCAGCTTGGGGATTTGAACTCGCAACCTTTCAGTTACTAGTCCAATGCTCTAACCACTAGGCTACCCTGCTTCCCCACTTGATGTTTTTTGTGACTGCACTTGAAGAAACTTTAAAAGTTCTTGAAATGTTCTGCATTGGCTGACCTTCATGTCTTAAAGTAATGATGGACTGTTGTTTCTCTCTGCTTATTTTAGCTGTTATTGCCATAATATGGACTTGGTCTTTTACCAAATAGGGCCATCTTCTAACACTACTGATTGGCTCAAATGCATAAAGAAGGAAATAAATTCCACAAATGAACTTTTAACAAGGCACACCTGTTAATTGAAATGCATTTCAGGTGACTACCTCGAAGCTGGTTGAGAGAATGTCAAGCGTGTGCAAAGCTGTCATCAAGGCAAACTGTGGCTACTTTGAAGAATCACAAATATAAAATATATTTGGATTTTTTTCACACTTTTGGTTACTACATGATTCCATGCGTTATTTCATAGTGTTGATGTCTTCACTATTATTCTACAATGTAGAAAATAGTAAAAAAATTAATTTAAAAAATGAATGAGTCGGTGTGTCCAAACTTTTGACTGGTACTATGTATATATATTGTAGCGACCCGCACAGACAGCTGTGTGTTATGTGTTAGGCTAGGAGGTGGTTGTGTTGTACTGACCAGTACCCGGTGTTCGCGGGGTCCGACATGTCAATCAACCTGCTATCTGCCAATCACGGGAATGCCTGGAATGTTCTGATGCCTGGCATCCTGGTGGTTGGCGGAGTGGCGTGGGGGGTTGGGCAGGGGGGTGGAGCATTGGAAGTTAAGACCAGGTTCAGCTTTTGTTCTCTCTCTTACGTCTGGGCTTCACAAGAGAAGGTCACGATTGGCTTGTGGGTTATCTGTCATCTTTTTGGCATGTGCTACGGCCCAAACAGTAGCCTGTGTAAAGTTGGTTTAATAAACCGTCAATTCGCAAACTCAAGCCTCTGTCTGGACAATTGTTCATTTATGATCTAGTCAGGTCATTACATTGGTGTCAGAAGTAAAAACGTTGATACAAGTTAGCCAGCTAGCTAGCTGACTTATGTGGCTAGCTACCGTAGGTGAGAACGGGGATTGAAAATGCTTCGAGGGAATCCGAAAGTGAAGGTGGAGGTAGGGGACGATTATGGCCAAGGAGGTGCGTGTGAATGGACGTCGGGGGTTCTGTCTGAGGAGATCGCCAGGGCGTCGGAGCGCAGAGGCCGCTTGAGGGAGGACGTTAGAGCGATGGCGGATGAAGCGGGCATGAGTGCTTCGTCGACTGTATTTCGCGCGGATTCTGGTGGGCGGACCGAAGTGGTGACGTCGACGCGGCGTGACGAGGAATCTGGGGCCCAGGATGTAAACAAACATGGCGGCGCCCAGTTCCCGGCTGCGTCCGTATCTGTTAAGACCCCGAAGTATTCCGGTAAGGCGGATTGGGAAGCTTTTCATGCTCAGTTTGAACTGTTAGCTCATTTTAGGGGGGTGGTCGGATGAAGAAAGGGCACTGCAGTTGGCTTTATGCCTCACGGATGA